>NC_138772.1:399644716-399957216 GCF_965119305.1 Pelophylax lessonae
TTTTCTGCAGTAGGTTGTATACAGGGCACAGATGTGCCACTTCACAGGCAAGCTCAGTGTGTGCCCCCCCCCCCCCCACCACCACAGCATGTTATTTAAAGGTATTTACCAAAGTCTTTTTTTTTTTGTCTGGGTACATTTTCCCCACAGGCAGTGCCAAGTCCTCCATGCCATGTGTTTGACAATCTCTTGCCCATTAGCTTTGAAAATGTCCATTACTGCTTTTACCAGTCCCCATTGACTTCAATAAGGTTCAGATTCCACACCCGAACTTTAGTAATGTTTGCCGAACTTATCTCAAATCGAACCCAGGTATGTTCAGCTCATTATTAGAGATCAGGACAATTAGAGAAAGTGATTTGCCCATGGGAACAAATACAGCAAGTAAAACCTTACTGTGGTTCCAATCTCTCGCTACTTTATCCCAACTTGGAAAAAGTTCTGCCCTTAGTTATGCTGTAGGGTAAGGAAACAAGAAGGAATGCAATAGGAACATATGGGAAAAGATGTGGTATGAAATGAAACATTTGGGAAATATTTAAGATTTGTAATATATAGTGAGGTAACTTCAATGTTGTTAGCATGGACTAATAAGCAAACATCTTACAATCAACCTTGTTTGAAGGGCATATTGTAGTGGATAAAAAGACACACCTCACTTACAGCAGAGTAAATAATATACGTGTTTGTGATATATCACATGAACCTATTTCCTGCATCATACACCACCTTATAACCAGGGTCTGGATTTCTGCATAGCCAAGGCCATGGCCTAATGTGCCAGGACAACTAGTGTGGCATAAAGCCATCTATACTTCCTATTGCTGACTGTCAGTAAAACAGACCTGTAAATACTTTATGATGCAAGACTGCCACCATGCTTGCCGATGCCATCCAGCCAGGTCCTCATTGTTGATATCCCTTCAAAATGTGTAAATTTTGGAGGAGAGTACACAAAGGAGCAAGCACACACCAGAGCCTTCTACAATGTACTGCAGTGTTGGACCTGAAACTGTTGTCCCCTGCAGCATCAGATGTTCAGAGCAGTAAAGAAGACCAGGCATCATTGGAGATATCTACAGGAACCATCAACCTGCACGACATGGGACATACTTTGCGTAACAGGTAAGTTATGTGACCACAGCTGCAAATATGACTAAATTTCAACTTTAACTTGCGAAATACTGCAGATTAAAATGCATGCAGTTATGCACCACAACAGAGTGCAAATATGCAAAGACTCTTTTCTATAATTACACTAAAGCCTCGTACACACGCCCCGATTGTTGGCCGACCGATCGCCGTCTTTTGTCCAGTGTTGTTGTGTTGGTTATAGGCTAGGTAAGTCGCGCTAAGGGAGTAGTAAGGGAGCTCCCTACCTGCAATTTTATGTGAGTTGCTCTCTTTATCGTGAATAAATATTGTTGGGTTTTACACTATCGATTGCCTTCTGTCTCCTCTTTGGTTTGGCTGAACTTGGAGCAATCGACATTGGGACATCCAGAGGACTCACATAGACTGTTTGGCTTGTCACTTAATTTAATCTGGTAAGCGGCAGTGATTTTGGTGTTGGGCTCCATCTGACCTTGGCTGTCTTTCCACACGGCTGCACTTACTTCTTTGAGTTATGGCACACACAGAAGTCATTTCTGAGATTGTTTTTGCGTGCTGAGATTTGATTCTGGTGAGAGTCAGTGATATTGGTGGTGGTTTCCTATTCCTTTGGTGGTTATCTGGCTGCCCCATTCACTCACTATTTACCATCCTGTAGTATCTATACTGGTGTGGTGGCTGTCCCTTTCATCATAATTGGTGGAGGCTCACTATCCAGGTGTTTGTGATATAAACATACAGTATTACGCTATGGATATGCAATTTTTCTTCACATGTATCTGATATAACATCGGGAGAGACCACATTAATCTCCGAATTTGAGACTGCTGGACCCACTTCACCTGGTATCTCAGGGCGAATTCCCTTTCCTTGTCTGGTAAGGAGATCACTTATCTGATGGTTTACACTCCTATTGAGGATTTCGGATTACT
Source organism: Pelophylax lessonae (assembly GCF_965119305.1). NCBI lineage: Eukaryota > Metazoa > Chordata > Amphibia > Anura > Ranidae > Pelophylax > Pelophylax lessonae. The sequence goes on from NC_138772.1 coordinate 399,646,762, forward strand.
CCTGTTACTTGGGACAGCCTTTGATCATTGGACGTTTATTGGACATTTATATGATTTGACATTTATGCGGATATTTGCCAACATCACTTATTAGCGCGACTTACCTAGCCTATATGTTTTGATTGTTTGTCACAATTTAACCACTTGCCGACCGAGTACGGTAATAGTACTGCGGCAAAGTGGTTCGTTATCGTCTGACGACGTAGTATTAACGTCGTCAGACACTCCCCCTTCTGGGCGGCGCTTGCGCGCCGCCGGAGGCTCGCTCCCGCTGTTTTCATTCACAGCGGGAGTCGGGCCAGGGGAGGAGCAGCGGCGATCGCCGCTGCTCTGCCCCGATCGCCGGGGATCTAGTGTGGAGATCCGCCCGCTGTGTGTAAACACAGCGGGCGGATCTCCATAGTGACAGGGAGTGACAGATCGGACTGTTCAGCATAGCTGGACATCCGATCTGTCCATGACTCACTCAGTCACCCCCCCCCCCCCTACACGTCAGTAAGCACCAGGCATACATTAACCCCTCCCTCTCCAATAAAATTAACCCCTTCCCTGCCAGTGTCATTTTTACAGTAACAGTGCATATATATAGCACTGATTACTGCAGTAATGTCACTGGTAACCCCAAAAGTGTCAAAAATGTCAGTCAAGGGTCCGATCTGTCCGCCGCAATGTCGCAGTCCCACAAAAAAAATCGCAGATCGCCGCCATTACGCGTTAAAAAAAAAAACACCAAAAATGACAGAAATCTTTCCCTTTGTTAGTAAACGCAATAACTTTTGCGCAAACCAATCAAAATACGCTTATTGTGATTTTTTTTACCAAACATAGGTAGCAGAAAACAAATTGGCCAAAAATTTTTTAAAAAATTGGTTTTTACATCTTTTTTGGGGGGAATTTCATATAAAAAAAATGTTAAAAATATTGTTATTTTTTCAAAATAAACGCTCTTTTTTTGTTTATAGCGCAAAAAGTAAAAATCGCACAGGTGATCAAATACCACCAAAAGAAAGCTCTGTTTGTGGGAAAAAAAGGACGTAAATTTCGTTTGGGTACGGCGTCGCACGACCGCGCAATTGTCAGTTGAAGTCGCACAGCGCCGAATCGCAAAAAGTGGCCTGGACGGAAGACAGCAAAATCCTCCGGTGGTAAAGTGGTTAAGTTGCTGCTGGATCGCATTAGTTAGCGCAGTTATTTTCCTTTATTTGTTGTGTTGGTTGAAATGGGCTCTAGACTGCACACGAATTTTGTCGGCCAACAACAACCAACTGCAGAAGTGATGTCATGTTCTGGTCTACTTTCCGTGTGTTTTTTCTTCTCTGAGCATGCCCAGTCTTGCTCATCTGACTTTTGTCGGCCGAAATCTGTACTGACTGACGAACAATCGGCCGCTCTGGTGACGGCCAACAAAAATTTTATAGCATGCACACCAGAAAAGTCGCAGTCGGTTGTCGGAAGCATCATACTAACAAGACGACAATCGGCCGATCGGACGTTGGCCGAAAATTTACGGCCAACAATCGGTGCGTGTGTACGGGGCATAAGGGCTTTTTTTTCAGGGAATAGGTGCAGGTACTCCCTCCATTCAAATCACCACTTGTCTCCACCCCTACCCACCTCTGAGCACTGTCCCTTGGTTCCACCCCCTACCCACCTTCCAGTACCATCCCTTTTAGAGAATACAGAACCAAATAATTTGTAGGGAATTTGATACTGATAACAAGAAAAGCAATAAAAAAGACCCCCTGCAGCCAACAACAATAGACACCCCAATCAAGAATAGACCCCCAGCAACAATAAATCTGCCCAGCAAAAATAGAAGCCGCCACAAAAAATACCCTTACCCCAGCAACAATAGACCTCACTAGCAATAATAGATTTCCCAACAGCCAGAAACAATAGACCCCTCCCTCAGCAGTAGATCCATCCCAGAAACAATAGATCTCCCACCAGCAACAATAAACCTCCCCAGCAACACTAGATACCCCACACCAATAGATCCCCCCAGCGACCATAGATCCCCCCCCCCCCAGCAGCTGGCATCAGTAGACCCTCCAGCACACTATAGTACCCCTTGCCATTACATACATTCTGTGCTGAAGGGGCTGGAACTGCGTTCCACCGTGTTCCTGCTGAAAGAAAGCCCTGACTACATTGTACATTGCGCATCCGTATTATATTAATAAAAAGAATACAATTGGGTTGTTTGTCCAGGTTCATGGACACTTCAATACGGCAGTGTACGTGCAGAATTTTTAGTATCTCAGGTCAAATGAATCCCCACTACCGTCATATGAAAATATAAGAGAGCAGGGAAGTGTCCCACTGTTACAAAGGACTGACGGAAAGCGTAGGCAGTGCACAAATTAAAACAACGTGTAACTGCCCTCTAGCCTTATGCTGCGAATCATGTAAATAAAACTAACATTAGTAAAAGTAATTCAGAATTCAATGTGGGTAAAGGAATTTGAGTTATTCATACGAAGAAAAAAAAATATGTCTTACTGCATGTGGGAGTTTGACTTAAAAAAGGGCAAGCCACCACTATTCCATGCTACCACCCTGTTTTTTTCACATTGCAAAAATTTCTGAGGTGCTGAGTGTTTTTTTTCCAGTAAACTCCCCAATAAACCCTGACATCTGGCATTTCTACCACAGCTTCACTTTCTGAGTTAAGCTGATCAAACCTCAGCATGAATGTTATAGTAAAGTAACTGGAATGTTTCTCATCCAAGAACCTGCTTTACTCATCATAGCAGATAATAAGTTATAATAATTTTTCTTACACTACAGCATTTAAAGTGTTACTAAACCCACAACAGTAAAATCAGTCTGTATATGCAGTAAAGCATGCTTGTTATACTCACTGTGGAACCTAAAGGGATAATCCTGTGCATTGTGTAAAAAGGCTGCTTGATCCTGTCTTCTCTGATCCGCCCCTTCTTCTACTGACTCCAGAACATGTCCGGATAAGACAGCCTTTGGAGTCAGGCTGCACATGCTCAGTTTGGTGTGTATTGCTAGAGAGTTTTTTTTTTTCTCTCCACCTATGGATGGTCTGCCACCTTATCATCCACTTGAGAGAGCATGTGATGAGCACAGGGCCAATCAGCACTGTCCAGACAGAGGGTCAAGGGTCCTGTATGCTGATAGGACAGCTCAGTGCAGTATGAAAATTCCTCCTACAAGCTTTTTTTTTTTTTTCCAAGTATAAATTTTTATTAAGAACAACCGAATACAGGCATAACAATATACATGCTGGAGGAGTACAACAAATGTAAACAAAATACCGTAATAACAATAAAAAAAAATAACAACTGTTTAGTGCCTCCGTTATAACCAGTCCAAAAAGTCACAACAGCAGAATACCCCCCAACGAGGGGTATAAGAGCAGGGCAGTACCCCACATAAGTGCCATTAAAGAAGCCCTCAAGGCGATGTTTCCTTTCCCTCCTACAAGCTTTACCAGGAACTGATAGAAATCACAAGACTGCTATATACTGCTGATGGGAAAAGGTATTTAGCAGTTTATATTTACTAAAATAATTGCATTTTCATGTTCTGTGTACTGTGGGAGATCAGATATAGTGGATGCAGGGTAATGGGTTTAGTAACACTTTAAGTATAGGAATTGGATAAAATGATTGATGAAATTTGATTAAAATCTTAGGATCCTCCAGTGAGTAGGTATACCTTTTGGGTTCTCTGCCATCATGGGTTCAAAGGGAATTCTGTGTATTTGAGGTTTGTGGTACTGGCACATTCAATATAAATTTCATTGGCCCAATATTTTGTAACCATGATGTACTCCTGGCCTTTGTACTTAGGTCAGCTGGCTTAGAAGGGCCAATAATGTTGGCTTTCTGTTGTGCCAGCCTACTTACTATAAACGTGTGGGGTCCCAGCAGTAATATATCATTGTTTATTGGAGCTGACAGTTTGTGTGGGGAGAGTTAGTTGCTATACAGTGCTACAGTGCTATATTGCTCTAAGTTACTGTAGATTGCAGTGTTGTGGGATACAGATTGTTGGCAGCTCAGAGACCAAACAATCCATTTTAGGATTACCTTTTGTGGGTGTCAGCAACAGTCTTCTTTTTTTTCACTATTATTTTTTCCTCTGAAGCCTGCACAATTTAGCCCCCATGATCAGTGGATCATGGTTGCAATGTTAGGCTCCTGCAGACTCTTCCTAGCTCTGTGCCCATATCTCTGTAAGGGCTGTCAGTTTCAGAGCTGCAGGAAGAGTAAATAGGCTAAAAGGTGGCAGATGGGACTTGCAGTTCATTCATGATTTTAAAATGTGACAGTGGCTGCGGGGGAGAGGAACACCACCTGCTGTCACCGGGGGAACTCAGAGGGTGAGGGGGCTGCTGCATAGTAACATGTTACATGTTACATCCTAAATATGGATTTACTAAAGCTGAACCTATCCTTTAAAAATGTCAGGCAGGCCTACAGTGAGAAAAAATAGTGATGCTCGGCACCCTGCTCCTGCGCTCAGAACCTGGTCCTCAGGCTGTCTCTATCACGGAACTTATACTTGGCATCCACTCTGGCTAAACTTTGCTGCCCTCTATGACCGGGGTGGTCAACCAGACACTGTATTTACGAGATATTGGACTCCTATAAAGATGCTGCTTATGGAATTGAAATCCTTGACCTTTACGCATGTTTGTGAGTAGCTTATTTTAACTTTTTATCAATAAAGCTTGCTGAGGATAATGCGCTAGGCTTTCTTTGGCCTACAGTGAGAGGCTGAGGTTCTGTGCATGGATGTAGTAGGGAATGAGCAGGATGCTGCAGGACAAAGTGTTGGCTGGGACAAACAATCTGCAGGCAGGGCAAGTCTGCTTTTTCTGTCACACAAATACAGCCAGAGAATGCACAAGAGTTAGCTAAGTGAAGCTTTCCTCTTCCTTCTTTGAAGCACAAAGCAGTTCACTAAGTTTACCATAGCCCTACAAATTGGCAATGAGGAGATGGAAGAGTCATTTGACTTGCTGCAAAAGGATGACCTTGGTTATGCAAAAGCATTCCTCAGATACTGAAGATGAGGAAAATAGCACCAGGTCCATAGAGGGAGAAGACATCACCCAAGGAGTAGCAACAGGTAGTGATAACTGCCAAAGTAGGCTCCAGCGAGGAGGTAGTGGATGATAAGGTGGCAGACCATCCATAGGTGGAGAAAAGTTGTGAAGGAAGGGCAGAACATCAGTGAGGGAGGATTTTGTCCATGAGCAAGTACAGTTTGTCGAGAACTGGAGGGAGCAGCCATCCTAATCCATCTGATGACACTGCCTCAAAGCTACTGCCCACTACTATCCCCAGGGGCAGTTCACAGACCTCTGAAATGAGGGTCTTTTTTATTTTTATTTTTTTACTGTATCTTCTGCCAACAGCGCCATTGTGGTCAACAGCCACTGCTGCCTGCAGCGTTTCAGCCGTGTTAAAATGATCAGAGATTTAATTACCACATACATGACGAAATACAAGATTCTACACAAAAGAGCAGCACCTCAATGAAACAAGTTTCAAGAAGACTCCACATCTCCCCCTTCTCCACAGCATTTTTCTGCTGCATTCATCATACTATCTGCGGTCTCTTGTGAAAGGAAGGGGTTTCAGAGACTTAGGATTTGCCACTTTTAGCAGGGAAGAAGGCAATGGGGCCACCCTGATGAATGCCAGGGGGAAGCTTTTACCTCTACAGAATTCTCCTAAATCCACCCCAACATCTCCAGCAGCATCGTTCCCAAAGTGAGTGTCTCCTCCACAGCTGCTGAAATAGAAGAATAAAACTGTCCCTAAATCAACTTCATTCCCAGCATCTTAATGTTAACTTAGCAAAACTGCTGACTGCAGCTGTTGCCATTCCAGCTTATGGAATCAGCACTCACAAGTACCCAGTCAGCATTATTTTTCCCTTCACCAGTGGGTGAAATGTAATGTCAGTGGCAGGGTTAACATGACCATGGACACATTATCCTGTAAGCATGGGCAGGGACACTATATATGATTAATGGCACACTATGTCAATCTTCTGGCAATTGGGAAACATGCAGGATGGAGCACACAGCTGGAGCTGGTGGTGCCCTGAGGCATCTTGAAAGCCCAGTTACCTGTACCCTCTCCCCCCTACTGCTATTATTCTCAGAACCAGCATTCCCCTGAACTGCCCCAGAGCATATGTTTTAGGCCAAAGGCTGCCATGCTGTATTGCAACTTGTATGCATAGTGGACAGGAGCCACACTTGGCCAGAGCTGCTAACACCTCATCAGGCTTTGGGTGAGAGGTGGCTGGCTCTATTCTAATGTTCAGCCAGGCAAAGTCATGTGTGACAATGGCACTAACCTGCTGGTCATCCTTCACCAGGGAACATTCATGCAAGTACCTTGCCTGGCACATGTTCTTAACCCGGTGGTGAAAAGGTTTGTCATGTATTTCTCAGGCTTTCAGGGGGTACGTTATCAGGTCAGAAGGGTTTGTAGCCACTTTAGAGGGTCATACCCAGCCAGTGTTTGCATAGCAGAAATACAGTGCCTTGCGAAAGTATTCGGCCCCCTTGAACTTTGCGACCTTTTGCCACATTTCAGGCTTCAAACATAAAGATATAAAACTGTAATTTTTTGTGAAGAATAAACAACAAGTGGGACACAATAATGAAGTGGAAAGAAATTTATTGGATATTTCAAACTTTGTTAACAAATAAAAAACTGAAAAATTGGGCGTGCAAAATTATTCAGCCCCTTTACTTTCAGTGCAGCAAACTCTCTCCAGAAGTTCAGTGAGGATCTCTGAATGATCCAATTTTGACCTAAATGACTAATGATGATAAATAGAATCCATCTGTGTGTAATCAAGTCTCCGTATAAATGCACCTGCTCTGTGATAGTCTCAGAGGTCCGTTTAAAGAGCAGAGAGCATCATGAAGGACAAGGAACACACCAGGCAGGTCCGAGATACTGTTGTGGAGAAGTTTAATGCTGGATTTGGATACAAAAAGATTTCCCAAGCTTTAAACATCCCAAGGAGCACTGTGCAAGCGATAATATTGAAATGGAAGGAGTATCAGACCACTGCAAATCTACGAAGACCTGGCCGTCTCTCTAAACTTTCAGCTCATACAAGGAGAAGACTGATCAGAGATGCAGCCAAGAGGCCCATGATCACTCTGGATGAACTGCAGAGATCTACAGCTGAGGTGGGAGACTCTGTCCATAGGACAACAATCAGTCGTATACTGCACAAATCTGGCCTTTATGGAAGAGTGGCAAGAAGAAAGCCATTTCTTAAAGATATCCATAAAAAGTGTTTTTTTAAGTTTGCCACAAGTCACCTGGGAGACACACCAAACATGTGGAAGAAGGTGCTCTGAAGATGGTTAAAATTGATGGGAAGATGGATGGAGCCAAATACAGGACCATTCTGGAAGAAAACCTGATGGAGTCTGCAAAAGACCTGAGACTGGGACAGAGATTTGTCCAACAAGACAATGATCCAAAACATAAAGCAAAATCTACAATGGGATGGTTCACAAATAAACATATCCAGGTGTTAGAATGGCCAAGTCAAAGTCCAGACCTGAATCCAATCGAGAATCTGTGGAAAGAACTGAAAACTGCTGTTCACAAAGGCTCTCCATCCAACCTCACTGAGCTCAAGCTGTTTTGCAAGGAGGAATGGGCAAAAATTTCAGTCTCTCGATGTGCAACACTGATAGAGACATACCCCAAGTGACTTACAGCTGTAATCGCAGCAAAAGGTGCCGCTACAAAGTATTAACTTAAGGGGGCAGAATAATTTTGCACGCCCAATTTTTTATTTGTTAAAAAAGTTTGAAATATCCAATAAATTTCGTTCCACTTCATAATTGTGTCCCACTTGTTGTTGATTCTTCACAAAAAAATTACAGTTTTATATCTTTATCTTTAAAGCCTGAAACGTGGCAAAAGGTCGCAAAGTTCAAGGGGGCCGAATACTTTCGCAAAGCACTGTACAATGCCAATATCGGCTGCCTGCCAATCACCTTATCTGTTGCATTAGCACGTGCTGGATCCCAGTCTTGGCAGTGTTGGTTGAATCTCTTCTAATGACCAATGTGCCACTGATCTTATGATCACTGAAAAAAGGAGCAGAGGTGGTGGTGGCTGCTTCAACACCACCTTTAGAAATTTACAGGCAATACCTAAACCACAGGATTGCTGACTACATTATATCTAGGACCTTATGAACTATTTGGTGTCCTGGCTGGATCACTGACTGTAGCTTGCATAGTATGTGTTGGAGCTTCTGGCTTGTTCTGCAGCCAGTGTTCTGCCTTAGAGGACCTTCAGCCCAGCAGGAGTTTTTGTTATGAAAAGTCAAACCTGCCTGTCACCTACATTATTGATCAGCTCGCTTTTTAAAAAAAATAAACCAGTCTTGGATTACCAATGACTACAAAAGCCATCCTGCTGATGGAACAAACTAAACTTTTAATTGTCATTTGAACCCCCCCAAGAAAAATGCTTTTTGCCACCATTGCCAGCTCCTGCCATCTCTCATGGTCTATTTCTGTCTCATATCTTTACACTTGGACCTCAGCTAACTGCCAAATTTCTAATGTTTGCGGCAGAGTGAATCTTGCTTAATTTGCAGCCTATTCCTGTGCCAAGGTACTGTAATGGTACCAAACAATATTTCTGCAGCCACACTTCAGTTGCCAAATTTCTAATGTTTGTGCAGGGTAAACCCTGCTTTGCGTCTCAAAGTTTGACGCCTAGGCTGCAAACTTCGAGGCTCAGCATCCCTGTGCAGATCTGGGTCAGCCAAATGAGTTCCACATTGACCCAGAAATACACAATAATGTTGTGCGACTTTCCTGCTAGGTGGTCTTTCACCCTGGCAGGTGTCCTTGCACTGATTATAAATAGTGCCAAAGTGTAGGGGTCAGGAGTATGTAACTTACTGTGTATGGGGGTCAGGAGTGTGTAATGTATAAAGTGCAGGGGTCAGGAGTGTGTAATGTACAGAGTGCAGGGGTCAACTATGTGTAACACATAAAGTACTGAGTCAGAAGTGTGCAATGTGCGGGGTTTAGAGGTTAGGAGTATGTAATGCACAGAGGCAGTGTAGAGGCCAGGATTATATAATGTACATAGGACAGGGCTCAGGTGTGTGTAATGTACAGAGTGTAGCGGTCAGGAGTTGGTAATATGCATAAAAGTAACATACAGCCCAGCTAACAGAGTGCAGGGGTAAGAAGTATGTAAGATACTTAATGCAGAGATCATGAGTATATACACCTTAGTGCATAACACACACAAACTCACATACATACACACTCACACTTTCACACGTGTATACATGTATATTTTTCAAAAAACTATACCTGACTGACTTTTGCCCCCAATTAAATCTTCCGCCACCAATGCAGGTCTGTGTGGCGACAGAACAGCGCCCATGGGTTTACAGTGAGGTATACTAGAGGTTCGAAGGTGGAGCAAACCATTGAACAATATTTGTGGGTATTGGCTCTCAAATAGTAAATAAAACATTCATTTGAAAATAAAACCTGCCTTGTCTCTTCCTTTTACATCGCAGCCTGACCAAGCTACTTACCAGTGCTGAGACATGGTCATTCAGTACCCAGGGCAAAGATGCCAAACTGAAGTCCCTTGCTCTATGATGTGCAAGCTCGATAATCTTCTGCAGCTGGGATCCGACGCCCAACTACCACCATGCTTGTCTCAGTGTCACTGCGCAGATCTGGGTTAGCCAATTGGATTCTATGTGAACACAGAAATGAGCAGTGACATTGTGAGACCTTCCTACTAAGTGCAAATGTCCTTGTGCTGAATGTGAATATTGCAAGGGTCAGGAGTAAGCAACATACTGCCCAGCAAACAGTGCAGGGGTCAGAACTATGAAAAGTACATAGTACAGTGATCAGGACTACATACACCCAAGTGCATGGCACACACATGCACTCACATACATACATCCACACTCTCTCAAGTCAACATTGTGACCTTACCAGGTGGCTTACATACTGTCCAGCCATTGAGCATTATTTGTGGCTATTGTCTCTCAAATAATACACTTTAATTTTTGCAAGATAAAACCTGCTTTGTTTCTTTGTACTTAATGCTTATTCAAGTGCTTGCTTACTCTCATGAAAATGGCCAATTTCTAAAAAAACATATACCTATCTAAATTCTAATAATTTATGGGAACAATTTTTTATACCATGATAGGAGGTGTTTCTGGGACACTTGGCATTTTAAATAAACTTCTAATACAATTTAGTGTAGTACTGCTAAGAAAGAAGTTTAGAAACTATACCAATACATTTGTTGTGCAACTGGCCAAATTGTACAAAGCTGTGGGCTTTATTATAAACTTTACTATATTTTTTTAGATCTGTTGTGGCTGATTCTTCCACTTGTCAATTCAGGCTTAATAGGAATTATAAAAAAAAAATCAGATTTTGCAGCCAAAACTAATGTTAGACCCAAGACAGTTAACCCATGCAGTGCTAGAAGTTCAGCACTGTGAAGAAGACCCGGCTTCACTGAAGATAAAATTTCTAAAATAAGGAGCACTTTACCGGACATAAGATATTCATTATTACAGGTAAGTTTTGTAGAGTTAGGGACTGCAGATCACAGGGTGCCTTGCCGGGGCCTGCAGCTTACCCATGTATTTGCAAATGTGTGCAACCAAACCCCTGTTTTTAACACATACTGTTAGACAGTTCAATTCGGTTGGTAGCTGGTTGGTTGGTAAGTTGTGACTGGAAGTCTCTTCGCTTTTTTGATCTGCGTCTGCCCTTCCAGTGCTCCTTACCATTAAGACCAGTTATAGGTGGAGGCGGTGACCACTTTTTGCATTATCGTTGATATCTACATTGAGCCAGGCAACGCACTGACACCTTTGCCACCATTGTGCGATGTGCTGGGTGTTCATTGTGACCCTGTGCCTTTATGGAGGAATGGGCTCCCTCTAGTTACCTGTCCTCCATCTATCCCATTAGATGCATGTGCTCTCATTGTAGAGATTTTTAAATTGTAGAGTTAGGGACTGCAGATCACAGGGTGCCTTGCCGGGGCCTGCAGCTTACGCATGTATTTGCAAATGTGTGCAACCAAACCCCTGTTTTTAACGCATACTGTTAGACAGTTCAATTCGGTTGGTAGATGGCTGGTTGGTAAAGGGCTGTACACACTTGACGAAAATCGGACGAAATATCCTCAGATTTTTCTCTGTCTTCTCAGCGTTCATTACCGTTTTTAGTCGACAGTGCATAAATGTTCACGAAATTTCTCGTCCGATTTTTCTTTTTTTTTGGCACATTTGTTCCTAGACTTCCGGGTTGTCAGCAACTTCAGATCATGCGCGGTCTTTCGTACCTGATTTTTCACGGACGTACTGCATACACATTAAACGAAAATCGGTCGTCTGGGGATGGACGAAAAAAATTTTGGTGTTTGTCCCTCCGTTTTTTTTCGTTGACACACTAGGCGGAAATCGGAAGATTTCACATCGGGCGGGAATTTTCGGCAGATTTTCTACTAGTGTGTACCCCACTTAAGTTGTGACTGGAAATCTCTTCGTTTTTTTGATAAGCTGTACCAAAAAAAAGTTCAACATTGAGGGAAATATCCATAAAGTTATGCTAGAGCACTCATCCCCCAGCCACATAACAAAGTCAACAGCACATAATTGGGTATTCAAAGTTGACAAGAATTTATTTTTATGTGATTGGATAACTGAAGTAAATATTTATTAAATTTATTGTGTGAAGAGTTTTAACTTTTTTTTTTTTAAATAATCCCATCTGTTATGTGTTATAAGTGACTGATTATGGAGATAAAATCCATCACACTGTTTGTTGGGAATTCTTTGGGTTTAATTCGCTGAAGGTTCGGTGATCAGAGAACCCAAATTTTCCAGTGAATCCTATTGAAATCTGTTCCAGCCATTACAGTTGTCTTGGCTTAGATGAAGAAGCAGCAACTCAATCTTATTTATTTCAGTTTTTAAAAATGCTGTTTTTTGTAGCAGTGACACGTGGAAGCAACAGGCAGAAATTGCTCAGTGATTCACTGAGACTATCCCTATTTTTAATGCAAAATTGTCTTGCCACTTCTATACATTTCTAATAAGAAATAAGAGACTGTAGATTATACAGCAGTGTAATACTGGCCAGTGGCAGGGCAGTTTTAATTGTTTGACAACCTCACTCACAGTAAATGTGCTGTGAGCAGGCAGCACAGCAAGCCACTGCGACGTAATGGTGCGTTGCGGTGCACATGGGATATGACTGATATTAATAATCAGAAGGCCTATTCAAATTCTAAAATAATCCTTGTCATTTTACATTCTGTTATATACCTTTTTAAAATATTTACTGTATTTCCTCTGTGGTTAGAGGGGAACCCTCCAATGCCAAGTGATTACATAGATAGATGCTCTGTAAACATTGCTGGGTTTCTGAAGCACATGAATGCAAACACTTTCCGTCTACCAGTTGTTAGAAGCACTTTGTTTAGTGTGATAGGATCAGAGAATGTTGAAGCCTCCTCAACCACAATCTTCATAGAACCCTCAAAAGTGACACAGAATTCAGGTGGCATTGGTCTGAACATAAGAAAGATGGCTCAATAGTTGTAGGAGTTTATTTTTCCATTTAATATATTTACAGTACAAAAAAAACCACAAATACTTTGGTCCTCACTTACCAAAGGCCATATATGATTTCTTATCCCAAATGGTTGACCTTTTGAGATCACGTACAACAGCTTTTAACAGATTCACAGAACTACAGTGTACCTGGAAAATATTCAAAGCGCTTTATTTTTCCACATTTTGTTATGTTAAATCTTATTCTAAAATGGATTAAAATAATTATTTTCTTCTAATTTCTACAAACAATACCCCATGGCAATGTGAAATATGTTTGTTTGAAAACTTTGCAAATTCTATAAAAATAAAAAACGCAAAAAACAAAAATCACATGTACATAAATATTCAAAACCTTTGCTCAATACTTTGTTGAAGCACTCAATATTTTGTTGAAGAATTACAGCCTCAAGTCTTTTTGAGTATGATGCTACAAGCTTGGCACACCTTTTTTTGGGTAGTTTCTGCCATATTTCTTTGCAGGATCTCTCAAGCTCCATCAGGTTGGATGGGGAGCGTTGATGCACAGCCATTTTCAGATCTCTCCACAGATGTTCAATTGGGTTCAAGTCTGGGCTCAGGCTGGGCCACTCAAGGACATTCACAGAGTTGTCTCGTAACCACTCTTGGCTGTGTGCTTAGGGTTGTTGTCCTGTTGACAGATGAACCTTCGCTCCAGTCTGAGGTCAAGAGCACTCTGAGAAGGTTTTCATTAAGGATGTTTCTGTACATTGCTGTATTCATTTTTCCCTCGATCATGACTAGTCTCCCAGTTCCTGTCGCTGAAAAACATCCCCACAGCATGATGCTGTCACCTCCTTGCTTCACTGTAGGGATGGTATTGGCCAGGTGATGAGCGGTGCCTGATTTCCTCCAGAAATTAAGCTTGCCATTAAGGCCAAAGAGTTCAATCTTTGTTAAATGGGCCAGAGAATTTTGTTTCTCGTGGTCTGAGAGTCCTTCAGGTGCCTTTTGGCAAACTCCGGGCAGGCTGTCATGTGCCTTTTACTGAGTAGTGGCTTCTGTCTGGCCACTCTACCATACAGGCCTAATTGGTGGAGTGCTGCAGAGATGGTTGTTCTTCTGGAAGGTTTTCCTCTCTCCACAGAGAAGCACTGGAGCTCTGTCAGAGTGACCATCTGGTTTTTGGTCACCTCCCTGACTAAGGTTCTTCTTCCCCGATCGCTCAGTTTGGCCGGGCGGACAGCTCTAAGAAGAGTCTTAGTGGTTTCAAACGTCTTCCATCTTTACAGATAATGGAGGCCACTGTGCTCATCGGGACCTTCGATGCTGCAGAAATGTTTCTGTACCCTCTCCCAGATCTGTGCCTCAATACAATCCTGTCCCGGACTACAGACAATTCCTTGGACTTCATGGCTTGGTTTGTGCTCTAACATGCACTGTTAACTGTGTAACCTCATATAGACAGGTGTGTGCCTTTCCAAATCTTGTCCAATCAACTGAATTTACCACAAGTGAACTCCAATCAAGCTGTAGAGACATCCCAAGGATGATCATTGGAAACAGGATGCACCTGAGTTAAATTTTGAGTGTTATGGCAAAGGCTGTGAATACTTATGTACATTTTTCATTTTTAATAAATTTGCAAAGATTTCAAACAAATTTCTTTTCCATTGTCTTTTTGGGGTATTGTTTGTAGAATTTTGAGGAAAATATTGAATTTCATTAATTTTGGAATAGGGCTGTAACATAACAAAATGTAGAAAAGGTGAAGCATTTTGAATACTTTCTGGATGCACTGTATATGCCGTTTTTCTTGGTTCACAACAATAAGCTTCCACTGAAGGTGTCCATGAAATGGGTCATATCGCATCTGGTGGATGTGGCACGTCACTAAATACCTGCATTACGAAAGCACCCTTCACTCACAAATCTTGAAATGGTGGCTTGGTAGCGCCAACAATTTCAAAACAATGAATGAGCTCACCATCTTCATGAGAGATACAGACTCAAAGTTTCACACCCTATATCTCTATTAGAATAAATTAACTACAAATCACTCATTCTGGTCTCTTCACCCCTAATTTCATCCCACATACACTATACTGCCAAAAGTATTGGGACACCTGCCTTTACACGCACATGAACTTTAATGGCATCCCAGTACTAGTCCGCAGGGTTCAATATTGAGTTGGCCCACCCATTGCAGCTATAACACCTTCAACTCACCTGGGAAGGCTGTCCACAAGGTTTAGGAGTGTGTCTATGGGAATGTTTGACCATTCTTCCAGAAGCGCATTTGTGAGGTCAGGCACTGATGTAGACAAGAAGGTCGGGTTCACAGTCTCCGCTCTAATTCATCCCAAAGGTGTTCTATCAGGTTGACATCAGGACTCTGTGCAGGCCACCCAAGATTAGGGGTTGGGCTTGGTCCTTTAGTTCCAGTGAAGGGAACTCTTAAGGCGTCAGCATACCAAGACATTTTGGACAATTTCATAGTCCCAACTTTGTGGGAACAGTTTGGGGATTGCCTCTTCCTGGTCCAACATGACTGCGTACCAGTGCACAAAGCAAGGTCCATAAAGACATGAATGATCGAGTTTAGGGTGGAAAACTTGACTGGTCTACACATAGTCCTGACCTCAACTCGACAGAACACCTTTGGGATGTATTAAAGTGGAGACTGTGAGCCAGGCCTTCTCGTCCACATCAGTGTCTGACTTCACAAATACGCTTCTAGAGGAATGGTAAAACATACCCATAGACACACTCCTAAACCTTGTGGGCAGCCTTTCCAGAAGAGTTGAAGCTGTTATAGCTGCAAAGGGTGGGTCAACTCAATATAGAACCCTATGGACTAAGACTGGGATGCCAAGTTCATGTGCATGTAAAAGGCAGGTGTCCCAATACTTTTGGTAATATAGTGTAACTTCCTAGTGCTACCCTCTGTAAACACTTTCCACAAATTATTAGTAAGAAAAGAGGAAATCAACTGTTAAAAGTTAGTTCTCTATCCATTCTAGGACACAGACAAGACAAATGAAGATTGTATGTTTTGAATCTATTTCTTATTGTATCTATTAACTTTTTTTAAAGAAACTCCAAGAGGGAAGCAAACTCTAATACAAAGAAAACGAACAGAAGGTGCCCCTACCTGCAGAAAACAACAGACTTTTATTGCCAAAAGGTTAAAAATGCACTTACTAGCATTAAAATAAAACCAGGCTCATCATAGGATGTGGCAAGGAATCGAGTGACAGATGGTCCCAGGAGTGGTCCAATGTGCAGCTTGCGGATCCCAACTGACCACCACAGGGGGGCTACAGGAGAGAGAACCAGGAAGGTCAGCCGCACTGCCTAGACCAACGTGGAACGCAGGACGTGGATGTGACAGCAAAGGAAGGATGCCCAGGACCAGCGTGGAACGCAAGTGCCAGGAATGGATATCAAAGGGGCGGGACGCATTTCAGAGCGTCAATTGGCTCCTTCTTCATGCCGATAACTCAGAACAAATGACCGTGTCTTATTATACCCGCTGGGGGTGGGGTCATAGGCGGGACTATGGGCGGGAACGGAGATAGCAGCAGCCCAGAATAAGAATTTATACATAAAAGGCAATGGGTAAAAGGCGATGGATGAATATCAATACTAAATAATATTAAATAAAAATATATGTAACATATATTTTTATTTAATATTATTTCGTATTAATTTTCATTAATACTGTGGCTACTTTCCCCATTCCTGCCCATAGTCCAGCCTATGACCTCACCCCCAGCGGGTATATTAGGACATGGTAATTTGTTCTGAGTTATTGGCATTAAGAGGGAGCCAATTGATGCTCCGAAATGCGTCCTCCCTTTTGATATCACTTCCTGGCTTTTGTGTTCCATGCTGGTCCTAGGTGCCTTCCACTGATGTCACATCCAGGTCCTTTCCACAATGTATCCCCATCCTCACCCAGAATTATCCATCCCTTTCCACAATGTATATCCATCCCTTTCCACAATGTATACCCATCCCCACCCAGAATCATCCATCCCTCTCCACAATGTATCCCTATCCCCACCCAGAATCATCCATCCCTTTCCACAATATATCCCCATCCCCACCCAGGATCATCCATCCCTCTCCACAATGTATCCCCATCCCTGCACAGAATTATCCATTCCTCTCCACAATGTATCCCTATCCCCACCCAGAATCATCCATCCCTTTCCACAATATATCCCCATCCCCACCCAGGATCATCCATCCCTCTCCACAATGTATCCCCATCCCCGCTCAGAATCTTGGAAAGGGATGGATGATTCTGGGCAGGGATGGGGATACATTGTGGAAAGGGATGAATGATTCTGTGCACAAATGGGGATGCATTGTAAAAAGGGATGGATGATTCTGGATGGGGATGGGGATACACTGGGGAAAGGGATGGATGATTCTAGATGGGGATGCATTGTGGAAAGGGATGGATGATTCTGGGTAGGGATGCATTGTGGAAAGGGATGGATGATTCTGTGCAGGGACGGGGATGCATTGTGGAGAGAGATGGATAATTCTGGATGGGGATGCATTGTGGAAAAGGATGGATGATTTTGGGTGGGGATAGGGATACATTGTGGAGAGGGATGAATGATTCTGGGCGGGGATGGGGATAGATTGTGGAAAGGGATGGATAATTCTGTGCAGGGATGGGGATACCATGTGGAGAGGGATGGAAGATTCTGGGCAGG
This sequence comes from Pelophylax lessonae, assembly GCF_965119305.1. Lineage (NCBI taxonomy): Eukaryota > Metazoa > Chordata > Amphibia > Anura > Ranidae > Pelophylax > Pelophylax lessonae. Next base: position 399,664,119 of record NC_138772.1, read on the forward strand.
GATGGGGATACATTGTGGAAAGGGATAGATGATTCTGGGTGGGGATGGGGATGCGTTGTGGAAAGGAATGGATGATTCTGGGCGGGGATAGGGATGCATTGTGGAGAGTGATGGATAATTCTGTGCAGGGATGGGAATGCATTGTGGAAAGGGATGGATGATTCTGGGCGGGGATGAGAGTTGCAGAGTGAAGAGGCTCTCCACAATGTAAGTCTCATCCTGAACCAGAATCATCCTCATCCATTTTCACAATGCAACTCCATCATGCTAGCTTGTCACCCTCAGGTGTCCTATCTGAGGAGATTAAATAAAGTGAGTCCAATCTACAGCACGGGTGGCACACATGCTAACTCTGTGACTTACCCTCCATGCTGCTCTCTGGCTGGGTCCACTTCCACCACTGACGAGCTGTCCATACCCCCTGCATGAGTCCCTCCCAATCAGATTACTATCTAACCTAGCAGCAGCTGGCTCCACCTCAGCAGGGAAGGAAGCGGAGCGAGTGCTGGCCAGGATCTCCGGGGGGAGGGGATGAAAGGAATCAGATGGCAGTGGCTTGTATGATTCTCATTCTCTAATGTGGGTGCCATGTGGGCCAGCGGCTGCCTGCAGTATTAACAGTTTAATTTTATATGCTGCTGTAGGGGGTGCAGGCTGGGCCTTGGGCGCCCGAGCCCCTTACAAGTGTATTGCCTGTACCCCCCTGATGGCGGCCCTGGGTGCCAAGTCCTGCTGGAAAATAAAATCAACATCTCCATGGGTTTTCACTAGCTGTAAGCCATAATCATCAAAATTAAAAAAATGCTTGAAATATATCACTCTGTGTGTAATACATCTATAAAAAAAATCTCTTTCACTTTTGGAATTGAATTACTGAAATAAATTAACTTTTTGATGATATTCTAATTTTTCGAGAGGCACCTGTATAAATATATATTCAGTATATATACTGTATATATATATATATATATATATATATATATATATATATATATGTGTGTGTGTGTGTATATATATATATATATATATATATTTATATATATATTTATATATATATACATATCTGGCATTCAAAAAACACATTCAAAACATTAAGGGCATGTTCGCACCATCTCAGACATGCTGAATTTAAATGCAAATCGCCATACCCTACCGTAGGTCACGGCATTGCTGTGTTATGTATTCACCAAAGTGTCATTTTGTGACACTTCAATGAAGTTAAAAAAAAAAAGATTAAGTAAACAAAGCAATATTTGTTGAAGAATGCATAGCACCACCCTAAACCACCCTTACATAATGTACACCAGCACACATGCATTTTAGTGTGCAAACTGCTATGAATCCAATGCAATAAAACGATACCTACTGTTTTTCAGATGAATTATGCTTTTGTTTGTTCTTCCTCAGAACACAAGACTGAACACTTTAGTTTGTTACAAGCTTCTTGGAAGATTTGCCATAACTCCTATTTCCAGTTGGTTTTTAGTTTTTCCTTATCCAACCTTAGGGATCCAGCACTTTCTATCGGCAGCATTTTTAAGGTTACTATTGCATTAAATCAAATCTGTTTAATTATCTAATTGTTCATTGTTCCATGACTTTTGACCATGATAGGAGTTGGTTCGAAAACATTTGACGTTTTAATAAACTTCTAAAACAATTGAGAGTAGTACCGCTAAGAAAGAAGCTTACAAACTATATTAACACATTTGTTGTGCCACTGGCCTAATTGTATAAAGCTGTGGGCTTTTTTTTAAAAAAAAGTAAACTTTACTATATTTTTTAGATCTGTTGTGGCTGATTCTTCCACCTGTCAATTCAGGCCTAATAACAATTATAAAAAAATTCAGCAGCCAAAACTAAAAAAAAAAGTTTCACCTAAACTTCAACAGGAAATATGCATAACATTTTGCTAGAGCACTCATCCCCCAGCCACCTAACAAAGTCAAAAGCACATAATTGGGTATTCAAAGTGAAAAAGAATTTGCTTTTCATGTGACTGAAAAACTGAAGTAAACAATTAATACATTTATTATGTGAAGAGTTTTAACTCTTTTATTAAATCATCCCAACTGCTATGTTTGAAGCAACACTATAAGTGAATGATTATGGAGTAAACATAGAAACATAGAAGTGTGTTTTGGTGGTGCACTCAGGGTAGTGCCCCTTTAAGAATTTGATTCATGCACTGCCACTGTATTTCTTGCAGACAGCTTGGCCCCTCTTTTCCTAGGGCAATGTACCTCAGCGTTTGCTCCTCAATCAGACAGCAGGCTCAACCAGCATCCAGGACATCCTCCGCCACTGTGTCTCTCCTTCTTTCATGATTTTCCAGAATAGCTACCACTGTGTCTCTTCTAGAGATGGGCCGGCAACCCCCCGGTTCAGTTTGTGGCAGAACTTTTGAACATTGCAAAAGTTTGGAACCGAATAACGAACCCTATTAAAGTCTATGGAGCTCGAACTGGAAAAATCAAAAGTGACAATTTTAAAGGCTTATTTGCAAGTAATTTGGCATACAATGGTAATGGGGGCCTGGGTGCTGTCATGTATCAATGAAAAAAAAGTTTCTTAAAAAACAGGATTTTTCAATGAGCAGTGATTTACCGATGCTTAAAGTGAAACGATAGAAATTAAAAAGTCCTCTAAATATAATGCCTGAGGGGTCCCCTTAGTCTGCCTGTAAAGTGGAACATATGTACCGTGTACAGAACCTGCTGCAGCAATAATGACATTTATAAAGCCATAAAAATGAAATTTTCAATTCAAGCCTTCTTTATTTTATAAACAATGTCTTGGAGAGCCAGCCTGTATGATGAGGCCACAATTTAGTGCACTCAGAACAAGATTCAAGATTTTTTGGATATATTCTGGTGTCTCTTTCGCAGACTTTGAATAGAAGTAACAGGTGACGAAAAATTGGGCTTTGGTTGTTGGTGGTGCCTTCACACCGTAACCCTATATAGGTACTCTTACTAAAAGCAAAAACTGGCCTTGCTGTCAAAAATTTAAATTATATGCCCGGCCAAACAGTGGTGGAAAAATTGGTCTTTGGATGATGGTGGTGCCTTCACACCGTAACCCTATAGAAGTACTCTTGAAAAAAGCAAGAATTGGCCTTGCTGTCAAAAATTTCAATGATTTGCGCCTGCCAAACAGGTGCAGAAAAATTGGTCTTTAGGTAGTCAGTAATGCCTTCACACTGTAACCCTATAGAAGTACTCCCACTGAAAGCAAGAATTGGCCTTGCTGTCAAAATTTGAAATGATATGCACCTGTCAAACAGGTACTGAGAAATTGGTACTTGGGTGGTAATTGTTCCAATGAAACTTACACCAAAAACCTTCTTCCAGGTGAAATCAATACCCACAAAGCTAGGCAGCCTAGACAGTCTTTCAGAGATTCAAGATCCAGAAAGCACTTAATCAGTGACATGGGGCTTGACAGGGACTTGATAGCTGCTGCTAATCCAGGACTGATTCATTTTGATAAATGTCAGCCGGTTCACGGAGTCTGTGGACAGACACGCTCTTTATCTGTCACAAAACCTCTGGCAGCACTTGATGCCCATTCATAAAGCATGCTGGATGCAGGTCAGCCCAGCAGCTAAATTGCATAATGGGTCAGTTCTGGCAAGTGGTCTATACTCATGACCGAGTAACCCAGTGGATCGTTGGGTGGAAAACTCTCTATGTCTATTTTTGCCCCTAGATAATCTCCCATCATATGATGCAGACATTGCTGATGGGATATGGAAGCTGACAGCTCTGGGTGCCAAGGACTAAAATATTTGTGAAATGCGGCCCCCTTTTCCACCTCTCCTCTCTTGACCAATAGAAGCCTCAAAACTCTTTTCCACAAGACGGTAACCTACTAAAGTCGGGAAAGGCATTACATAAACTCCTCTTTAAAGTGGAGTTCCCCCCATTTTTGGAACTTTAGATCTATGTAATCCCCTTTAAAATGGCTTTTACCAATGGAAACTTTTTTTTTTTTGCTAGTAAATACCTTAATTTCTGCTTTATTCCTCCTCTCCTCACTTCCGGGTCCGATCTGCGATGACGTCATTCGGCGATTCGCTGTGTGTGCTGGGATGTATTCTATTCCAGAAATCTCGCAGGAGCTGAGCTGTACTGAGCCGTGCCTGCCCCGCCTCCGCCCCGCCTCCTCTCATTGAGTTGTATTGTATGCAATGTATTCAGGCCGTTCTCTGCCCCGCCTCCGCCCCGCCTCCTCTCATTGAGTTGTATTGTATGCAATGTATTAAGGCCGTTCTCTGCCCCGCCTCTGCCCTGCCTCCTCTCATTGAGTTGTATTGTATGCCATGTATTCAGGCCGTTCTCTGCCCCGCCTCCGCCCCACCTCCTCTCAGTGAGCGAGGACTGAAATCATTATATCCTTACTGAGCTCACTGAGAGGGGGTGGGGCGGAGGCGGGGCAGAGAACGGCCTGAATACATGGCATACAATACAACTCACAGAGGAGGCAGGGCAGAGGCGGGACAGAGAACAGCCTTAATACATTGCATACAATACAACTCAATGAGAGGAGGCGGGGCAGAGGCGGGGCAGAGAACGGCCTTAATACATTGCATACAATACAACTCAATGAGAGGAGGCGGGGCGGAGGCGGGGCAGGCACGGCTCAGTACAGCTCAGCTCCTGCGAGATTTCTGGAATAGAATACATCCCAGCACACAATGCGAATCGCCGAATGACGTCATCGCCGAATGGACCCGGAAGTGAGGAGAGGAGGAATAAAGCAGAAATTAAGGTATTTACTAGCAAAAAAAAAAAAGTTTCCATTGGTAAAAGCCGTTTTAAAGGGGATTACATAGATCTATGTATTCCAACCTATTAAAAATGGGTGGAACTCCGATTTAAGGTGTCCTCAAGAAGATTTCATCTTCTGCTCCCTCTGTGGGGACAGGAATAGATATGAGACTTTCCCCTTGTAACAGTGGTCAAGGAGGGTTGTCAACCAATAGTGATCCTTCTCCTTGATGCCAGGTATTCTTGGGTCCTTTCACAAGCTTTAAAGAATGAGGGAGCCCATGCACTGCAAGGTTGTGGAGGCCTGAGAAGCAGACTCCTCAAGGTCACTGAGGATTACAGTATCTGGAACTACCTCCTCCCACCCACGTACTACTCCCAAGGGTTCTGGGGATACAAAAACCATCTGTTAAGGGTTGATGTATGTTTTCCTCCCCTTCAATGCCTCCAAAACTGCCAGAATCCTCCTCCTCTTGTGTGTTCTGGGGCATCGCAAGAATGGTGTCTGCATAAAGTGGGCCTTAAAAGATAAGGAATTCCTCTAGTGACCTGTCCATTATGCCACGCAGAGTCTGCTGCAGTAGGAACATAACAGGGATTGTGTCACCGATGCATGCATTCTCACGGCTCACCATCCATGTCTCCTCCTGAAATGGTGACAGTACAGTGCATGCATCCTTTATCAGCAGCCATTGGGGTGGGGAAAAAAGCTGAGCCTGTTGTTGAGCCATACTCAAACAGGTACTCATTGACGGCCCTCTGCTGCATCTGCAGCCGCTGCAGCATTGCCAAAATCGTGTTCCACTTGGTGGGCATGTCATAAATCAGGAGGTTTACAGGCAGGTCGAATTCCTGCTGAATTTCAGCCAACTGAGCACTGGCATTGTATGACCACCTAAATTGACTACAGACTCTTCTGGCCTGCTTTAGCAGAATTTCCAGCTCTGGGTACCTATTTAGGAAACGCTGCACCACCAAATTGAGGACATTTGCCAGGCATAGCGCATGTGTCAACTTTCCCTCTCTAAGGGCGGACAGGAGGTTTGTGCCATTATCACATACCACCATTCCTGGCTCCAGCTGGCATTGTGTGAACCACCTCTGGGACTTCCCCTGCAGAGCTGCAAGAATCTCTGCTCCAGTGTGGCTCCTGTCCCCTAGACACATCAGCTGAAGCACTGCATGGCACCTTTTAGCCCGACTAACTGAATAATCCCCTGAACACTTAGGGGGTACTAGTGGTTCATAGGACAATTCAGCAGAGGCGGGCATGGTGGAGGAGGAGGAAGGATTGGAGCTGACAAATCTCACATCATCACCACTAGCTGTGTGGAGACTTGGCAGCACAACAGGCTGCAGCACTGAGCCCTGTCCTGCATCCTTCTGAGTTACAAGCAGAGTTACCCAGTATGGTGTGAATGAAATATAGCATCCCTTAACATGCTTGCTGGACCACCTGTCAGCAGTAATATGGAACTTGCAACTGACTGCCTTGCCCAACGATGCCACAACATTGCCTTCTATGTGATAGTACAGAGCTGGAATGGCCTTACGTGAAAAGAATAGCGACTGGGAACCTACCATAGTGGTACAGCACATTCTGATAATTCACAAAAAGGGGCAGAATCCACCAGATGGAAAGGCAGGAGTTGTAAAGCAAGTAGTTTTGACAAGCTTGAATTTAGACGCTAGGCAAGCGGGTAGCAGTGACAGTATTTCTTTTTTTTTTAATGCAGCAGATGGTGCAGAGAAATTTGCCTGCTATAGTCTACAACTGGTGGCGTGCTACTGGCAGACGTGCTGCAAGCACCTGTGACACCCTTCGTTATACCATCATCCTTGTCAGTGGAGGCTGCTGAGAGGTCACAAGGTTTAGCGGCGGTAGACTAGAATGGTGAGGAGTGAGGAGAAGCAGAATTGTGAGGCTTTCAGGTGTTCTTTCCAATGGGCTGCGCGATGGGAGGTAAATGCCTTGTCAACCATGTGGTACCCAAATGGCTGGTGTTTTTGCCATGCTTGATCTGCTTGAGGAAAAGTTTGCAAATAGTAATAGTGCAATTGGCTGCACATGTGCTAAAAAAGGCCCAGACAGCTGAACTGTGGGAAGTGGGCTGGGAGATAACAGCTCCTCAATCTGGTGGAAAAGGGTGGCTGCTTTCTACTCTTCCATGATGGCGACCTCGTTGGGGTTTTCCCTCACCCTCACTTACCTCCTCTGCTCTATTCGGCACCTAAGTCATGTCAGTGACCTCATCATCATCATTCCCTCCATCCTCATCATCACTGGAGCTAACTTGGCAATAGGCTGCGGCTGGGGAAACATGACTGCCAATTTAATGTTCACTAGTGATCTCCCCTCTCTGTAGGCTCATGTTCCTTCCTTGCTCAAACTCAGAACCAAGATCTGAATCAAGTAATGGCTGTGCATTGTCAAGAAGCAAGTGGCTGATGCTGTGTTCAAATAACTCAGCTGACTCCTCCAGCTATGGCAGGAGTAGTTGTGGACAGTTGTAGTTGTGGACAGGAGTAGTTGTGGACAAGAAGGCAGAATAAGCCACTCTGGCAGCTGCAATGGACTGCGCATTAGTCTCTGCTTGGGTGATGGAGGATGAGGAGGATGAGGATGGTTTAGTAAGTTAGTCCACCACCTCCTCTGCTTGCTGTGGCTTGATGGCACGGGCAACATCGCTAAACAGAGGAAATAATGCCCTGGCCGAGGACGGACCATGTCCACCTCTGCCTGTGATCACAGATGCTGCTGGCCCCCTCACAGTGTCATGGGAATGTTGTCTGCCTCTCTTTGTTGGCTTTCCAGACATGATGAGGTGGGCTTATCAACAAAATGTACAAAGATGAAGAAATGTGTAAATGGATGCACTTTATTCAATGGAAAGTGGTGTTCGGTGCACTTTAACTTGAGTACTTACTACACAGGCACACTCCACTGACACACTACAATATACTGCATTAAAACTGCACTGGTGCACTGCAATATACAGTACTGCTCTGAAATATACTGCGTTAAACGTGCACTAATGCATTGCAATATACTGTGTTAAACATGCCCCAACGCACGGAAATATACTTTGTTAAATGTGCACTAACGCATTGCAATATACTGTGTTAAACATGCACCAACGTCCTGAAATGTACCACGTTAAACGTGCACTAACGCACTGCAATTAACTGCACTAAACGTGCAATATCGCACTGAAATTTACTGCGTGAAACGTGCACCAACACACTGAAATATACTGTGTTAAACGTGCACTAACGCACTGCAATATACTGCGGTAAACGTGCAATATGGTGAAAAAATATACTGCATCAAACGTGCACTAACGCAATGCAATATACTGCAGTAAACATGGACTAACGCATTATAATATACTGGGTTAAATGTGCACTAACGCACTGCAATATACTGTGGTAAACATGCACCAACGCACTGCAAAATACTGCAGGAAACCTGCCCTGTCAAAATAAAATGACACTAACGTAAAAATGAAAGGTCACACTGTACTCATGCTGCACTATCACTAGATTCACACTAAACTGACACTAAAGTAAAAATTAATGGTCGCACTACACTCACGCTGCACTATCACTAGATTCACACTAAACTGACACTAAAGTAAAAATAAATGGTAGCACTACACTCAGGAGATTCACACTAAACTGATACTTTACACTCACAATAGAATCACAACAGCCTCCTAAAGCACACTAACTCGCTAGTAGCACTGAACAGAGCCCTGTTCTATCTCTGTCCACGCCAATATCACACTGCAAATGGTTAGTATGGAAAAAAAAAATTTATAGTGTGGGTTGGGACTAAGAGCAATGAGCCAAGATTGGATAGAGTCATCATGACAGTGTCCAATCATGACTCTGACAGTGCTATGTGTCCTGTTGTGCAAAGCTTTCATTGCTTCAGCCAATCAGGGCTTCCAATGCACTGTGCGGTGGCGCAGTGCGTTGTGGTCATTCGGCGGGTGGAACAAACGGTAGAACGCCCCGTCCATTCAGGTGTTTACCGAACAGGCGAACAGCTCCTGCTCGGGCCGAACCATTCACCCAACTCTAGTTCCAGAATGGTTACCACTGTGTCTCTCCCTCTCTCACGATGTTCCAGAATGACTGCCACTGTGTCTCCCCTTCTCTCACAATGTTCCCGGAATAGCTACCACTGTGTCCCTCCTTCTCTCACAATTTTCCAGAATGGCCGAAACTTTGTCTCTCCTTCTCTCAGTTGCAGTGATCTGCTCGCAGCCTCAGTTCCTTTGCAAGTTGTTCCATCTAACTCTTCTCAGCCCACGAAAGTTAGGACACTTCTCCTCCTCTTCACCACAGTGCCTCTGGGAGCTAAAGTCTTTTCCTCTCAAGGCTGGTACACAAGCGCCGAATATTGGCCTGTACCGGCTGGTTCAAAAGAAAGCAGCTGTGTACAGCAGCATGTCTAACAGAAGTCGGTCTACTGTCCAGCTTTTATCGAACAGGCATGCTAGAAAACCAGCATCCGATCAGCTTTGCAGCCAATGGCTGTGAGAGCTGATCAGTGTGTTGTGGCAAGAAGGCAGTCCCTCTGTCAGAACACTATATCTCAGCGGAGGGGATCACTGCATAGTTAGTATGGCGACTTCTCCTTTTTTTTCTGTTCAGCCCACTGGGTTGGTTGAATGAAAAAAAACTCCCTATGTGTACCCAGCATTAGAATTTAAAGTAAACTCAGTCTTTTGAAACTACACCTCCCACAATCCACCACACTTTCCCTCAAAGTCTCCAGCAGTCTATATTCTCAGTGTTCCCAGAATTAGGGAGGCTATATTTGCTCGGCAACAAATAGAAACTGACATTACACACGTTACAAATATTACGGGTATTATTCATTATGTTTTTGCTTAAATAATGAGACGTTTGTAAAGCCAATTTTTTAAAAAAAGTTATGGGAACTGTTTTACTGGGCATAGAATTTATAATTCTGTGGAGCCAAATTTGGGATCAGAGCATTCCTGACAGACACAGCCAGTTCCTCAATCTCCAGTGCAGCATTAACACAACTTATTCCAGCAGTCTGGTGACAGAACGGCAGCCCACTGAGAAGGTAATCTCTCTGCTCTCCTTTTGCCAACATATTTTATGCCAGCACATGTACACACAGCAGAACAATATTAGCACCTATACCTTGTCTGTCCTTCCCCAGCCTTAGTCCTACAGAAGGCTAAAAACAAGACAAACTCTGGTGATTACACATCTTGCAGTTAAAAATACAGAATTTTTATTGACTATTTACCTATATTATTTCTAACCTGTAGTTACAAATGTTACAAACATATTCATAAACGAAATCGTGTGCTAGCAGTAGCTGATTTGTGAATAATTTAGAGCATGTATGAACATCAATATCCTATTAAAATTGCATTTAAATTTCTTGCTAATATATTAGCCTGGCAATCTATATTGTGGTTGTTATACTTTCTGTTATTACTTACAGTTATCATCCATTTTTGCATGTACCAAGAATAAAAAAAGCTTTGAAGTCTGCATGTAGGAAATGATGAGTTTTGTCCCGAGGGGGATAATAATTTTGCATGAGGGTATTTTCATTATGTCAATTGTATTTCTAGGAGAAGAGCCAAACATAACAAAATAAGACTTCTCCAAACACTTTAAAGGCTTGGGAATTTATGACCTCATCTTATAAGAGTGAATCCTGTGAAATATCCTGATGTAGAGTGTATTAGGTAATAGGCAAACATGCTGAGAAAAATAGCATCATTAGTAAAACAAAATGCTGCTGCAAACAAGTTTGAAGTCCAGCTCTCAACAATAGGAAAGACATTCAGTAATTGTTATTGGAACCAGGTAGAGCATTACCATTGTTGATGGAGAAACAGCGCAGTCATTTGTCCCATTTCCTCTGTTTCCTTTAGCAATTTACCCTTGGAAAGCTTGCTTTGTATGCCTCAATACACAGTACTTTACTGGGCATTATACAGTTCCTCTCTATGAGGCTAATATACACACATTTTGCTTATTGGAACATTTCATGCTTCATTCATATACCAATTAGAATCTTTGTTTCATTTTAAAATCTAAAAGCTGATTGGTTGCTATTGGCAACAGGGATTCTTTTTTTAAATATATATATATTGGCCCTTATGTTATGCAGATCTCTCTCTCTCTCTCTTGCACTGTATATACTGTATAATATATACCTTGCTTTTTATTTGAGATACATAGGTTGAGTCTAGCTTTTAGTATTATCTCAGCCAAAACCAGCCATAGGTGTTATGGCTTCCTGAGTAACATTTTGGCAAGCTTGTTGCTATGGATTGGAGACTGTTCTCACTAGGGGCAAACTGACCAGGAATTTGTTATGGCAGCTGAGGATAGGCAGTGGTGGTGGCCACAAAGGAGACACAGAAAACTGCATAAAGTATAGGAGAATCGTGATACCCATTGTCATCTTTAGGGAAATCCCAGAGTGAATATTTCGAGAAAGTGAAAGCCAAGGCACAGAATCTAAGGTACAACCTTGCCTTAACCCCCCCCCCCCCCGCTATCACCTCCTGAAGGTGGAAATAGGTTTTGCTGTAGGAGACTCCCAGGTTGCGGCCCTCTTACTCACTCAAGCAGGCAGCTATTAGAAAGTGAGAGAAGGTAAGCAGTAAAGAGTCTCTTGCAGCACTGAGATGCTCATAACACAGGTCAGTAGGCAATACAGTCCAAGCTGGTAAGAGTGCATGGTGGCACACAGAGATACAGAGGTGCTGGGAGAGGGTAGAATTGCACAAAGACACATGGGGGCCATCACTGAAGGCAGGCTACAGGCTGAAGCACACAAGGTCACTGGTGCAGGGTAGATCTGAAGTGCAAAGTGTCACACTGGACACTGGAGTTAGGTACAGGCTGGAGTTCACGTGATCACATTGAGCATGTCTGGAGGGCACAGGGACACAGCCATATACAGTCTGGAGATATGCAAAAAACACTGAGGACTACAAAAAAACACCCAGGACCTAGGAACAGGCAGAATGACAATGGGAAGACTGGAGATATGGAGATCACACTGGGAAGCACACACAGCAGTAGCGAAGTCATTGGGAACACACAGGGTCCAACTGCTAGCACATGGACACTTTGCTTGAACGCTGAGCAAAGTGCATGCTACCCTTTTAAGATGGTGCCCCTTTTGTGACTGGTTGCAGTGCTTGCAGAAGCAGGAAGCCAGAGGGAAAGTGTGGAAGTGTGGAACAGGTAAGTGTGACACTTGCAAGGCATGTTTTGACCCTTTCCTCTCACACACATTAGAGGTTCTGTTTTATGAATGAAGTTTTTTTTTTTTTTTTTTACTAATCAGGATAAAGGTCACTGGTTACAGGGTGGAGAAAAATATTCTGCACAGGCAATGTGAAAGATAATTTATTTGTGTGGTAACACATAGATCCACCTCATAAACATTATTTGGAGTTCGTTCTTCATAGGATCAACATGGGTCTGGGACCTTCCATATCCTTGCTTCCAAACAAAGAGTTCAGTACAAAAGCCATACTGTTCACTAGATACAACTCAATGGCCAACAGGAGGGATTTCCCCTTTTTTTCCTTTTCCCACTGACAGGGTGTCACATCTATAGGAAGTGATAGAAAATGTTACCAGTAAGGACAGAGGCAGCAACAAAACTAGTTTTGGTAGAATAGGGATAGGTTTGAATATCAATCAGTAGGTTGAACTGTATGGACTCTTTCTGTAGAAGTAACACTCATTACCCAAATTTGTCCCCATTTTTTTTGGTTGTGGTCGGGGAAGGGGAAAAAAAGAAGCAGTTGGGAGTACTCAGGGATTCTCACCTATACAGGGTGATAGGTTCCAGGGTTATCTAGCAAAAGAAGAAAACAGACCTACAGTGTTCCTATGACTGGTAAGTCATGGTATGGGATCTGGAATTCAGAGTTCTAGAAAGATTTTTGGTGGGAAAAAGTCTCCAACTCTGACTATGGGTATTTCTGTCTTATTTGGGTTAACCCACTTAAAAGAGAGGGCTGAAAAGGACAAGTAGCAGTCAGCAGGTGTCTGTTGGGATATAGAGTGGAGTAGGACACAGCTGTCTAAAGACTGTACTGTTTGTAACCAAGACACTGCTGAACTGTGGAGACCTCTTCTTTGTAATCCGTGGAGCAGGCAAGGACTTTCAATCCTGTATGGGACAAGGCCACCAGCACAAGCATCTCTCCCCTCTCACTGGCAGTGAGGAGAGGAGGGAGAGAGAGGACACAGGACACTGTTCAGAGGAGAGCCTGTCCACTACTCTATGTTGCAGAGGGCACTGTGATTGGCTGCTGTACAACCTGGGAGGAAGAAAGACTGCTGGGGACTTTGTGAGATGTAGACCCCAGTTTTGGATAAAACAATGGTCTGGATGGACTATAAAGGCCGTACACACAATACCAAAATCGGAAGGAAAATTTCGTCCGACGAACGATCTGCCGATTTTCGGATTGTTAGTATAGTGCTTTCGACAGCCGATTACGAATTTTTGGACGACAAAAACTGGATGTGCAGGCTATAAAATTTTTATCGTACGTCAACAGAATGTCCAATTATTCGTTTTATTAGTACAGTTTGTGTCCGAAAAAAATCGTAAGAGCAAGACTAGGCATGCTCAGAAATGAAAGAACACATACAAAACAATTCAACACACGACGTTACTTCTGAAGTTGAATTCTGTCGTACGGGAATTTTCATATGTAAGTAACCTCTTCACTTTCGACATGAGACTCGCATGCAACAAAAAACGGACAACAGATCGTTCGATAATCTGATCGTGCTTTAGTCCCAAAAGGTCAGGGATAAGAAGAGGAGGAAAAGGGGAGGGAAGCCCAGGGCTTAGTGGAGTCGTTTGGAGGATAGTGAGAGGTGAGTGAAAGGGTGGGCTGCTATGTCAGAGAGCTGCCTGCTGGAGGATTCAACACAGTATTGGAAATACAGAAATACTCTGCTGCTAACATCACTAGATCAGTGGGAGATTGTCATTGCTGAGTCCTGTGTTGGTGATAGATCCTCACCAAGGAGTCCCTAGTCGCAGCTGACATCACCAAGTCCAGATCGAGAACAGATTTGTGGTGAGAGATTGCTGGACTAAAATCCGTGCCCACTGCTTAAAGGGACAGAGCAACCTAATTTTAGCATATAGTTTGGGCACTTATGCCCGGTATGGTTGCATCTACTCAAGTCTGAATGCTCCAAAACCAGAACTATTGGCCCCAAAGATTATCAACACATTGACTATGTGAGTTTTAAAGTGAGTAACGGATCTTTAGTTCTCAGTACCACTATTTAGTTAGGACCTCCCTGGTTTTAGGATTTGGGGAAGAGACATTAGGTCCTCAAGTTTTTTATAATTGTAACAATACCCCCGCAGGAGCTGCTAGATTTTGGGTCCCCCTGTTTATGTACAGCCAGGCAACACATCTCATTCAGAGACAAGAAATCCATTCATGAGTTTGCTTTTGTTGAAAACAACTTGGATAGGGTATAGGGATTATGGGATGCCCAACATGACTTAAATAACAATAATGAAGACAACTTTCTTTTCTATGTAATCCACAAAAATTAACATACACTTGACTGTATTCCCTCCAGGACACTTGGCAAGGCAATCTCCCTGAATGAGAGCTTTGGGTCACAAGAGTAGAATTTTAGCTGAATCTCTGCTTGCGGGAGCTCTATGCCCCCTTTCATTGAAAATACCAGTCCACCTTGCTGCTTAGTGAAATGTCCCAGGACAAGGGATTGGGTCACAGCTTGCTAGGATTTGCTTGCTTAATATAACATCTGGCAACTTTAACCCTTTTTTGGCCCTTGGGCTGTAGAAGTACTCACACTGTCCATGGAGATCATGCTGCCTCAGAAGAAACGACTGTTCAGGTTTCCTGCTCTACAGGTCCTTTTTTGCAAGCCAGGGTGTCTTTCTAATGAAACCACGGCATAGTAGAGATCCCTCTGCCCTTTCTCCTGTTTCAGCTCCCAGCCTGAAGGCAGAGCCCCCCTCAACATGGGGTCCCCTCCCAGACGACACACTCTATCTTAAACCTGACTCCCCTGCTGGTCAGGCTCCACCATATTTAAGGGCTGATCCAGCCACCCTGCAAGGCCTCTTGCCTGGGGATTGGCCAGATTCCCATAAATATGAAGATTAGCACTTCCTAGCCCCCACCCACTAGCTTCCAGAAACATTTCCAAGTTTCTAGAACCAGGGGAGCGTAAGGTAAACCGGATCTCTACCACCAAAAGGTCAGTGCAGATTCATGCTCATGCTTGTGCACATCGCACACATGCTAATATTTATAAGTGAAAGACCAATGTCCCTTCTGCAGTGCCAGTTCATCGCGCACATATTTGTGCGCATTAGTGCACATGCCAATTAGCACTTTGCTCCCAGTGGCCCATTTAAACTGTTCTATTACTGTGAGCAGTTGCTGAATGGTCTTTAGCTCGTTCCTGTGTTCCCAAGATCTGATCTGCTGTTCCTGCCTACACGTTTATGACCTAGCTTGCTTTTGGACTTTGCCTCTGCTTGTGCTCTAGTTCTGTTACCTACTTCTCTGGCCTTGGCTTGTTTACTGGATCTGATCTGCCTGCTGACTTTGTACTGCATTGCACGGCGGTTAACAACCCTGGCTTATCTCCTGGACTTGCTTGCCTACTTATTCGGTACCTCACTGCCTGGTTGCCACTGACTATTGCATGTCTTCTGGTTGTGCTTCCATCCCACGCTCTGGTGCCAAGCTTCTCCTGCATCCAGTTCTGAGTACTGCGACTACCAGTTCTACCTACCTACAGAGTAGACATCACCAGCTAGCTGCCATGGCACTTGTGCCACTCCTTGCCTTTACACTCTCTGTCCCCACCTTCAGGAGTGTTAGGTGGGAGGTGCAAGAGAGGCCTCCACAACATTCCAGTCTTCACCAGGTACATGATAGGGAGGTACCAGAGGCCTGTTCTGTAGAGCCCTCCAGCCTGACCTACAGTAACCTGACCCAATTACCGACTTACACAACTATCATGAGTCACAAAAACAAATGTACCTACACTACTTTAGCACTAGAGGGTACTACATAGTGTTATACAAAGTTATATCTCTTATTGGTAACTTGTTCACTGTCATTGTCATTTTATTTATCTATGTGCTGCACAAAAAAATACTCCTTATTTAGCCTGGTGTGTCAGAGGGTGTGGCAATGCGGTAAGGGCATGTCAAAACAATTTGAGCTTTATTCAGAGGCTAAAAGAAGTGAAAATTCCACTGTGGGTACCCCAACATAATAGTGCCCTGAGGGCTATGTGACTTTGTACCGCATTTATTAAAAGTTGAAATAAGAAATATCTAGTAATAGCTAATTCATTTAAATTAACATGTTCTGTAATGTTGAAAATGTTATTTAGCTTATCCCAATCACTTCTTCAGGAACTAAGTAACCTATCTCTTCTCTGAACTAGAGTTTAAGGATGATCGAACTTTTGAAAAGTTCGGTTCGACCAGAACACCCGAATTTCCCAAAAGTTCGGTTTGGATTTCAGAACCCCATTGAAATCAATGGGACCCGAACTTCGGTAATCAAAAAACACCATTTTTAAGCCCTAAAACCCAATAAATGCCCCTTAAAAGTGCCTAGGGTTCTGGGTCATGCCCCATTAACTATTAATCACATGAAAAAAAGTTCTTAAAAATTGTCATTTTTGATAAAAAAGCCAATTATTGAAAAAATTAAAAAAAAAAAGAGAGATTTTTTGATTTTTACTTTGGATTTAGTATCTGGGGGGTCTAAAAGGTGTGCATGTGAAGTTTCAGCTCTGTAGCATGTCCAGAACCATGAAAAAAAAAAAGACAATTTTTCAGTAGAACAGGGATGTGGGTCGGGACCCTCCTTTAACTTTAACACCTATATGATCTTTTTTTTCTGGTTCTGGACATGCCACAGAGCTGAAACTTCACAGGTACACCTTTTAGACCCCCCAGACACAAAATCACACAAAAAAAGTTCTTAAAAATTGTCATTTTTGATAAAAAAAAGCCAATTATTGAAAATTTAAAAAGTGAAGTGAGGTTGGCTCCGCTGCTGTAACACCTTGCCGGTTTAATAGAAGGCATTTTTTTGGGTTCTTTGCAGTCAGGAAAAACATCTGAACTTGTGTATAGTGGTACTGTGCACAAGTTCTGATGTTTTGCCTGCCTCCAAAAACCCCCAAAAAATGCCAGCAAAAACACACCTGGGCATTTTCTTTTGACGCTAGCGTTTTTTTGGCATTTTTTGGGGTTCTTTTGAGGCAGGCAAAACATCTGAACTTGTGTATAGTGGTGTATATACACACATCCATATATTTATATACACACCTAGACATATATAGGTGTGATAGTAGCAGAAATATATTACTGTAAATGATTTCATTAGCGCAAGCATATATTTCTGCTACTATCACACCTATATATGTCTAGGTGTGTATATAAATATATGGATGTGTGTATATACACCACTATACACAAGTTCAGATGTTTTGCCTGCCTCCAAAACCCCCCAAAAAATGCCAGCAAAAACACACCTGGGCATTTTTTTTTGATGCTAGCGTTTTTTTGGCATTTTTTTGGGTTCTTTTGAGGCAGGCAAAACATCTGAACATGTGTATAGGGGGTATATATAGACATATATGTCTGAATATATACCCCTAGACATATATAGGTGTGATAGTAGCAGAAATATATTACTGTAAATGATTTCATTAGCGCAAACATTTATTTCTGCTACTATCACACCTATATATGTCTAGGGGTATATATTCAGACATATATGTCTATATATACCCCCTATACACATGTTCAGATGTCATGTCTGACACCAAACATGTCCTCAAAAAAGCACTGGCAGTGGCAGCCCCTGCAGCATAAAAAATGCTTGGCTGGTGAGAAGCCATATGGGTGTGCCGAAGCTATTCAGAGAAATGATCATTTCTCTATAGCGGTCACCCTGCTATGGAAGGGTTTTGTCACCCTTCCATAGCAGTCACTGCCAGTTAACTCTACACTACACTACGGTCCCCTTACACTTAACACTTTCCCTACAGAAACTCAATTTTTGAAGCTAACTTAAGTGTAAAGGAGCACTCTAACTACACTAGATATCCCTTTCCTCACACTAAAAATAGCTAAATTACACTTTTAAAGTAAAATTAACAGAACTGCTTCCACTCTCTTCCATGTCCAGTATAACAATGCTAGGAATATGGCGGGGGCGATCTTATATACTGGGGGGCGTATTCACTAATGATTGGTCTAGGGACCCCCTAGTCACTCCAATCACATTCCTAGCATTCTCCTGCCCCCTCAATTGGCTTTTGCTAATGGTTCTGGTCCAATCACGGGCTTTTAAAGCCCATTTCCTGAAGCATTGCATTTTGGGCGGTTCTGGTTGCCGAATTCCGAACTTTTTGGGCAAAAAGTTCTAAATTCGGCCGAACCTCGAACACCCAATGTTCAGGCCGAACCGATGGTCGACCCGAACCGTTCGATCATCCCTACTAGAGATGTGCAGTCTTGACAGACCACTAACATTTATAACATGTAGGTAATGTTGGGGGAACGGTTTGACCTGAGCATGAGTTCGGGCCGAACATTTTCCTGTTTGGCTGTTCGCCAAACACCCGAATTTAAAAATGATAGTTTTTTAAAAACATTTGTGCATTGTTACATGTCCCCCAGAGCAGGACCCGGACCCCCATACCCCTTCTATGGCCAACTACATTACTTGCATATAAGCCTTGAAAATGGGCATTTTTCCTGTTCGGCTCCCATAGACTTCAATGGGGTTCGCTGTTCAGGTTAGAATTTTTTCCCTGTTGGGAGTTCTGCTGTGAACCAAACAGGGAGTCGTTCAGCCCATCTCTACATGTAGGCAACCTAGCAAAAGACAAATTCATCCATTCTTTATCGACAGGCCTTCATAGACATGTTAAAACTGTTTCTCTCACAAGTTAATGGAAATGCAAAAGCAACTTGAAGCAGGTTGATACATCTTAGAAGGAGGTGTAATGCAGGTTGGGAGAAAGTCAACTTCAGGTTAAATGTATATGGGGTCTTCACACTGTGGGATTTTTTTCAATGTATATTGGATTACTTATAAAACTTTTTAATATTAATAAAGTGATATTATTTTTTCAGTATCATAACCTTGGTAGTGTTAACATGAAATCCCATTTTAGTGCTTTCAGCTGCCCAGGTAAGTATTTCAGGCTTTCCTATACCTTTTATGACTTTAACTACTTCCCGCAAACCGACATAGCTCTACGTCGGCTGCAAGAAGTGGTTGTACTGGGGTGATGCCTGCAGCTAGAGGCATCATCCTGGTACCATTTTTTAGAACCAGCAGTTGGCTTTCAGGCAGTAATGGCTGATGCGGCTCGGGAGCCGATCGATCGTTACCCCAGCGAGCGGGAGGGGACATCCCCCCTCCCACCACCTTCCGCCGGTCTGCCCGGGTCTCCCGTCTCACCGGGAGACCCGAGCAACCAGCCGGAACATTCGCTGGCTGGTTGGAGTCTGGAGTTTGGAGTTGGCTTTGATCGGGTCTCCGATAATGTAACCCGGAAGCAGCGTCTATGACGTCACGTCCGGGTTACTTGGCGGCTAAAGGCGCCTGAATTTAGAAAGTGACAGTATTCAAAAATGTTTTCGGCATTTTGAATACATTCAAGTGCAGTGGAGGGGCCTAGGGTCTTTTAGACGCCTGATCCCTCCATAAAGAGTACCTGTCACTGCCTATTGCTGTCACAAGGGATGTTTATATTGCAAAAAAAGTGATCAGATTGTTATTTATTTTTTTTATAAAACCTGTGCTAAAATGAAAAAAATAAAATAAAATAGGAAAAAAAAAATTTTAAACGTTAAGCGCCCCCGTCACCGTGAGCTTGCGCACAAAAGAGAACGTATACAGAAATCGCGCCCGCAAATGAAATCGCTGTTAAAACCACACATGTGAGGTATCACCACGATCTCCAGAGCAAGAGCAATAATTTTAGAAAAAGAGCTACTCTGTAACTCTAAACTAGTAATCGTTAAAACATTTTAAAACATTGCCTATGGAGATTTTTATTGAGTTTAGTTTGTCGCCATTCCGCGGGTGTGCGCAATTTTAAACCGTAACATGTTAGGTATCTATTTGCTCGGCATGACATCATCTTTCACAATATACAAAAAAATATACAAACAAAATGGGCTAACTTTGCTGTTTAGTTTTTTTTTTTAAATGCAGTGAAATTTATTTTTTTTACTTCATAGAGCCAATATATCCCCACCGAGCAAACAAATCTGCACATTATAGAGGGGCCCCCGCTGGTGGTCATATCCTTGCTGCTTGATCCTTGAACTCCGCACCCCAATACACATAGATCTCTACCGGCAAACAGATCCACACATAGCGCATGGAGTGTTCGCCGGCGGAGATGTCTATGTAGAGTGAAAGCGTCTAAACATCTAAGGAAAGGTTTCCACTGGCAGTATAGAATGGAAATGGTGTAGCGCTAACAAAAATAAATAAAATCCACAGTCCATACAAATTTTCACAATGGATCAAATATAAAATGCAGTAAACAAAGTTCATCAGAGAGTGCTCCAAAGAGAAGGGAAACTGTCCACCACTTCAAACTTGGAAAAAGCCCCGAGTGCAGGAACCGCCACCAAGATAATAAATGGCCTCTTACCAATATGCAATGACCCCCATTACAAGGATCAAAGCCAGCGTGTGTAATCAAACCGGTGCCCAGATCCACATATACCGATTCCTAATGCTCCCTCAGCAGCTCCAACCGGAACAAATGCACATAAGGAGAAAAGGGACAACTCCAATAGTGAAGTACGTTCACGTGTTGACGAAACCGGTCGGAGGAGGAACCTGAGGTACGTCGTGCTGAGGCCAGCGGGGAGACACGGCGGCCATTTTATCGGTTGGAAACAAAGTTCCTGAGAGTATAGCTCCGAGACATGCTGTGCTTTCTTCATACAAATGTGAGTTGCCACTCTGCTTTTACCTAAATAAACCTGTGAACGTACTTCACTATTGGAGTTGTCCCTTTTCTCGTTATGTGCATTTGTTCCGGTTGGAGCTGCTGAGGGAGCATTAGGAATCGGTATATGTCGATCTGGGCACCGGTTTGATTACACAGGCTGGCTTTGATCCTTGTAATGGGGGTCATTGCATATTGGTAAGAGGCCATTTATTATCTTGGTGGCGGTTCCTGCACTCGGGGCTTTTTCCAAGTTTGAAGTGGTGGACAGTTTCCCTTCTCTTTGGAGCACTCTCTGATGAACTTTGTTTACTGCATTTTATATTTGATCCATTGTGAACATTTGTATGGACTGTGGATTTTATTTATTTTTGTTAGCGCTGCACCATTTCCATTCTATAGTGCCATTCGGATCTGGTATTTCTGATTCTAGATCAGGTGCTGGCTGCTTTCAATTGGTCTGTTGACCTTTCATTTATTTTATGTATGGTTTTATCTTTACATTTTAGCGCAGCAATATCCCCATTTTTATATTCCACTGGCAGTAGTCTTTCCTCAATGCCGGTTCGCCCGTACACGCTTTAATGAGCGTATTGCAAGCAAACCGACAACAGAAGCCATAATGACAAGCTAAATAAAACACATCCTGAAAAATGTCCACACTAGTCCTAATAAAATTTCCACAACAGTTAGCACTAACAAATGTGTAAGCTCATAGTTGAAACATATATTATCTGGTAATGACTCTCAGTGCCTCATTTATAATGGAGGGCTACTGCATACCGCATCCAGCCTATGTATAAAATTTGGGCCATAGTATACAGCCTTTGCTAATTCTTGCTGCCGAACAACTCAGAGTAAGCTCCGTGATTGGAGGAGAGCTGATCATGTGACATTGGCAGGTCACATGACCAGGCTCTTCTCCCAGCTTTTTTTAACAGCTTCCCATGTACAGTATTTCCATTGTGCTCCAGCAGTTTGGGACTCCCAAGGCCAGCAGTGTGCAAAGCACATTTGTAAAGCTCATCATTGTGCTTTATCAAAGTTGAATGCATCCCTAGGATAGTTATACATTTTATCAGACGTTTTCCAATTTATTCTGACTTTTGTAACGTTTACACTTTGGGTTTAATGGCAAAAGTTGAAATCCAACAAAAACATATCTCTAGGTTTAGATGGAGATATCTAAAGTTTGAAACCTCTGTCAGGCTTCTAACTTCTGTTTGTGTCCCCATTGGACCAATTTCCCCTCATCTACTGTCTCAGAGATGTAAGAGGAAGTTAGAGGAAATCTCACCAAAGTTGTGGGAAATCATGCTTTTGACAGTTGCCACTGGAACCAGTATGCCCAATGGGAGATTTTACCTAACCTTCTTTTCCAGTAATACATCGATTGTTTGTTTTAAATTTCCCTTTCCAGTCACTTCTGGAAAAAGTAAGAGACAGTCTTCCAAACAGGGACATAAACAGCAACAGATATCTGACAGAGGTCCTAAATCCAAAATTTTACTTGGAATTCCATTATAAACCTGAATGCCTGGTAAACACTTAAATACACAGTTGAAATATAGATATATTAACTGTTTTATCTACCAATTTGAATTCCAGTCCAGCCTTTTTTGTTTTTCATATACAGTACTGTGCAAACGTTTTATGGAGTTGTGAAAAAATGCTGTAAAGTATGAATGCTTTCAAAAATATTTACTTTAATTGTTTTTTTTTTTATCAATTTACAAAATGCAAGTTGAGCGAACAGAAGAAAAACCTAAATCAAATCAATATTTGGTGTGACTACCCGTTGGCTTCAAACCAGCATCAGATTTTACACTTGCACACTTTGTACACTTGTACAAAGTTTAGGATTTTGTAGGATTAGAGTCAGGTGTATGATTAACCAATTACACCAAGCAGGTGCTAATGATCATAAATTTCATATGTATGTTAAAACAATCATTAACTGAAACAGAAACAGCTGGGTATGAGGCTTAAAACAAGGAAAAGAACAGTCAAACTGCTACTAAGGTTAGGTTGTGTTAGACAGTTTTCTATCACATCTTGGCAAGACTGAGAACAGCAACAAGACACAAGGTAGTTATACAAGGTCTACAAGGTCAAGGTAGCATCAGAAAGTTCTCTCCCAGGCAAAGATTTCAAAGCAGACTGCGGTTCCAAGATGTGCTTTTCAGTCTCTTCTGAAAAAGCACAAAGTAATGGGTAATGTTGAGCACAGTGGTCAGCCAATGAAACTTAATGCAGCAGATGAAAGACACATTATACAAAGCTCCCTTTGACATCAAAAGATGTCCATCAGTGCCATCAGTACAGAACTGGGGAAAAGCAGTAGGACCTAGGTACAGTCATCTACTGTCCGGAGAAGTCTGGTCAGAAGAGGTCTAAATGGAAGAATTGTGGGCAAAAAGTCATACCCCCAAAATGGAAACAAGGCTAAGCAACTCAACTATGCATGAAAACATAGGAACAGGGGTGCAGAAAAATGGCAGTAGGTGCTTTGAACTAATGAGTCAAACTTTAACCAGTTCCAGACCACCTACCGCATATATAATGCGGCAGGGCGGCCTGGCTGCGCAAAATCAAGTATAGGTATGTGATGCGGGCTCGCGGGTCAGGGGCACGTGCTCCCACCGTTCCTGCGTGGGGTCTGATTCAGTTCAGAACCAATCAGTCATTAGGTCCAGGCCATAAATCAATGGTAATTGCAGAACATCCTGTGCCTGTGTAATGTAAACACAGGCACAGGAAATAATGACACCAGTTAGCACCAGCGAAAGTCCCATATAGGTTTAGGTTACCCGCCATATATCCCCTAACAAAGGTTTAACCCCTTGGTCACCCCCCAGTTAAACCCTTCACTGCCCTGTCACAGTGTCATTATATACAGTATACAGATACAGTATCTCACAAAAGTGAGTAGACCCCTGACATTTTTGTAAATATTTTATTATATCTTTTCATGTGACAGAAGAAATTACACTTTGCTACAATGTAAAGTGTACAGATTGTAAAACAGTGTTAATTTGCTGTCCCCTCAAAATAACTCAACACACAGCCATTAATGTCTAAAAGAATGGCAAAAAAAGTGAGTACACCCCTAAGAAATTGGGTCCAAAGTGTCAATATTTTGTGTGGCCACCATTATTTACCAGCACTGCCTCAACCTTCTTGGGCATGGAGTTTTGAGGATGAGGATGCACCACAAATGCTCAATAGGGTTTAGGTCTGGAAACATGCTTGGCCAGTCCATCACCTTTTACTCTCAGCTTCTTTAGCAAGGCAGTGGTCGTCTTGGAGGTGTGTTTGGGGTCCTTATTATGTTGGAATACTGCCCTGTGGCCCTGTCTCCAAAGGGAGGGGATCATGCTCTGCTTCAGTATGTCACAGTACATGCTGGCATTCATGGTTTCCTCAATGATCTGTAGCTCCCCAGTGCTGGCAGGACTCATGCAGCCCAAGACCATGACACTCCCACCACCATGCTTGACTGTAGGCAAGACACACTTGTCTTTGTTCTCCTCACCTGGTTGCCGCCACACACGCTTGACACCATCTGAACCAAATACGTTTATCTTGGTCTCATCAGAGCACAGTTCCAGTAATCCATGTCCTTAGTCTGCTTGTCTTCAGCAAACTGTTTGCAGGCTTTCTTATGCGTCATCTTTAGAAGAGGCTTCCTTCTGGGGTGACAGCCATGCAGACCAATTTGATGCAGCGTGCGGTGTATGGTCTGAGCACTGAGAGGTTGATCCCCTACCCCTTCAACCTCTGCATCAATGCTGGCAGCACTTATATGTCTATTTCCCAAAGACAACCTTTGGATATGACACTGAGCACGTGCACTCAACTTCGACCTTGGTTGACCACGGCGAGGCCTGTTCTGAGTGGAACCTGTCCTGTTAAACCTGGTATGCTCTTGGTCACTGTGCTGCAGCTCAGTTTCAGGGTCTTGCCAATATTCTTATAGCCTAGGCCATCTTTATGTAAAGCAAGAATTCTTTTTTCAGATACTCAGAGAGTTCTTTGCAATGAGGTACCATGTTGAACTTCCAGTGACCAGTATGGGAGAGTGAGAGCGATAATACCAAATTGAACACACCTGCTCCCCGTTCACACCTGAGATCTTGTAACACCACAAGTCACATGACACCGGGGAGGGAAAATGGCTAATTGGGCCCAATTTGGACATTTTCGTCTAGGGGTGTACTCACTTTTGTTGTCAGTAGTTTAGACATTATTGGCTGTGTGTTGAGTTATATTGAGGGGACAGCAAATTTACACTGTTATACAATCTGTACACTCACTACTTTACATTGTAGAAAAGTGTCATTTCTTCATTGTTGTATAATAAAATATTTACAAAATATTTACAAAAAAAAAAGTTACTGATCACTGTATTAGTGTATTAGTGATGCTAGTTAGCTAGTTAGCATCAGTGTCAGTCTTAGTGTAGCTTCAGGGTCCCGCCACATATTTTCTCATAAAGTTTTAACCCCCTGATCGCCCCCCAGGTAACGCTTTCATTCCCTGTCACAGTGTCACTAGCAAAGTATACAGATCTTTTTTTCTGATCACTGTATTAGTGTCACGGGTGACACCAGTTAGTTAGCATCAGCGTCAGTTAGGGACAATCCCTGATAGTGTCAGTTTTTAACCCTTTGATTGCCAGTAACACTAACACACACACACACACACATTACTAGTATAGTGTCTGAACGGATCAATATCTTTGATCTGATCAGAACTATACTAGCGTCCCTAATAGATTAATGTTCCCAAAAATGCAGGATCAGCCCCGACACCTGCCAGCACCTGCGTTTAGCCCCTCCGCTCAGCCCCCAAGAAGTGCAGTATCAATAGATCACTGTCACTTCCAATACAAAGCGTTAGCAGAGTCAGGCCTGTTTTTTCTTGCGAATCACACTAGGTACCTGTAAATTTAGTGGCCGAATTGTCAAACGAAAGGTACACTAGTGAAGAGGTCTACAGTATACTGAGCATGACAGATGAGAGCGATGTCATTGTCAGAATCAGGCTCAGTATACGAACCTGTAGAGAGCAGCAGCACCCTGACAGATAGCTCTGACTATGGAGTAGTGGTCCCTGCTAAGGTCAGGCATACCTGACCTTGTTCTTCTGTTGCTGAGATGCAACAACCGCATGATTCTCATATGCAGCAGAGTGTCAGTACTAGTGCCACTCAACCTTCTGGTGAACTGGCGACCACCAGCGGCCTAGTACATCCTGGTCGTAGACAAACCAGCACTGCAGTATCACTTGGTAACGTGGTGAGTCCCATAAGTGCAGTTCAAGCTGGTGTGGTGGGTTGCACAAATAGTGTCCTGCAGCCACCAAAAATTAGAACGCAGGCCCATAGTGCCCTCCCTGGTGCGCTTGCAAATCCAGATTGGTAGCTCACAGATTCGGCAGCGCCCATACTTCCCCCATTCACTGGCCAACCCAAAAGTCAGGTGGAAACAGCCAATTGTACTCCCCTTGATTTTTTTGAGCTGTTTTTCACGGAAGATCTATTGTAGACCAACGCAATTTGTATGCTAATCAATTTATCGCCGCAAGTCCAAAATTGACCATTGCCAGGCAATTCGGCTGGAAACCTATAACGGTTCCTGAATTTAAAACCTTTCTGGGTCTATCCATCAACATGGGCATTACTAAAAAGAGTGAGTTGCGGTCATATTGGTTCACTGACCCAATTCATTGTATGCCCCTGTTCTCTGCTGCCATGGCCAGGACTAGATACGAGCAAATATTGTGGTTCATGCACTTCACTGACAATGAACTCTGTCATCCTCGGGTGACTCTGGATATAACCGGCTCCACAAAATTCAGCACCTCGTAAACCACTTCAATCAAAGATTTGCAGCCTTGTTTATCCCCCAACACGATGTCTGCGTTGACCAGTCCCGGATTAAATTTTCTGGCCGTCTTGCTTTCAAACTGTTTCTCCCCAGCAAGAATGCCAGATATGGGGTCAAGATGTATAAGCTCCGTGACAGGGCAACAGGCTATACATGTAACAAATACAAGGATAATCCTGCACTAAAAAATTATATAAACACCAATAATAGGTATGCTGCTGTTCATCACAATTTGAAAATTTAATGAAATATACAAGTTACAACGCAAAACCTGAAATAGCAACAATTTGGAGTTAAAATGTGAATAGAAAACACTATATTAATCAAAACAACCTAAAGTGCTAAAGTGCATAAAAAATAT
Organism: Pelophylax lessonae; assembly: GCF_965119305.1. NCBI lineage: Eukaryota > Metazoa > Chordata > Amphibia > Anura > Ranidae > Pelophylax > Pelophylax lessonae. Next base: position 399,691,199 of record NC_138772.1, read on the forward strand.
TAATGAACCTTCTGTGACAACGCCCTGTGGGAGGGGCGAAATGCGTCAACGTGGTTTCCAGTCTCTCAGTTCATCAATTCCAGCGGGGGTGGTACGCATGTTTGGAACGCACGACGGGTGCAGTGCCTGGAGCCGGCAGTTGCTATCCACCAGTACGATACACCAGCCCTCTCAGCATTTTTAGCAAGGTGATATGATGTCTTCTCAAATGTAAGTGTATTTCCACTGCAAATATTAAAATAAAGAAATGCATTACACCATATTTGGATTCTTTCTCTTCCTCTATATGAGCCATAGCCTACAGGAACCACACTTGGCCCCGCTTACCAGTACAGCCTGATAGACCCACATGCTATATGGCTAAGGGGTCCACGAGATCTGGTAAGTTTGGTTTTCCATAGGGGAATGGATCACTGGACACTGCATGAGTACTTTTTGGAATTTCATCACTTCTGCACTGCAGCACTTTATTCTGGAGGAACACTAAGGAGCTTTCACTGACCACATGCTTGTCATTTTATATATTGAAGTTGCACTGTTAGCACTTTACTTTTGAAGCATTGTTTGTTATATTTCAGGCTATACATGTAGTTTTATGGTTTATGAGGGAAAAGATGGCAATGTGGAGCCCCCCAACTGCCTAGACTACATAGGAAGCAGTGGCAAGATTGTTTGGGACTTGGTGTCACCCTTATTCAGAAAGGAGTACCATTTATACGTAAACAACTTCTATACAAGTGTGCCACTTTTTTTGACACCTCTTTCAGTTAGGAATTGGTGCATGTGGCTCCATGCAATCTAATCACCAGAGCTTCCCCCAATGGCTTCTAAATGCCCCTCTTAGTCAGGGGGAGAGAGCCTGCTTGAGGTGAAATGAATAGCTTGCAGTGAAGTAGAGGGACAAACAGAACGTTTTCGTTCTGTCTTCCACTCACGCAGACACAGCAGTCCAAATTACAACGGTGACTGGTGTTGTAGAGTACACCCTCTGTGACCACAACTACAACCGTAAAATGGGAGGGGTGGACTTCAACGACCAGATGATGGGGCTGTACTTAATTGCCCATAAGGCCAGATGCTGGTACAAGAAAGTGTCTGTATACTTATTTCAATTGGCTCTTTTCAATGCTTATGTACTATACAAAGCGTCTGGAAAAAGTGGATCCTTCCTAAAATTCCAGGAAGAGATCATACAGCCCTTCTGTATCCAGAAGGTCCCGTGGCCCAATTTCCCAATCCAGATGCAGTCAGCCAGGTGCATGAGAGGCATTTTCCGGATGTCCTCCCTGGTACCCCTACCCAAAGAACACCCCAAAAATGATGCCGTGTCTGTAGCAAGCGCGGATATAGGCGTGACACCTACTATTCTTGTTCCTCCTGTCCTGGCGAACCTGGTCTCTGCCTTGGGGATCGTTTCTGTCGCTACCACACACTAGTGGAGTATTAGTATAGGGTACAGCATGCGCAGTCTAGGGAATACTTTTACACAGGGTCTCGAAAGATGTTAGATGGCTATCACATTTTGAGAGACCCTAACTTGGAATGTTTATAGTTACAATAAAAGTGTAAAAAAAAAAACATAAAATATGTGAAAAATAAAAAAATTAAAAAAGCCAAAAATAGCTGTTTACTTTATTTTATGCTATACCGTAATGTTTTATTGTTAACCATTGTTTGCATTGCAGGTATGTCATTCTACTGTTTTACTGTACTGTTACTGTGTTTTTTTAATGTTAACCATTGTTTGCATTGCAGGTATGTCATTCTACTGTTTTATTGTACTGGTACTGTGTTTTATTGTTAACCATTGTTTGCTTTGCAGGTACGCCATTCAGCTGCAGCACTGATTTACCTTTTTTGACAGCAACATGGTTTGCTCTCACAATATGTAAAATCAGCGACTCCATTGCTGTAGGAGGGGATTTCACCACCACAGTTAAAAAAAAGTGCACATATGGCGAAGCATATTGGCAGGGTTGGACATAGGGGCAGCTTGCCCCCATGCTTCGCCCTATATTTTTTACTCTTTTTTTTGGCACAGATTGCATTAAAAAAAAAGTTATTTTATTGTGGTAATGTTTTATTGACACTGTGTTTTATCGTTAACCGTTGTTTGCTTTGCAGGTACGCCATTCAGCTGCAGCACTGATTTGTTTATTTTGAAAGCAACAGGGTTTGCTCTCACAATACATATATCCGTGACTCCAGCACTGTAGGAGGTGATTTCACTACCGCAGTTTAAAAAAAAGCATATATGCCAAAGCATAGGAGATTGGGTGGACACAAAGGGGTCTTCTCCTCTATGCTTCGGCATAAATATTTTATTCACTTTTCTTAGCAGAGATTTCTTCATCCACATCGATCTATGTGAATGGAGGAATCTGTTAGGTTATTTTTTGTTGTTCAGCCCATGAAAAGGAACAGTGCATGTATGCCCATCATTAGAAGTGGGTGGATGCAGGGGGGTATTCTGATGGTGGGCATACCACCAATCGATCGATGTGAATGGAGGAATCTGTTAGGTTCTCTTTTTTCTTTCAGCCCACAGGCTGCATTAAAAAAAGAACATTACAATATATGCCCAACAAGGACCAGCAATGTACTGATATGTTGCTGGACTTTGAGTAGTTATACCGCAATGATGCCTGCAGGTTTAGACATCATCTTGGTATGGTTTTTTTTTCAGCTGGCTATCGGCTTTCATGTGAAAACAATCCTAGCGGCTAATTAGCCACTAGACTGCTTTTACAACCACCTTCCATGGTTTTCTCGTGCTCTCCTGTCCCACTGGGGAGCCCGAGAATGCAGCCGGTAGTTCCGCCAGCTAATATTAGAGCTGATCGGAGACCAGAGTGGCTCCAATCATCTCTATCACCTAAGAAACCGGAAGCTACGAGCATTTCATGACTTTGGTTTCCCTGGATTTAAACAGCGCCATTGGGAAATTGGGAAAGCATCTTATCACACTGATCTTGATGTGCTCAGATGCTTCTAGCTGTAGACACTCTCTGTAAATCTAAAATGGTAACCTGTAAAGGCTTTTGAAGGCTTTTAAAACTGTATGTAGTTTGTCTCCGCTGCACGGGCGTGTTGTGTTTGGTATCTATGTACACGGCATAAGATCATCTTTTATATTTTACTAAACATTTGGGCAATATAGTGCGTTTTTGTGCATTAAAATGAAAAAAAAAAATTGCTTTTGGAAAATTGCTGCACAAATACTGTCAGAAAAAAAAAATTCAACACCCACCATTTTATTCTGTAGGGACTCTGCTTTAAAAAAAGGGCTTGGTCTTCAAGTGGTTAGAAGAGTGGGTGATGTGTGGCAAAAGCTTCTAATACTGTATTTAGCATAAAGTGCCAGGACAGTTCAACCCCCCCCCCCCCGACCCCTTTTTTGGAAAGTAGACACCCAAAGCTATTTGCTGAGAGGCATGTTAAATCCATGGAATATCTTATATTTTGCCACAAGTGTTGGGAAAATTACACTTTTTTTTTTCTGAACACAAAGTTGTCACTAAATAATATATTGCTCACACATGCCATGGGTATATGTGGAATTACACCCCAAAATACATTCTGCTGTTTCTCCTGAGCATGGGGATACTACATGTGTAAGACTTTTTGGGAGCCTAGCCACGTACAGGACCCCAAAAACCAATCGCCGCCTTCAGGCTTTCTAAGGGCGTAAATTGCACTTTTTACTTCCTCACTACCTGACCCATTTTGGAAAGTAGACACTCCAAGCTATTTGCTGAGAGGCATTTTAAGTTCATGGAATATTTTATATTTTGCCACAAGTTTCGGGAAAATTAAAAAAGTTCACACATATGATACCCCATGTGTGAGACTTTTAGGAAGTCTAGCTGCATACAGGACCCGGAAAACTCTCACCACCTTCAGGCTTTCTAAGGGCAAAAATGGTTGATTTCACTCCATACTACCTATCACAGTTATGGAGGCAATAAAATGCCAAGATAGCACAAAACCCCCCAAAATGACCCCTTTTCGGAAAGTAGACACCTAAAGGTATTTGCTAAGAGGCATGGTGAGTATTTTGCAGCTCTAATTTCTTTTGGAAAATGAAGAAAGAGAAGGAAAGTTTTTTTTTTCCAATTTTCTATTTTTGTGACAAAAAGCGAGAACTTTAAAATACTTAACATGCCTCTCAGCAAATAGCTTGAAGTGTCTACTTTCCGTAAAGAGGTAATTTGGGGGGGGGTTTGTGCTGTCTTGGCATTTCATGGCCTCCTAAACTGTGATAGGTAGTGTGGAGTGAAATCAACAGTTTATGCCCTTAGAATGCCTGAAGGCGGTGATTGGTTTTCGGGGTCCTGCACACGGCTAGATTGTCAGAAATTCTCACACATGTGGTATCCCTGTACTCAGGTGAAGCAGCAAATGTATTTTGGGGTGTAATTTCACATATACCAATGGCATATGTGAGCAATATATCATTTAACTGACAACTTTGTGTAAAAAAAATAAAAATACTTTTTTTTTCACAAAACTTGTGACAAAATATAAAAAATTCCATGGACTCAACATGCCTCTCAGCAAATAGCTTGGATGTCTACTTTCCAAAATGGGATCATTTGGGGGGTTTTGTGCTATCCTGGCATTTCATGGCCTCCGAAACCGTGATAGGTAGTAAGCAAGTGAAATGAGCAATTTACGCCCTTTGAAATTCTGAAGGCTGCGATTGGTTTTCGGGGTCCAGTATATTGCTAGGCTCCCAAAAAGTCTCAAATATGTGGTATCCCCATACTCAGGAGAAGCAGAAGAATGTATTTTGGGTGTAACTCCACATATGCCCATGGCATGTGTGAGAAATATATAATTTCAGTGATACCTTTGTGTAAAATTATTTATTTAATTTTTTTTTTTTGTCATTTTTCAATCACTTGGGACAAAAAAAAAAAAAAATGAAATATTCAATGGACTCATCATGCCTCTCAGCAACTTCCTTGGGGTGTTTACTTTTTTAAAAAAAAGGTAATTTGGGGGGGGGGGGGTTGTACTGCCCTGACATTTTAGCACCTCAAGAAATGAAATAAAGAAATAAACTAAAAGCTGCGTAAATTCAATAAAATGTACCATAGTTTGTAGACGCTATAACTTTTGCGTAAACCAATAAATTTACGCTTTTTAAATTTTTTTTACCCAAGACATGTGGCTAAATACATTTTGGCCTAAATGTATGACAAAAATTGAGTTTATTAGATTTTTTTTAACAAATAGTAGAAAATATAATTTTTTTTAAAACATTTTCGGTATTTTTTCATTTATATTGCAAAAAATAAAAATCCCAGTGGTGATCAAATACCACCAAAAGAAAGCCCTATTTATGGGGAAAAAAAGGACGCAAATTTAGTTTGGATACAGTGTTGCATGACCGTGCAATTACCAGTTAAATCTGTGCAGTGCCAAATTGCAAAAAGTTCTCTGGTCAGGAAGGGGGGAAAATATTTGGCTGTAGCATGGGGCCGTTTGTTCCCCAAAGGGCTGGAGAAAGGTACAATAATGCGTGTCTGATGGCAACAGTGAAACACAGTGGAGGTTCCTTGCATGTCTGGGGTTGCATTTCTGCAAATGATGTTGGAAATTTGGTCAGAATCAATGGTGTCTTCAATGCTGGGAAATACAGGCAGATACTTATCCATCACGCCATACCATCAGGGAGGCGTGTGATTAGCCAAAAATGTATTCTGTAGCAGGTAAATGACCCCAAACATACAACCAATGTAATTATAAACTATCATCACTATAATGATGGTCTGGCTCCCACAGATTATATGGGATTACATGAAGGATTTGAGACAGCCTACATCCACAGAAGATCTGTGGTTAGGTATCCAATATATTTGAAACAACCTACCTGCTGAGTTCCTTCAAAAACTGTGTGCAAGTAAACCCAAAAGAACCAATGCTGTTTTGAAGGCAAAGGGTGATCACACCAAATATTAATTTGATTTGGATTTCTCTTCTGTTCCTTTACTTTCTATTTTGTTAATTGAAAAATTAACTATTAACACTTCTATTTCTGAAAACATTATTAATTTACAGCATTTTTTTACACCTGCCTAAAATGTTTGCACAGTAGTGCACCTCTACCAGACAACACAGCCAGAAGGTTAACACGACGTTCTTTCTTAATGTTAAGGAATACAGTAGTGTCACCTCTTCTCCTGAAACCTTCTGGTCAATAACGGAGCAGCAAATCACTAATTACTCATCAGTTATGCTCACTCTGCTCTATCCTTCTGCTAGTATGTTTTGTGTCAGCACATGTTTATGCACCGGAGCCTGACTAGCTTCTAGTACTGCACCCCCTCTCCTGGTGCTGCTGCACATGAATGACAGGAGCCTGATATCATACTAAATTCAGGTACTTATGCTAATTGTATATAAAATATATTTAATTATAGCAAGCACTCAGACTCCAGAAGAAACTACTCCAGCCCTTCTGAAATTCAATGTGAAGTACAGAGACTGGGAGAGGAAGGCCAGCAGCTGAATAGGTATATTTGCATTGCACAATATTAATATGACTATAACAGAAGGAAAGAGCAGATGGATTAACGTTTCAGTATGCAACTGCTACTTTATTGCCCAGGCACAGGTTAGGGCAGGCCTTAGACCAGGCTTTTATGTTTACCTGAAACAGTTCCTACATATACATATGCACTATATTACCAAAAGTATTGGGATGCCTGCCTTTACACACACATGCACTTTAATGGCATCGCAGTCTTAGCTTGTAGGGTTCAATTTTGATTTAGCCCAGCCTTTGTAGCTATAACAGCTTCAACTCTTCTAGGAAGGCTGTCCACAAGGTTTAGAAGTGTGTCTATAGGGATGTTTGTCCATTCTTCCAGAAGCGCATCTGTGAGGTTAGGCTCTGATGTTGGACAAGAAGGCCTGGCCCGCAGTCTCCACTGTAATTCTTCCCAAAGGTGTCCTATCGGGTTGAGGTCGGGACTCTATGCAGGCCAGTCAAGTTCCTCCTTATGGTGTGGGGTTGTTTTTCAGGGGTTGGGCTTGGCCCCTTAGTTCCAGGGAAGGGAATTCTTAAGGCGCTAGTATACTAAGACATTTTGGACAATTTCATGCTCCCAACTTTGTGGGAACAGTTTGGGGGGGGGGCCCTTCCTGTTCCAACATGACTGCGCACCAGTGCACAAAGCAAGGTCCATTAAGACATGGATTAGTGAGTTAAGGGTGGAGGAACTTGACTGGCCTGCACAGGGTCCTGACCTCAACCCGATAGAACACCTTTGGGATGAATTTTAGAGCAGAGGCTGCCAGCTAGGCCTTCTCATCCACACCCTAAACCTTGTGGTCAGACTTCCCAGAAGAGTTGAAGCTATTATAGCTGCAAAGGGTGGGCCAACTCAATATTGAACTCTATGGACTAAGACTGGGATGCAATTAAATTTCATATGCATGTAAAGGCAGGTGTCCCAATACTTTTGGTGATATAGTGTGTGTGTATATATGTATATATATATATATATATATATATATATACTTTTTTTTTTTTTTTACTTTATTGCAGTTGAATTTTATGTGTCTGAGATGTAGACCATATTGAAATATATATTATGTGTGCTTAATCATAACTTGACCTCATCAGCTAGGAACAGTCATTGAAAAAGAAAGAAAAACAGGAGGAGAAGGAGAAAAGTTGAGATTGTGAGAAGCAAAGCAATGTTCAGGCTTTGCCATTCCTTCCTTCACTGTGTTAAATGACTTATTTTTTTTTTTTTTTTTATCATAAATTCTTTTCCTCCCGCAGTATACTGTTGTAAAAATGAAGCACAAGCATGCACCCTTCATTGCATCTCTTGGACTAATTAGGCCTGGCTCCAGATAGAGACGTACAATGCAGGTCAGGCCTCCAGGGAGGAAGGTGGGTGTGAAAGCCAGGCTAGGGGAATGTGGTGATGTAGTGCCTCAGACTGCAATATTTCACATAGGCCTGTACAGAAGTGCTGCTTGACACATGACAGATTGAGTGCCATGTACAGGACCTTGAACATTTCTCTCCAACCAGTCTGAAAACAGACCTGTCTTAAAGGGACACCCTTCTACTCCTTTAAAAGCTTGGGATAAAAGGGTTAAACAAATGTTAGTGATATGATAAGGTACTTGTTTATGTAAAGAATGACAGATTATTGGCTCCAGTTGCCAGCACTAGAGAAAATGTTAAAATAAGTTGGACTTAACTTCATATAATGATGTGATTTCCTCCATAGGGTTTACTAATTCGGAGGAACAATTCACCCTGGGATTTTATTCAAATTATTTTTTCAGAGCAGAACTGCAGAGTAGAATATTTTTTTTTTCAAGTCTTGGAGCCATGGAGGTGGGAGTACGGATTCCATAAATGTTAGTGCAATTGGCCTTCACTTCAGTCCTGCAATTTCAAAGTTGTCTGAAGTTGTTAGGGAAAAATAGTAGTTTTTCTTTTTAGTTAACATCAAAGAAAGAAAGGTACCAAAAACCGTACCATCTTGTACACATATGGATAAGATGTGTCAGTATGGTAATGGTCTTCCAATGTTGCATTATTGAAAGTTTTATATACAGTACATACATAAACGTCTTATATTAAGAAGACATATATATTGTGTTTTGTGTTTTTAACTCCAGTTATTAAATTTGGCACTATAAACAGCAATGAAAATGTGAAATGCACAGAAACCAATAGCAACATGTCAAATTTCGCCCTCATCATGATTGATTCCTGGTTGGTTAAAATTGGCAAGCACATTGCTTTCAAAATGTATTAAGCCTGTTTATATGTTTGTGGAGCCAGTATGGGAACAGCAAAACTGGTCAAGTTTTAAGTTCCTACAGGCTCCAAAATTTTACAGTAAGAAAAGAGAAATCCATCTAAATATAACCGGATAGAGAAACAGGCACTCCTAGCCACTTGATTTTTCTGTTAGAATAACATTTTTCTGTATTACATTTAACCCTGTTACATGATGAGTAGAAATAAAATTCCATAAATGTTAGTGCAATGGGCCTTCACTTCAGTCCTGTAATTTCAAAGTTGTCTGAAGTTGTTAGGGAAAAATAGTAGTTTTTCTTTTTAGTTAACATCAAAGAAATAAAGGTACCAAAAAGCGTACCATCTTATACACATATGGATAAGATGTGTCAGTGTGGTAATGGTCTTCCAATGTTGGATTACTGAAAGTTTTATATACAGTACATACATAAACGTCTTATATTAAGAAGACATATATATTGTATTTTGTGTTTTTAACTCCAGTTATTAAATTTGGCACTATAAACAGCAATGAAAATGTGAAATGCACAGAAACCAATAGCAACATGTTAAATTTCGCCCTCATCATAAATGATTCCTGGTTTGTTAAAATTGGCAAGCACATTTCTTTTTAAAATTTATTAAGCCTGTTTATATTTTTGTGGAGCCAGTATAGGAACAGCAAAACTGGTCAAGTTTTAAGTTCTTACAGGCTCCAAAATTTTACAGTAAGAAAAGAGAAAATTATGCATCCATCTAAATATAACCGGATAGAGAAACAGGCACTCCTAGCCACTTGATTTTTCTGTTAGAATAACATTTTTCTGTATTACATTTAACCCTGTTACATGGTGAGTAGAAATAAAATCACACAGAGTGGGTTAGCCAGGCAATTTAGAATGAATAACACAGCCACAGAATGCATGACCACTAGACTCAGTGTAATATTTGTTACATAAACCACTAATTCCCAGGAAAAAACCTATATAACCCCAAATATATAGATCCACATATACAGTATTACTAGACAGCAGGGAAAAACATATTTTGACTAAAGGTGGAAAAAATGCTATGTATGCAATTAATCTTCAAGCAATATCTCTATACTGTATAAAGGATGTTCTATATTAGATAAAACAAAGGAAAAACACCATAGAACAATAACACCCCCGAGAATTAAAGTGGTTGTAAACTCTTACATATACCAAGAGAAGCAACTGGCCTCAGTCCTCAGTGACCCATCAAATCCTCCATTCTGACATCATGTCTCTCCCCCAGGATCTAGGTTATGAGGACAAGTCTTTGAAAACTTCTCTGCCCATCTAAATGGAGTCTGTGCTAGTGTCAATGTCTAACCAAAGAAAAGTCTACTGCACTTGAGTGTGGTGCTTAGCCACTTCAGCCCTGGAAGGTTTTACCCCCTTCCTGACCAGGCACTATTTTGCGATTCGGCACTGCGTTACTTTAACGGACAATTGCACGGTCGTGCGACGCTGTTCCTCAAACAAAATTTATGTCCTTTTTTCCCCACAAATAGAGCTTTCTTTTGGTGGTATTTGATCACCTGTGCGGTTTTTAATTTTTGAAAAAAATAGCTACAATTGTGGAAAAAAAACAATATTTTTCACATACTGCTATAGGACATTCCCAAAAAAAAAAAAAAAAAAAATGTTTTTTTTTTTAACATTTTAGGCCAATTTGTTTTCTGCTACATATTTTTGGTAAAAAAAATCGCAATTTTGATTGGTTTGCGCAAAAGTTATCGCTTCTACTAACTACGGGAAAGATTTATGTAATTTTTTTTATTGTTTTTTTTTTTTACTAGTAATGGCGGCAATCTGTGATTTTTAGCGGGACTGCGACATTACGATGGACAGATCGGAACCCTAACTGACATTTTTGACACTTTTGGGGGTACCAGGGACATTACTACAGTAATCAGTGCTAAAAAAAATATGCACTGTTACTGTAATAATGCCATTGGCAGGGAAGGGGTTAACCCTTCCTGATCAAAGGGGTTAATGTATGCCGTATGCTTACTAACTGTGTGTGTGTGTGTGTGTGGGGGGGGGGGGGGTTCTGTGACAGGCACAGACAGATCGCAGTTTCAGCTTAGCTGAAACTGCTGATCTGTCCCTGCCTGTCTCAGAGAAGATCCATCTGCTTTGTTTACATAAGCAGGCGAGACTTCTCTCTGTTTCCCGGACGATCGCGGGAGGAAGACGGCAATCGCCGCCTCTCCTCCCGCGGCCCGCCTCCCGCTGTGTCTAAACCACATGCACTCCAGTCCCGTAGTACTACGTGACTGGACGCACTCGAGCCGCTCTGCCGCAGTAATATTACTGTGGGCGGTCGGCAAGCGGTTAAGGACTTGAAGGTCTCTCCATACAACTGACTTATCAATATATCACAAAACCTCTTGCTGCCTCCTCAGAACTGTGGGTATCCTATCATGTACTGGAAAACAACAACAAAAAAAGAGAGGGTGCACCAACCTAGTGCATTACCATAATAAAATGTAATAAATAAATAAAACAAGTATTGTACCTTCAAACACTTGACAAGAAAAAGCGTATCAAACATGAAAATGAGACAGCCTCCAGGTCCACAGTATTCAGCTAATGGCATGGAAAGACCTCAAAGTGTCTACCCACAAGCAGCCCCTGCTGACCCCCCCCCCCCGATGTGTTTGGCCCAAGCCTGGCATGGAAGGATTGCCTTGTACCCTCAATTTGTGGCCCTGTAAATATTATATTGTGGCTCTAGTGTCTGCCCTTACTAACCCCCATATTGTCTTTTCTCCAATATACTCCTTCCAATATACTCCTCCTTCCAAATATGTATTTTCTTGCTCACTTGCTAACTGGTTCTTCTGGTATGATCCAGTCTGCATAAAAAGGAGGCAGGGGTGTAGGGCCTTGATGTACTTCTATTTCCTGAAATCTTAAGGCAGACATTTTTGGTGATGCCATGTCTGCTCTCTCTCTATGCCTCTAACCCATGTGAGTACCTTCAGGTTGAGTCTCAGAATTGGCAAGCTATCCTATATTTCTGAGTCCTCCTCATCAGTGGTTGTAGGCTTGTTCTTTGTGTGTTGGCTGGCTGTCTCCATTGCTTAGCTAGCTGCATAATATAGCCTATTCTAATTCCGGTAGGTCTCCTTCCTCTCCCTCCACACTGTGTACTTCTGACCTTTCTCTCACTTTTGCTCATATTTTCCTAGGTTCAACATGAGTCATCATGAAAACATGAGTTCAACATGAGGTCCTTTCTCAGTTGGTAAAACAGCAGGGCTAATTTGTTGTTCTCCATTGCCAGGGAGAAGAGCCCAGACCAATGGTAAAGATGTCAAATCCAAGTCTCAGTGCTTTCAACAATTTTTCGATTTTTCCACTTCGCTTCTAACTGGCATCACAGACATTTAAAGTATCCTCGTGGATAATTGGATTTCTCTTGTCTAGTTACTCCTCCCCCTCAAGCAATCTTCAACTAAAAGGCCTCCAGTGGGTTTGTGTTGGTTATGCTGTGGTTCTGAGTTGCCAAGTAGGCTACTATGCCAGTTTTGCCTTAACCACTTGCCAACCAGCCGCCGTACTTATACTGTGGCAGGTCGGCTCTGACCCGCGAAATGACATACCTGTACAATGCTTCATAAGACAGCTAGTGAGGGCAGCTGTGCGGCCATTGGCCACAGGGGGAGCCAATTAGTGGTTCCAGCGGCCGCGACATCTGCCGGGCACCCGCAATCTCTCCCCGTGGAGAAAGAAAAGTAGTCTGCCGATGTAAACACGGCAGACCGCTGTTCTGTCAGTAATGAACACAGAGATCCTGTGTTCCTCCTATTTAGGAACACAGGTCTCTGTGTTAATCTAGCAAGCCTATCCCCCACACAGTTAGAAAGCACCCACTAGGGACACATTTAACCCTTTGATCGCCTCATGTGTTAATCCCTTCCCTGCTGGTGTCATTAGTACAGTAACAGTGTACTGTTCTAGCACTGATTACTGTAGTCATGTCACTGGTCCCCCCAAAAGTGTAAAAAAATGTCAGTTAGGTGTCCGATCTGTCGCAATGTCGCAGTCCCGCTAAAAATCGCTGATCGCCGCCGTTACTAGTAAAAATAAATAAATAAATAAAAATGACATAAGTCTTTCCCCTAGTTTGGAGACGCAATAACTTTTGCGCAAACCAATCAATATACACTTATTGGGATTTTTGTTACCAAAAATATGTAGCAGAATACTTACTGGCCTAAAAAAATTTGATTTAAAATTTTTTTTATTGGGAATGTTTTATAGCAGAAACTAAAAAAATATTGTCTTCTTTTTCAGAATTGTTGCTCTTTTTTTTTGTTTATAGCGCAAAAAATAAAAATCATTAAATTAAATACCACCAAAAGAAAGCTCTATTTATGGGAAAAAAGGACATCCATTTTATTTGGGTACATCATCGCACGACTGATCAATTGTCAGTTAAAGTAACACATTGCCATATCGCAAAAAATGGCCTGGTTATTAAGGGGGAAAAACCTTCCGGTCCAGAAGTGGTTAAAGAGGTGGCAGGGGATAGAGACTCGGAATGTATTAGGGTAAAATTCCCTGTTAGGCAGACAGTAGAGTATGCAAGATCATATCCTAAAGAGGCATCATAGAGGAAGGATAGAAAGCTTGTCAGAGAGCAGGAAGAATCCTCTCAGTGATATCATTCTTCGGATCTGAGTATGGACAAAAGAGAATTTAAGTCATTAAATTCAGAGTTTACTATTGTGCCTTTGTTTGTTAAACCAGACAAGGATGCTATTGGCTGGAAGTAAAAGGATTTATGCCTAAAGCAAAGGATACCTTTTCCTTTCCTACGGGAAACAATTTCCAATTTTCTAAGTATATTTGAAAGAAAGGAATTATTAGAAAGATGAGTGGGCAAAGGTGGACAGGAAGCTCAGCCAATGTTATGTTTTCTGATCAGTACCCCATTCGTCCATCTGACTACTTAGCAGGGGAGGACTGGCAAGGGGGGCAGGGGGGCAATTGCCCCCGGGCCACTCTGAAAAGTGGTAAAAACTGGTAAAAAGGCCTCACTCAGGGCTGGATTAATGTAGGGGCCAGACACTGTATACAGCTGCAAGTCCAAAACCAGGTGGGCATGGATGGTAAGCTGATTCGATGGTTCAATGGGCCACTTGACTAGACTTGCCCCCCAGACCTAAGGCTGCCAGCCCTCCCCTGCTACTTAGAATACTGGGATTTAGCTAGGATGAATGGGGCCCTACAGAGACCAGCCAGACCTTTAATGTTACCCCTGGACAACTGTGTGACATTCAAAGATCTGGTGGATAGGCACTGTGACTCAGAGCTTAAAATAATGTATTCTTCTATGGAATCAATATGTAGAACTGAAATAGCTCTATCTAGAGCTCTGAAGTCCTGGACTTTAAATGTGGAGTCCACTTTAACTTAATGGGTTTATTGCTAAAAGAAATGAAAATAGTCTCTGATTTTTTGGAGATGCATCATTGAGTCTGGTTTACTGCAAGGGTTTTGTCTTAATCAGTGACCAGACAATGGGCTCTCTGGTTCAGTAAACTGTTTTTTTCAAATAAAGATCCCTGTTAATCAAATAAAGATAGAGTGCCTAAAATCATACACCTCGGAATTATTACAATTCATAGCTCCAGTGCTGGAAAAAGAGTAAGGCCAAGGGGCGTACTCACCTATCTTTCTTGTCCTGAAGTATTCAGAAAAATAAAGTTCTGTCTTATGCTTGAAAAGACTCAGTACCTTCATGGCAGTTGAAAGCTTCAGGATGGAGTCTCTACAGACCATTTATTCAGTTCTTCTCCCTCAAGACTGTATGATTAGCAGAAATTTCTTAGGTTCAAAATATTTCAACAGCACTATCAATTGTGTTGCCTTCTAGTCAGGCAGACATTTTAAAGGTCTTTCTCCATTATTCTCTGACCACAGTGGCTCTACCTCATCTGCAGGGGATACAGAGCGTTCACTACTTGGATGACATTCTGCTACATGTTATCTCCCAATCTATTCTCTTGCCTCAAAAAGCCATGGTATTAAATACCCTTGGAAATTTTGGGTGGCTTGTCAATCTCCAGACGAGTCACCTGAATGTAACCCAGTCTCAGTATTTTAGCATGGTGTTTGACTCGGTTCAACCTAGAATCTTTTGACCCCCCAGGATGATTTGGCAGATTATATCAAGATCAAGGAAATTAATGGATTCTTCCTCTGTGACCACAATGGACTGAGCTATATTGTTTTTCTGCCATCTACAGTTGCAGCTGAAACTCTGTTGGATCCAATCCTGTTTTCTACACTAATGGCTGAGGGGGCATTTGCATCAGGTGACTGTTCCTCCCAGGATTATCAGAGGCACTCTATGGTGCTGGATGATGCTGATTAGTGTGACCCAAATACAGGCCCTTCACCCCTGGAGACTGTTTCACTATGCATTCAGATGCCAATCTCTGAGATGGGGGGGCACTTTTTTGGAAGTTTTCCATGCCAAGGGCAAATGGCATGGTCTGGTCCCCGAAGACAATCAAATCTCCTCAAGCTACAGACGGTGCTCGGAGCATTGAAAGTTTGTATTCCCATGGTCCAGGGACAGAATTTCAGAATGATGCTGGACAACAAGTTGGTGATGGCTTACTCTCTTTGCTTCAGATTTCAATGGATACAGCATCATCTGTTAGATTTGATGGCCACCTACTTACCGAGCTCTGGAGAACACTCTAGCCACTTTACAGCAACATTTCTGAATCACCAGTAGAGGTTTTTCCTGTGTGGCCTCTTCAAGGAATGTATTCCTTCCAGTGTTCTTTGCTTGCCTTTAATGTTTACAGGCCTGGGGACAGGATGCCCTCCCCTGTCCATGGCCCTTTAAATCTGGTAACCTGTATCAACCCACTCAGTTTATCTCAAACTGCATATTATAGACCCAAAGAGTGCAAGTTATGGAAATTGTGATTGTCCCATTTTGGTTTGAGGGATTGTGGTTTCCTCTACTATATGAGACGATGACATTCTTTTATGGTGCAACAAAGTTCTACTATTCTAAGAGGCTGTCCTTCACCGAAAGCAGACTAAGATTAATGGCTTGAAGATTGGGAGAGTCTGAGACACCTAGGCCTCTCCTCTTCTGTTGCCCTTACTTTACTAAGTTCCACCAGGAGTTCCATAAAGTCACCACACCAAAGGATTTGGAATGGATTTACTTAAGCAATAAAGTAATTTAGATGGAACTAAGAAAATCATTGCGTCAATAATTTAATCAGCCCTAGACAAAGGACTCAACCATAGAACTTTAAAGGTACACATTTTGGAATTGTCAAAGTTTACAGGAACTCTCTAGTTGTGAAATGCCTCAGGATTGCTATGAAGATAAAGCTTCCCCTTATACTGTACCTATCTTTCCACTGTGGGAGTTGACCATAATCCTGAAGGCCTTGGCCTCTTCTTCTATTTCCCCTACTTTCTCACATAATGATGCTTACAGTTTTTTTTTTTCACATCTGTGACATGCCTACAAGGTTTCATAAACCTTTTCAAGCAGGGAAACTTAATGTTGGCTGCTCACAAATAAGGTCATCCTCATGCTTGGACTCTTCCCGTGTGTCCTTGTCTCATGCATGGTGTACCAGTGCCAATACCATTTGAGCATCTCAACCCTCTCCCTTACAATATATGTATAATATTTTGTATGTTGATATGGGAGAAATTTTGTACACTTAGAAAAGCTTTTCACTATACTCTAATGATAGCTGGCTTCAGCTGTTTGGACTAGGACTGTGCTTGCTTGCTTCTCAGTAAGGGTCCGTATAAATAAAATATATTAAAGTTATGCATCTGTTAGTTATCAAGTTGTACTTAACTGCATATTTTATCTTTTAGGTAATTTAGTAAGTTATTTTGTATTTTATAAACGTATTCATGCATTTTAAAGTTAGTATAACACAAAACATATTATTCAAATAATACAAGTCATTTTTAAATATGTTTTCCTTGTGGTTGTCTTTTATTGGCACAACCTAATTTTACTCATAAGCATACATCTATACTTTCCTGCATCCCTGTGCCCCAGTAAAATACTGATCCAAATGGCTCTCATGTTTTGGCCTGTGCTATCATTGTTCATAACAAAGCATCAGTCTGCACAAAGCTGATATAGTTACCTATCTGTAAGTTTTTCAGTGGCTCTATTGATGAGATTGTAGACTATAATTTGAATATTTAGTAGGTTATCCAATCTGTGATGGTTCTGGGTCATTGGGATGGAATATACAACTGGTAAAATAAATCCAGATAAAAGGAGGAATGGTGTTTAACTAGCTTTTAGACATGTGGGCCAGAAAGTGATGACTGAAAAATGCACAGAATGCTTCATAGGTTGAATCTTAATAAATCTAATATTCTGCTTTTGGAGAGCATTTTTTTTTTTTTAACTTGTTTTTATTAAAAAAGAAAAAAAAAAAAAAGAAAAAAGATTGTGTACTGTACATCCATCTTACAATGTACATGGAAATGTGTTGATGCAATAAGTTGAATAGTATTGACAAGAAAGATATATCCACATAATAATAATCAACATCATATTACAGGGGTACACGTATAGTAAAAACTAACCAAATATAAAAAGAACATAAAACAAAGAACCACGACTACCCGTAAACGTACACGGTACATAACAATAATTATCACATTGTTGTAAATTAACTGGTGCTCACCCATATTTCCATTTCACTCAAGAAATATTGGGCCATCAATGACCAAGATAAAAATATGGGAATTACTGCGCTAAAACATGATTAAATAAGCTTACACACTCAACAATGAATAAAAGCTCAACCTCTCTAAGTGAAAGCTGCCAACACCTGATCATGAATTAGAAAACACAGATCATAAAAAATTGTAGAAATAAATGGTGTAGCGCTTAAAAAATAAATTAAAATGAACTCCACAGTCCATATAAAAATATCAATCATTGGAAGGAAAGTCCATATCAGAAAGACGTGCTCCCAAAGGTGTAGCCAATCAATACACACTCCAACAATCCTGTGCAGAGAGACCACCACCAAGAGAAAAGATGGCCCCTTACCGCAATGAATGGATCCCCACTACAGAGATCAGATCCAGCTCTATTCGTACGTCTATATGACCATATCAGACAGTGCCCGGCTCATAGTGACATCCACATCAACTCCAATGGTTACAGACACAGGTATAGGTGCATATGTGAAGAAAAAGGGACAACTCCCATAGTGAAGTACAGTAACAAGTGTGTTTATTAGATGCACTAGCATAGAATTGGCAACTCACATTTAGCAGCAGATATTATAGCATGTCTCTCTCATATATCGCCTTTCGGGTCCGGTTCCCAACCAAGAAAATGGCCGCCGCGTCCCTCGTGTGTCCCAGCGTGGCGTGCCGCAAGCTCCTCAAGGAGCTTGCGGCACGCCACGCTGGGACACACGAGGGACGCGGCGGCCATTTTCTTGGTTGGGAACCGGACCCGAAAGGCGATGTATGAGAGAGACATGCTATAATATCTGCTGCTAAATGTGAGTTGCCAATTCTATGCTAGTGCATCTAATAAACACACTTGTTACTGTACTTCACTATGGGAGTTGTCCCTTTTTCTTCACATATGCACCTATACCTGTGTCTGTAACCATTGGAGTTGATGTGGATGTCACTATGAGCCGGGCACTGTCTGATATGGTCATATAGACGTACGAATAGAGCTGGATCTGATCTCTGTAGTGGGGATCCATTCATTGCGGTAAGGGGCCATCTTTTCTCTTGGTGGTGGTCTCTCTGCACAGGATTGTTGGAGTGTGTATTGATTGGCTACACCTTTGGGAGCACGTCTTTCTGATATGGACTTTCCTTCCAATGATTGATATTTTTATATGGACTGTGGAGTTCATTTTAATTTATTTTTTAAGCGCTACACCATTTATTTCTACATCAATGACCAAGATAGGATGTAAGAGCATATTAAGGTGGAGGGTCAGAGATTAGGTGAAGCAAGGTATTACTGGAGTCTTGAGAGCCTATCCATGGTTTCCATATTTTAGGAAAATTCTTAAGGCATCCCCTTACCGCATATATTAATTTATAAAGTGCGAGGTTTTGATTAATCAATTTTTTCCATAGACCCGGGTGGGGGCCATCAACCTATATCCAATGCAGAGAAATTATTTTCCTAGCATAAAAGAGCAGTAGTCTAAGAAAACTTTTAGTTCTGACTGATAGTTCTACATCCTCAAATACTCCCAGTAAATAGGGAATAAAATGTAGAAACTAGACTTGTATGTTCTGGGGAAAGCAATGCATGTTTCAATTTTGAATTATACAGATGTACCTCTCTAATACCTAATTGGGCTGCTGTTGCATGTCTGAGTTGGAAATATCTATAATGCCAACCAAAAGGGATACCCAGTTCTTGTTGTAATTGTGCGAAGGATTTGAACACACCAATCTCAAACAGCTGGTGGGTGTACTTCAGACCTCTCCATGCCCACAATAAGATTGTGCCATAAGGGCTTATTGAGAGAGTGTATATTAACTGTCTCAGATAACAAATGCAAGCAATAGTTATAAATTCTAATAGAGGCCCTCAATGTCACATTACCCATAAATGTATTAAATGTACGCCTCTATATTAGGTTATTCAGAGTTTTGTTTGATAGTACCACTGCCGCTTCAGCAGCAGTTGTGGTGTTATAAGTTTACAGAAGCATCCATCAGTGCATACAGACCAGTTGGGCAGCATACTATTAGAAGCAGAGGTTGGGAGGGCCAAACTCCAGAGAGAGTCTAGCAACCTTCGGGGACAAAAGAAATATAGAGAGAAGTGAAAAATGTATATGTCTTGAAAAATTTGTTTTGGGAGATAGATCAGGGCATTCTCAAAAAAATACAGAAATTTTGGAAGGAAAATAATTTTAAACATATTAACCCTTCCCATTAAGGACAATGGGAGCTAAAGGCACTGATTCATTTTGGTGCGTAAGGAGGAAATGCAGGGCACTAGATTGTTTTTAACAAATGTTGTTAGGGGATGTTGCACTTTAATACCCAGATGTTTAAATTTGTGTGTAACCTCTACTGGACATGATTGGGGTAGGCATAGGGGTAAGTCTACATCTATTTAGAATGGACAGAATTTTGTCTAATTGACGTTAAACCCAGAATAAGACCCATACTGTTGTATAATATCTAAAGCTGCTAAAACACTACAATCAGGATCAGAAAGATACAATAACATGTTGTCAGCATACAAAGATACCTGTTCATCTAAAGTACCATTCAGTATACCCTTATTGAGAGGGGAGACCCTGAGGAGCTCTGCTAACAGCTCTATTGCTAAAGAGAATAGCAGGGGTGACAACAGACACCCCTGCCTGGTGCCCCTTTGAATAAAATAGGGATCTGATATGCAGCTATTCCCTCTTATACGGTCCTGCGGGTCAGTATAAAGAATTCTTATCCAAGAGATAAAGGTTTCACCAAAACCGAATCCCTGCATTTTGGAGAACTATTTTTTCTAGGCTTTGTGAGTACTCCTGGTAAAGTCTGAGCATCCTCAGGGATAGTTGAGTCTGTCATATAGAAGCAATGTAGCTACTGATAATTATACTTTTTTTAATAGTTTCTGAAAGTCACAGCTTTGCTCACTAGAATCTCTTAACCTTTAAATATAACTGTGCACATATTCAAATTCATATAAAGTGCAAGTCCAAAGTCCAATGGTGCAAGAGTCCTCCTTTGCTGGATCCACATAGCTACTCATTGAATTCTTTAAAACACTATATCATTCCTGTGTATGTAAATACATAAGTGAAAAAAAAGTCCTTTTAACTTATAAAGTGCAAAAGTGCAAGGATTCTCCTTCAAGAGTGCCGGGTCCAGAGGGGAATGTGTTTTTCTCAACAAAAGTGGAGATACGCTTTACACATTTTCAGGCAACAAGGGAAACTAATCAGTGAGCTACTTATGCTTTCCAGAACAAAATGTAAACTGTGCTAAAGTTTAACTTAATCTGCATTCTCTGTAAAGCCATGTGCTTCCTGTAGCAATGTTTTAACTTTTCGCCTTCTGCTTACTGTATCATAATCAGATGCAAACTTAAAAACAAATTTGATTGGTGGTTGTAAGGAATGGCTTATTGCTGAGATTTTATTTTTGCTTCAGGCTTTTTATAGGTGAGAAATAACAACTAACTGCAGCAGGTGTGTTTGAGAATTCTTCTTTTTCAACTCCATCAGGGTTCTCAGATCAGCATATAACTGGCAAACAGGCTAGGTAGTTCCCAGCATAGAAAAACAGACTGCGGTTTCCAATTCCTGAGGGTGTCATTAAGAATAAAATTGTTGTTAGCCCTTACATATGCCCAGTGAAGTGATTGGCCTCAGATGATAAGCAGAGATGAAACAAATCCTCCTACATGAGTTGTACATATTTTCTGTCAGTCTTCTCTTCTCTACTGTTGTTCAAAGTCCAGAATTGATAAAGCTTGTCTGAGCTGTCAGAAAAAAGGGGCGGAGAGCTGAAGTTACACACTGCAGAGCTCAGTGAGGAGAGCTTGAGAGATGATTGGAGGGAAGGGACACACCCCCCTTTACATAGCACACAGGAACAGAGCTGAGGCTATCAATCAAGTGGAGATCCCTCCCATCACCATTTTTCTCCTGGTGTCAGGAAAACTTGTCAGAAGTGACAACATTCTGATTGAACGAAACGTGTAGGGTGGACTATGGTTCCCGGATGTCAGTTTCCAAACGCGTGTGGACCGTGGCCATCTTGATGATTGGAAACCGACCGTTCCACTGTATGACACGCTTATTTTACATGTTTTTATGTGAGTATTCTTAATCTATCTGCAATAAAATTCCTGATTGTTTTTGATATACTGCACCATGAGGAGTTGTTCTTTCGCATTTTAATTTATGTGACCTGTGTAGAGATTTAACTTAGAGGTGTCTACAGGATCCATTCGTTTCTTATTATCAATGAGCAAAGACAAGTCAGAGGATTGTTGGAATACTTGCATGACCACCTATGATCTAGTGGTCCATATCTTGGGGTAAGAGGCCTGGTGTGCCGTGGTGTCGGTGGAGGATTATTAGTTCACCTGCAGTTCAGTCTGTCCTGCACCCTGGGTGTCCCCTATGATAGATGGGCTTTTTTTTAATGTTTATTTTCTGTCTTGTGTCACTTTCTCTAGGATTTCCTGATGTATGTGAACACATGAGTTTTTTTAGCACTGTATTTTTCATTTTATATCTTTATCATTGTTGCCAGCAATTTATGCCAGCTGCTTTATGGAGCCTAAGCACAGTGTTATCTCTTTTTCATTCTGATAGCAGAGGAATGAAGCAGCAGACAAAAAAGGACACTTGGTGCACTGGATTGAGACAAGTGCATACTTTAAAGCAGTGATGGCGAACCTTGGCACCCCAGATGTTTTGGAACTACATTTCCCATGATGCTCATGCACTCTGCAGTGTAGTTGAGCATCATGGAAAATGTAGTTCCAAAACATCTTGGGTGCCAAGATTTGCCATCACGGCTATAGAGGGATATGCTTTGTTTATATTTCATTACAACCACTTTAATGGCACCACCATACATCTGCTAACAGAAGCGCATTTTTATTATGGGTGCGGGAAAGCATGAGATTTAAGCCGGGTTTACATATACGCAGCCACAGTTCCTAGCATGGGATCCTGTGCATTCCTGTTCGCCAGTACAGGTGCAACTCAGCTCTAAATTTTTGCCTAAATTTGCACCTGAATGGGACCCAAACCTGCAAAGGACCCTTTTGGAATGTGAACCGATCCCCATTGAGAGGCGGTCACACTCACATCCAATTCGCAAATATGTGAACCCGGCCTTACACACAGTCCAAGACCTGCAGAAGTGTAAACCCAGCCTTCTGTAAAACATTCACAAGTGCCAGCCTCATGATCCGCCACCGAAAACAAATCCAAGGCTCTTACCCGAAGCACAGGACCCCAGATAGGGAGGTTAGAAATAAATCATTCTGAGAATCTAGCATACACGCGACCACAAGGTAAACAGGGATCACCTCCTACAAGATGTCTCATACAGGCCATGAAAAGGAGTATTGAAAGAATATCTGTTATCCTTTAAGTGGGTTTTCTTTATCCTTATTTATTCTAATTCCAGAAATTATTTTATTGGCTGTAAAGTATTGGTTTTCCTGTGTGTGCTGTGCCACCTGTTTACTGTATCTCATAGAAATATCATTGGGTATTATGCCTATTGGTATTTCCATGCCTTAGCAATTTAATCACCAACATATAACTTATATGTTATTACATCATTATAACATGGTTTATGTCATTTCAATTATGAAAGCTTTTTCTCTTGTTCAAAATCATTTAAATTTAGAAGTAAATGTAATTCTACTGCTGCTGGCTACATATAGCTCTCATGAATAAGTAAGATTGTTTCCATGTGGCAGCACTTGTCCCTGGTTCCTTGTCCTGATAGTGCAGGTATTTTAAGCATTCCTGGGTCAGAAGGGCATTTGGATGGATGTGGGCTGAGAAAACAGCCTAATGTACTGTGCCTGTTTATCAGCACTTGTTAATGGCTCCCTGGCAAAGCAGAATTATATTTTTACCGACATACCGCACTTGATTAATTGAAAATGAAGCCAAAAGTTCTTGCCCATAGTGTCTAATTAGAGTTTATTTAATTTTTACGATTAATAAAAGGTGAAATCTGATTGATTACTACTGGCAACATTTTCAAATCAGCTCCACTGATTAGTTAGACTACTTGCAATGTCTGTATGGTTACACTTATAGGCGTCATAAGTAACACTATTACAATGTATTAGTAACATTTTAGTTATTGCATAACATGCAGTACCTTTTAGCCGAGGATGTCTGATAGAAGCAATGCTCAAGTACTGTATTTTAGTACAAGGGTCAGTTCACACCATTGACACGCAATCTGGATGTAATGCCGATGCTTTTCTGCATGCACGTTTTTGATGCATTCCAGTGTGTTTTTGGTGTGTTTTTGATGCAGTCCAATGCATTTTTCCCCCCTCTTTTTTTCTTAACCTTAAAGATTATTTCCCACCACATGCAGTCCAGTGCATCTTTGTCTGCATCAAAAATGCAAGGAAAGTAGGTTATAGGGTCTCAAATGGCATAGTTCACAGTAGTGCTTGAAGTTCCAGTTCCAGAAAAAAAAGTTGAACATGCTGCATTTTTCCTGCACTGGACTGTACTGGAACACTGCAAGTGCCAGGTAACACCATAGAAATGCAGTCCAGATGCTTTTCTGCATGTGCATTTTTGACGTGTTTTTGATGTGTTCCAGTGCGTTTTGGTGCGGTTTTGGTGAGTTTTTGATGCTGTCCAGTGCATTTTTTTCTCCCTCTTTTTTCTTAACCTTAAATAAGGACATGTGTGTTCCAGTGCATTTTTTGGTGCATTTAGGTGCGTTCCGATGCGTCCAGTGTGTTTTTGATGCATTTTAGGGCCAGTTCCATAGAAATGTACTCCGGATGCTTTTCTGCATGTGCCTTTTTTTAAATGTTTTTGATGTGCTCCAGTGCATTTTTGGTGTGTTTTTTTATGCAGTCCAGTGCATTCCCCCCCCCCCCCCCTCTTTTTTCTTAACCTTAAAGGCCATTTCACACAACATACAGTCTAGTGTCTTTTCTTTTCTGCATCCAAATTGCATGGAAAGTAGGTTATATGGTTTCAAATGGCCCTTATTTAAGGTTAAGAAAAAAGAGGGGTGGAAAATGCACTGGACTACAACAAAAGCACACCAACAATCATCAAAAACACACCGGAATGCATCAGAAACACATCAAAACAGTGCATGCAGAAAAGCATCTGGAACGCATCCGGACTGCGTTTCTATGCTAAGGGCCAGTTCACACCACATGCAGTCCAGTGTATTGTTTGTCTGCATCAAAAATGCATGGATAGTAGGTTATATTGTTTCTAATGGCATAGTTCACACCAGTGCTTGCAATTCCAGTGCGTCCCAGTTCCAGAAAAAAAAGTAGAATATGCCGCATTTTGGACTATACTGCAATGCTGAAAATGCATCAAAAACACACTAGAGTAAATCGGAACGTACCTAAACGCACCAAAAATGCACTGGAACATTTTACATCGTTCCACTACAGTCCAGTGCAGGAAAAAATGCGGCATATTCTACTTTTTTTCTGCAACTGGAACGCACTCGAACCGCAAGCACTGGTGTGAGCAATGTCATTTCAAACCGTATAACCTACTTTCCATGCGTTTATGATGCAGAAAAAAAACGCACTGGACTTCATGTGGTGTGGACTGGCTCTAACTCGACACACCTCTCAGTAATCCATTGAAATCCCCTTTGCTTGGAAGGTATCCACCAAATAAATAATTGCTTTAGATTTGTATATGATAAAGCCACCATGTTTAGTAATTCTCAAATCACAAATTTTAAAAGAATTCTACAAACAACTACAACCTTCATATGAAACAGCACATGGGCAGTCGTGAGTTTCTCAGTCGTGCTACTAAATTGACTTGCTTTTAATTCCCATAGCTGGGTTCACATATGTGCGTTGTGTTACGTTCAAGCAGCCCATTCGTTTTTAAAGGGTTGCCAGTGAGCCACAACAAGCCTAAATATGAACTTTTCCCTTTCTGCTGTGCATTGTAGTATGCTAAAACAAAGGTGTGCTGTGGAGTGTTAAGCCTGCCACAGCCGGTTTGAATCTCGGCTGGTTCAGTAGGAACAGGCCGAGATTCCAACCATGTATGGGCAGGCTGATTGTACCCAAGTGCATCAAATGAACGTGCATCTAAATGTGCACCACACTTTGTGCATTGTGCAGTCTGGTTTGCAAATATCTCAACCCGGCCTAAAGGCCAGTACATACAATCACAAGATCATACCAAAATTATCGCTTTCGAAGCAGTCGTTCGATAATCTGATCGTTAGTACACAACTTCCGTCCAAAATTTTTCAAAGGGACAAACGCAAACATTTTTCTCGTACAATACCAAATTGTACGTTTTTTGTTTAATCACTACAGTTTTTGTCCGAAAATCTAACACAAATACACTACAACACATGACGTCACTTTCAAATTTTTATTCTGTCGTAGGAGAACTTTTATACTTTAGTAACCTCTTTATTTTTGATCTGGAGGCTAGCATGCAAAAAAAGCCCAAAAAACGGATGATCATTCCAATAATCCCATCATGTGTACTAGGCTTAAGAGCAAAAATTGAGTTAAAGAGGAAGTAAACCGCTGGCTTTTTTGTTCTTTCTGTTCTACAAAGTAAAGGTATAATGTGCTAGTATGTATCGCATACTAGCACATTATGTGAAACTTACCTGCAAAGCCCTCCACCAATGCATCGTCACCACTAGAGGCCGCATACATCTTCACCTGTTTTCCTTTTGGGTCTGTGTGGCTGGCCAAAACCATGCGACGTCACTCCAGCGCATGCGTGCGGGAGCCCCCCGGTCACGGCACAGGGCTCTGAATGAATGGGACGGGTGGCCAATCCTTCAGAGCAAATGTGCCAATGACATCATCAGCTGCATATACAGTAAATATTTACAGTACCTATAGGTAAGCCTTATTCTAGATTGTAAGCTCTAACGAGCAGGGCCCTCTAGTTCCTCCTGTTTTGAATTGTATTGTAACTGTATTGTCTTCCCTCACATTGTAAAGCGCTGTGCAAACTGTTGGCGCTATATAAATCCTGTATAATAATAATAATAATTATAGGCTTACAGTACCTATAGGTACAATTAATCAATGGGAGTTTATAAGCACTTTCACCACTTGCCGACCAGTCACGTTGACTGTACTGCGGCAAAGTGGCTCGATTACGTCCAGCGACGTAGACCTACGTCGCTGGACCCCTCCCCTTCTGGGCGGCGCTCGGGTGCCTCCGGAGGCTCGCTCCCGCTGTTTTCAGTCACAGCGGGAGTCGGGCCAGGGGAGGTGCAGCGGTGATCACCGCCGCTCTTCACCGATCGTCGGGGAATCGAGTCTGGAGATCCGCCCGCTTGTGTAAACAAAGCGGTGGGATCTCCTAAGTGACAAACGGTGACAGATTGCAGGGTTCAGCATAGCTGAACATGCGATCTGTCCCTGTGTCACTCAGTCACCTCCCCCCACACACGTTGGTAAGCACCAGGCATACATTAACCCCTCCCTCTCCAATAAAATTAACCCCTTCCCTGCCAGTGTAATTTTTACAGTAACAGTGCATATTTATAGCACTGATTACTATAGAAATGTCACTGGTACCCCCAAAAGTGTCAAAAATGTCAGTCAAGGGTCCGATCTGTCCGCCGCAATGTCGCAGTCCTGCAAAAAAATCGCAGATCGCCGCCATTACTCGTTAAAAAAAAAACACCAAAAAATGACAGAAATCTTTCCCTTAGTTAGTAAACGCAATAACTTTTGCGCAAACCAATCAAAATACGCTCATCGTGATTTTTTTTACGAAACATAGGTAGCAGAAAACAAATTGGCCAAAAATTTAAAAAAATTTAGATTTTTACATTTTTTTGGGGGGGAATTGTGAAAAATATTGTTATTTTTTCAAAATTTACGCTCTTTTTTTGTTTATAGCGCAAAAAGTAAAAATCGCACAGGTGATCAAATACCACCAAAAGAAAGCTCTGTTTGTGGTAAAAAAAAAAGATGTAAATTTCGTTTGGGTACGGTGTCGCACGACCGCGCAATTGTCAGTTAAATTCCCACAGTGCCGAATCGCAAAAAGTGGCCTGGACGTAAGACAGCAAAATGCTCTAGTGGTAAAGTGGTTAAATGACCTATACTACAATTACTTATCCATTCAATTAATTAGTTGCTACTCCTAAAGATCAATTGCTAGCTGTTCCAGCTTTTTACAAAATCTTGTGTCTACAAAATAGCCATAGTGGTGATACATTCTGGGGATTCTCTTAATTGGGTACAGATGACCAGAAGACAATGGACCAAAGTCTTTAAATCACACACTATTGGTGGTCTTTGAAAACTAGTCAGGTCTCGTCATATTAAAATCTGATTCCCTTGTAGCACACAATTTCCCTTAGAAACTATAATGTTTTCAGATAAATCTTCAGATCTTTTTTCACATGCAACAAACTCCAGACATTTTGCTAAAATCCTGTACAGCATCTAATCCACGGGGATAGTCATGTCTCCTTTTATCTCCAAACAGGAAGTAGAAGGGTGATGGCCCAACATCTGAGAGAATTAGGCTACTGGTCACTATTCCTTCAGAACATGGAGTGACATCGGTACTTTCCCCCGATTGTTCTTTAAATATTTTCCCATCTCATCCATAAAAGTGACTTGTAATTCAATTTATTTCATAGACATATAAACAGAAATCATGGAGACATGTGTTTGCCAAGAAGAGTTCAAAGGGTACTACAGACAAGGAATATGATGAGGTCACTGCCATATATCCCTAAAGCTTGTGTGGGTGGGGAAAACGGGGTCGGTGGACATCTGTATGATTCATATTGATAGTTATGTACATCCATCTTGTAAACCAAATGTTTCAAAGTAACTGTCCAAGCAAATCTGGCATCAAATAAATCTTTCCGGCACCCTTTAAATTACCATTATGTCTTTACAAGGATGTCTCAAGTAGTATCTTCCAAACAGCACTTAACTCCTGACACAGGGTCAGTGCTGATTTTTAAAGATGTTTAGTCTTATCTGCTGGAGAGGCTTCCTCTGACAGAGACAAGACAGTCGGGCTATGCCCAACTCTAACAGAGAAAGTGAGATATTTGGTTTGTCTGCTGAGATGTTTCACACAAATGATACATGTTACTCCAGGCCTCCCTGTTGCATTGGCACTGCTTTGATCAGCAACCTGAAAGAAACATAACCAGTAGATGAAAGAGTTTTACTTCGATCAAGATTAGGTGGCGAGTTCATTAAATCATACTAGCCGGTCAAGAAGGATCAGCATTGACCAATATACAACCTCACCAATAATGGATTGCGACTCTGATGCCACCTCTGACCCTCCTATTACCGTCATATGGATATTTGACTGTTGTTTTAGGGCTTTTATTGTTTGGTAATGCCCAAAAATAAAGAGATAAGGAATATATAAACTGACAGAAATGTAAAAATTTTGGCTTTTCAAAAAATGGACAGCAGTAAATCTAAATATAGAAAATACAAAGGCATTTTCTGGAAAGTCAAGAAAACTAGTAAAAAAAATTGTAATTGATTTACTAAAAAAAAAAAAAAAGCAGAGACTTTTGTGAAGTATATGTTCAGTTTGCCATGTGAATGTTAGTGAAAGTTAGTAAATAAGGTAAACCTGGGTGGCACAGTGGTGTAGTGGTTAGCACTTTCACCTAGCAGCAAGAGGGTCGCTGGTTTGAATTCCAACCATGACACTACCTGCCTGGAGTTTGCATGTTCTCCCTGTGCCTGCGTGGGTTTCCTCCGGGTACTCCAGTTTCCTCTCACACTCCAAAGACATGCTGGTAGGTTAATTGGATCCTGTATAAAATTGGCCCTACTATGTATGTATGTGAGTTAGGGACCTTAGATTGTAAGCTCCTTGAGGACAGGGACTGATGTGAATGTACAATGTATATGTAAAAGCGCTGCGTAAATTGACAGCGCTATATAAGAACCTGAAATAAAAAAATAAATAAACCTTTCATGTTGCATTTTCAATCATGAGCAAAGGAATTAAAAAAAACAGAATTTTTTAAAGGGTATTCAAAATGAACATGGCTGCAGACATGAGCTCGTCTACCATGCAAAAGCAGTTTGCTTTATATGTGAAGATTATAATTTATGAGCCCCAAAAATCAATAACATTATTATCGTTAATATCGTTATTGATGATGTCTTGACTTCACAGCAATCAGCTTGATAGCACTGTCTGTGCTTGGACTACTTCTTGCACCAGGAAATTATGTGTTCATATAGGACTAAACCCCTTTTCAACTAGCTGACTTTTTTTTGAACATGCTAAAAAAATTCAAATTCTTTTCAAAAATATGTCAGTGCAGGTTAAGAGATGTCAGGTCTCATGCACACTGGACGTTTTTTCTGCTGCTCTAAGGAGCATTTGGCATTTTTTTCCCTGCTCCTAAACACCCCTGCATATTAAGCCGGCCATAGATGGTGCGATTTTCTTTCCTGTAACCACAGGAAAAGGTCAGTGTTGAGGGGGTAATCCCTCACGCGGAGCTGTTGTGTTCTCATGGGCTAATTCGATCATAATATACAAATGAATACAAAAAGATTTAGCACAAGACAAACATGTAGATAAATAGGTGTAAAACCTAGGATAAATGGTAAAACCACAAATTGTAGCGGCTGATATACAGTATGGATCACAAAAAATGAGTAGACATGTGGAAATCCTCCAAACCCGACGCGTTTCAGGTAGGAATACCTTTCTTCAGGGGTATGTAGAAGGGGTACTATGATTTCCTAGATTATATTAATAAAAAGTAAATACCGTCACTTTCATTGAAAAATAATTGTGATCATTATTTGCATATATAAACAAAAGAGCTAAATGTCTGCGTACCAGATGGATTTAAGAGGCGGCAAGATGGCCATATAGAGTTAAAAGTTGTAGAAAGCGGATAAGAGTATGCTGTTGGTGACAATGCCCACAAAGTGGTGTTGCCTGCAAGGAGGCGGTGGGTGTGCAGAGGCCGCTGTATCCCCCGGAGGTCTAGCAAGGATCCCAAACCAAGGGCCAAAGTGTTGTCCCTCAAATAGTAGGGTACAGGTATCTATTAAAAGATAATGTAAGAAATAATATGCTGTGGTGGCTCTGCGGACCCGCCCTCATTGGACGGACCTTGTCCACGGATAGGCAGTCATCTCTGTGCGCCAGCGCCCCTGGAACGCACGGCACACTTACGCTTTGTCGGGGGGCGTGCTGGGTGTTCCACGGGCGGGGGATACTATTGGCCATTTCCCGCACATGCGTGGCTCTCTGACTGCAACAGAGCATGCGTCCCTTGCTAAGTATTTAAATGATGGCTAGCCCTATCATCCCAACATGCTGTTATCCACTCATGGACAAGTCCAGCACCATCCTGTATCAGACCTTGTAAGTCTTCCCTTCTCTTTACATACCTTGTTACCTTTGACCTTAAGCTTTTTGGTACTCATACTACGAGAACCTGCCAGCTTCTCCTTTGATTTTTATAGACTTCTTAAGGCTTTCAATCCAAACACACAACGTGTCCTCATATTCTGTGCTGATACTGTCACACCATCCTCTTATGCCTTTTTTTGATATAATACCCCAGTCAAATTTGGAGACACACACACAGGTATGTAATGAGCTGGTCCATTTTCATTAATTTTTCTCTGCAGAGCCACCACAGCATATTATTTCTTACATTATCTTTTGATAGATACCTGTACCTTACTGTTTGAGGGACAATGCTCTGGCCCTTGGTTTGGGATCCTTGCTAGACCTCCGGGGGATACAGCAGCCTCTGCCCATCCGCCGCCTCCTTGCAGGCAACACCACTTTGCGGGCATTGTCACCAACAGCATACTCTTATCTGCTTTCTACGACTTTTAACTGAATGCGTCCATCTTGCCGCCTCTTACATCCATCTGGTACGCAGACATTTAGCTCTTTCGTTTATATACAGTATATGCAAATGATGATCACAACTATTTTTCAATTAAAGTGACGGTATTTACTTTTTTGACTAGTTTAATCCAGGAAATCATAGTACTCCCTCTCATACCCCTGAAGAAAGCTATTCCTACCTGAAACGCGTCAGGTTTGGAGGATTCCCACGTCTACTCACTTTTTGTGATCCACACTGTATATCAGCCGCTACAATTTGTAGTTTTACCATTTATCCTAGGTTTTACACCTATTTATCTACATGTTTGCCTTGTACTACATCTTTTTGTATTAATTTGCATATTATGATCGAATGATCCTTTTTTAATGTATCAAATAAATCTATATTTTTATACTATTGGAAGTGTGGTTGCCTACATAGTCCCAACCCTAGGGGGACCCTCCTGTTCTTTGTACTTACCCAGGGACGACGGCAACCCACATCCTGTGTTTCTCATAATTGGGGACTTTTCTACATTTGAAGATAGTGTGTAACCAAGCCTTTTGTTCAGAGACTCAGTATCTACAATTCATCTAGTGGCAAGGTGAAATTTGCAGCCTGGCTGCATCTTCAGATAGAAGTCCTCAGAATTGTGAATAGTTTAAGTTCTGGAGTATCCCACTCTTTCCTTCTCCCATCCCTATTTAAAATGAAACAACAAAAACAACAACCCCTAGACTGTTTATTGACTAAGCCGGAGAGCAATGTGTTAAGTTTGTGCATAACGGTAACCCAGAGGGGCCCGGAAAGGTGAGAAATTCAGCAGCCCTCAAGGGGGCAGTGTTACACGCCTAAACGTGTAAACACGTCTAAATGTGCCTAAGCACTTACTATTCTGGCCAATTAAGTGAATTAACACCCAAGCACTTGACGCGCCTAAACGTGTTGCATGAGTTTACAAGTGTCAAGCGTTTTTTCTGCCAAAAGTCTGCTGCCAGGAGGAAAGGAGTCTAGGATATACATTGTGGTCTACAAGTGGTTTACTGGGATCATGATATTATTATTATTTTCCAGGATTTATATAGCGCCAACAGTTTGCGTAGCACTTTACAACTTGAGGGCAGACAGTACAATTACAATACTATTCGATACAAAAGGAATCACAGGGCTCTGCTCAGTAGAGCTTACAATCTAGACGGATCAGCCATAACCCCGGTAAAGTTTGTTTTAGTAGGAGGCCATTTGTAAACAGTATTCGAGCCACACATGTGAGGTATTGGGAGAGCAATATTTCTAGTGCTAGACCTCCTCTGTAATTTTAAACAGTTAATCTGTACTGTAGTTCGTTGCCATTCCACGAGCGTGCGCAATTTTAAAGCATGACATGTTTGGTATCTTTTTACTCGGTGTAACATCATCTTTCACATTATACAAAAAAAACGATTGTGTTTTGTTGTTCTTTTAATTAATTAAAGTGTATTTTTTCCAAACAAATTGTATACAATTGTCCTTTTTTTTTTCCTAGAGTCTCGGCTAAAAAAAAATGTATAATGTTTTAGAGTTATAAGAAAGTTTCTATCAAAAAACACTGATTTAAACTTGTAAACAAAAAGTGCCAGAAAAACCCCGGTCGGCAAGTGGATTTACAAGTAATTTACTCTAATAAGTATTTTTTTTTATATGTATGGTAATGAGATCCTAATTTTATCCTAATCATTTTATTATGCAAACAGAGCAGCAAATGGGATATGCTCATAAGTGTGAGCAGCCTATAGCATTAGGGTGTACACCCCAAAGCTCAAACACACATGTGTGTGTGTGTGTATATATATATATATATATATATACATACATATATATATATATATATATATATGCTCCTGGCACATTGATCTTCCTGCCAGCACAGTGAAAGAGAAGTGCATAACCACTTCTCCTATGGAAGAGCCACTAAGAGGGAAATTTTTCCCATCTCCCTGCTGCTACACAGAGCGATAATGCTAATGCCCGCTAGATCATTAGGGTGTGCCCAGGCACATCCAGCACACCCTGTGCACACACCTATGGTTATGCTCTTCTTCCCTGCAGGGCTCCATAGCAGAGGTATGGGCTACTATGCCCACTTTTATATATTATATATATAATATATATGCAGAAATGTATGTTGCCACTCTTGTGTACTGTGTAAACTTCCTGCCTGTGCCTACAATCAACATAAACTAGATAAGCCAATAATTCAGACATATATGCTATTTGCTTCGACATTGAAAACACCAGCAAAATATAGTAATTTCTGTATTTCACATTCACAGTTAACTTAAGCTTTCCATTCTGAATTTGTTGCATACAAAGAAAATAATAATATAGCATTCTGTCTCCAGAAATCTTGTGATTAACACAGATGTTTGTTTCCAGTCTGTTCAAGTGCTTACACATTTTTGTTATTTGTTCACAAGTCATGCAAACGAAAACTATGGCCCAGTTGACAGACTTTTGGCAGGAAAGCCCCAAATCAGGTTCCAAGCATAGCGCAAAGGCTTGAGAACATTCTGTCTGGTGTATTGTGTATTTTGAATTGCACAATTGTCAAGAAATTTATGGCTGTTTCTTGCCACCAATATCTAGACAGTACAACCAAGCTTTACTGTTTTCTTTTTGTGTTAGAAGAAAAGGTATGGCTGTGTTACCCACCCTCTTGTAGAACAATGGTGGACATTGCTAGAAATCAGTGTGGTATGGAAAAGTTCAAAGAACAGGAATTCTCCTGTGCTCGAGTGCTATGTGAAAAAGGGTGAGTGATCTTATGTTGTCTTTGTAGGCACCACCTTAGGTCTTGTCACCCCCCTCTGGACCAAGGGTATCCAAATACACTGAAAGAGAACAACAAGAGAAGGGCACGCCGACCTCATGCATTACCACTAAAAAGGTTTATTAAAATCCAAAAAAGCAACATACATTGTATTCACAAACAAATGATGGTTGCACACATGTAAAGACAATAGAGCCAATCTGAAAAAAAGAAAGCTAATGGGACCAGCACTATGGATAATATGGTAATCTACTATAAGATAAAACATGGAGGTGTAAGCTGCCACCAACTTACCCCTTACAGGTGATGGTACAGGCATTGCACAGATGGTACAGGAGATGCATGGCACAGGTGATGGTACGGGCATGGCACAGGTGATGGTACAGGCATGGCAGAGGAGATGGTACAGGCATGACACAAGAGATATCAAAAATTGGGAAAGGGGATAAGAGAGACCTCAAACCCCCCACTTGGAGAGGTACTCAATGGGACAGGGGAGATGGAAGAGGAAAATTGGTTCTGGATTTAGGATACCAATGTATGTTGGTTACAAATCAACATCAAATATAGATAAAATAGTTTTTATTCCATAAAAAAGTTAATCACATAGACATAACAAAAATAGACAGGACAAACAAGTAAAGTCAATATACAAACAGGTTGACTGAAATGCATTTGACATAGTTGAAACTGTGGAGTGTAGTTGGCATGTTTCCACAGTAGGTTCTCTACATGTTTTGCGGACTATGCCGCTTCTTCAGGAGAAACAATAATGGATAAAAACCAATTCTATGAAAATAGAACAAGCATTGAATGAGTCATAATAAAGACAACAAAAAACATAATTATTGAGGCTGGGTGTATGGATACCCATGGTACAATGGGGAGTGTAGACTTTACCTGCAGTCACCATGAGGCGGGTTTGACCAATGGGGGCGGCAGGATCAAACACAAAGTCTCACCGGCGGATATGGGAGACCTGAACATGTTTATGAAAGAATGTACAAAAAGTTGATAAATACAATAGAACTCTGAGTGTTGTCAATGTAAAGAGAAGGGGAGGGGGAAAGAGGGGGAGGGGGGGGAACGTAGGGCATACTACGTTGGCAAAACCAGACGAGAGCTACGCCAGAGAATAGGAGACCATTTATATTACTCCTCAGGTGGTAAAACAACAGCAGTTGGACGCCATATTGGCCTTCACCATAGATACCACCCTGAGGTGGTGAAATTTTTCGTTCTTGATGCCATACCTGAGGACCCACGTGGGGGCAATTGGGATCAGAAATTGCTTCAACGTGAAACCCAATGGATTGAAAGGCTAAAAGCCACTACTCCCCCTGGCTTGAATGAGGTTGTCTCATATAAGCCTTTTCTATAATCCCTACATGATTTAGAGATCGAACAAATCATTCCCCTTTTTTTGTGTCCTTTTTTTTCCCCCCTTTTTCCCCCTTTCCCTTGGGATTTTGTTCCACGGTCCTTTAACTGTTCCATGTTCCCCTCCCCTTTTCCCCTTCCTTAGTCTTCCCTTCCCCGTTTCTCACCCATGCTTATCTCCCTCCTCCCTTCCCTCCCCTCTTCCCTTTCCCATCTCACTCTCCTATCCATTTTCCCTCCTTTCCTTTCTCCTGATGGATGTCTAAAATAGGTCCCATCTGGACCGATTCAATGAGTCTATTTATATATTTGTATGGAATATGTACTGAGTTACAATGTCCAATATCGTTATCTCGGTATTGGGAATAATCTAAATATACATGTATGCTATATTTGTAGCTATTATGTATTTACTTCTTTGACTTTGTTTAATGTGGGCTTATGCGTGCTAATAGAGATTTTTTATGTTCTTCATCATTCTCTGCTGACACCCGGAGGCGGGACCTTGGGGACCAGTGGCGGGGTCCGGTCTTTCCGGCGGATATGTGTCCCTCCTTGCCAGCGGCCTCCGCTGGTTCCGCTGGATGTCCGGCGGAGTGTGTCTGAGCACGCTCACGCACACTTAGGAGGGACTGGGCGTGTGACTTCGGACACCGCTCACGGCGTGATGATGTCACACATGCTCGGAGACACATAAGAAGCCGGCGCGGCCTTTATGGCGGCGTCGGCGTCTTATGCACCATGCGGAGAGGAGGATCTTGAGGCAGCATTTCAGGTAACAGTCAATAGACTCAGTCTACGCCATACTTATTTCTATATTGGTCGGATCTTCCATTTATACTGTGGTTATATTTCCCCCTTTTTCTTTCCTTGTATGATACGTTTTGGCATATCATTACTATACACCGATGGAATAACATATGGATACAAGGAGTGCCTTGGATTAGAGCAAATATAGGGTTTATCCCTGTCTGGGCTTTTCCCAGGGGGCGCCCCTCTTCTCTTTTCTCCCCCCCCTTGGTCACCCTATTGACCAGACTATTAATGGAACTCGCAACCAATTTTTGTGATACTTTTTGATGCTGTGTCCTCGTATCCTCTCCGCATGGTTATATCTACATGAACGTTTTTGAAAGGTGATTATTATTTCTTAACACGAGTGGTCTATGTACTTCCCTCCCTGTTTCTCCCATCCTTTGTTTGTCGGCTTCTTTCTCCCCTTTTCCTGTTGTCCTGCCCCCTCCCCCTTCCCTTCCCCTTCCCCTTCCCATGTTTATTTCTTCCTTTCCCCCCCACCTCCCTTCTCCATCCCTGGTCCCCTTTTCCTCCCCTTCCTTCTTCCCTTCCCCCCCCCCCCCTCTTTCCCCCTCCCCTTCTCTTTACATTGATAACACTCAGAGTTCTATTGTATTTATCAACTTTTTGTACATTCTTTCATAAACATGTTAAGGTCTCCTATATCCGCCGGTGAGACTTTGTGTTTGATCCTGCCGCCCCCATTGGTCAAACCCGCCTCATGGTGACTGCAGGTAAAGTCTACACTCCCCATTGTACCATGGGTATCCATACACCCAGCCTCAATAATTATGTTTTTTGTTGTCTTTATTATGACTCATTCAATGCTTGTTCTATTTTCATAGAATCGGTTTTTATCCATTATTGTTTCTCCTGAAGAAGCGGCATAGTCCGCGAAACATGTAGAGAACCTACTGTGGAAACATGCCAACTACACTCCACAGTTTCAACTATGTCAAATGCATTTCAGTCAACCTGTTTGTATATTGACTTTACTTGTTTGTCCTGTCTATTTTTGTTATGTCTATGTGATTAACTTTTTATGGAATAAATACTATTTTATCTATATTTGATGTTGATTTGTAACCAACATACATTGGTATCCTAAATCCAGAACCAATTTTCCTCTTCCATCTCCCCTGTCCCATTGAGTACCTCTCCAAGTGGGGAGTTTGAGGTCTCTCTTATCCCCTTTCCCAATTTTTGATATAGTCTAGCATCTGGAAGTTGATACCGTTATGGTTCTATTAATTATAGGCTTGCTTTGAAATGACACAAGAGATGGTACAGGCATGGCACAGATGATAGAACAGGCATGGCACAGGTGATGGTATGGGCATGGCACAGTAGATGGTACAGGCATGGCACAAGAGATGGTACAGGCATGGCACAGGTGATGGTACAGGTATGGCACAAGAGATGGTACAGGCATGGCACAGAAGATGGTACAGGCATGGCACAGGTGATGGTTCAGGCATGGCACAGGAGATGGTACAGGCATGGCACAGGTGATGGTACAGGCATGGCACAGATGGTACAGGAGATGCAGTGCTGCGGGCATGGTACAGGAGAATGTCCTGTACCATGCCTTTAGCACTGCATGAGGAAATGCAGGGGCTGCGGAGGAGTCTCACTTACCTGACGGTGAGGCGTCTTACATTTAAAAATGGCACCGTACACGTTCGGCTATGACCGGGCAGACGGCGCATGTGCGGTGACGTGTTGGCGCCGGGTGGTGACGTGCGTCACCATTTTTAAAAGGTAAGTGAGCCAGTGACTCGAGTATAACCCAAGGGGGACTTTTTTAGCATTAAAAAACATGCTGAAAAACTCAGCCTATACTCGAGTATATACGGTATATGATGATGTTTCCGTGAAAGTGTTATTGTGCATAAATTAATAAAATAAATAAATAAATCAAACCAAAAGAATGCAGATAAATACAAATACAATTGTGGATACCACTATTGAATAATTACTGTGTGCAACGTACTTATTTAAAGTGCTGGTGCTATAAGTGTTGAGAAGGTGCTAGAATATAAATGCAAATAATCCCCCAATTGTGCATATGCATCTACTCACTGCACACCTGGGGAACTGAGATATGGTGGGTATACAAGACCCTAATATAGACTGCTTAAGACAAAATATGTGCAAATAGTGCAAAACAATTAGGTGACAGATTCAATCAGTTAAGAATTCTTATATTGCTATCATTCAATCCATTTTGGCAGCCACTTGTTGTGATAGTGGATGTCCACTGTGCTGTGCCAACAAATAGTCCGTGCAGGTGTTACACCATTCAGTGTCCTCTGTGTTTTTCACCCGTGGTTCCCACTAGGTAATGCACTCACCAGACAGCCCTCCCCTTTCAACAGGGGTGAAACGTTTTAGGGTACCGTCCTGTCCATATCGGGATATCCCCCCTCTGGCATCCGATTCCTAGATGGGTGCGGTAATACTCAAGAAGAAAGGATAGAATGCCCCATAGTGTAGCATTTTCAATCCATATCTTTTGTGGTGGTTTATAGTAGAGGAAAGGAATATACAGTTAAAATTCAGAAAAATAATAGAGAGGAAAGCAGAAACTGTTTTCTTTCAGATTTTCTCTCTTTAATTCAAAGTTTGCACAGACCAGAGAGAGGGGGGGAAGGGCAGATCTCTACATTTTCTGAGTCCCAGTCAATCGCAGATCCTAACAGTGGAGCTATGTTATTGTCTGTACCAAAAATATTCCCATTCCAGAGCTGAAATTTTGGGGATATCACAAGCAATACTAAAAAAGTGTTCTAGCAGTCAGTATGTAAGGAAGAGGCATGTGAACAGTGGATATGACAGTGGGCAATATATGAAGATGAATAATGACAAAGCTTTGGCAGCTGGCAGTACGCGCAGGAGAAGAGTATAGAGAGCATGATGGCTTGTAGCTGATGCAGAGTAGGAGGAGGAGAGCAGAATGATGGCAGGCAGTATGTGCAGGAGAAAACTGCAAAGGGTATGACAGTGGGCTGTATGTGTAGATGCAGTTTGCGAAGTGTATGACAGTTGGGGTACGATGGTAGGCAGTATGTGGGTAAGAAAACTGCAGATAGTATGACTGCAGACAATATGTGAAGAAGAGCATGAAACCAGACAGCAAGC
Source organism: Pelophylax lessonae (assembly GCF_965119305.1). Classification (NCBI taxonomy): domain Eukaryota; kingdom Metazoa; phylum Chordata; class Amphibia; order Anura; family Ranidae; genus Pelophylax; species Pelophylax lessonae. The sequence continues at coordinate 399,730,728 of NC_138772.1, forward strand.
AGCATTGTGAAAGGTCGGAGTTGAAAAGAATGGGTAATCGGCTGAATAGATCAAACAGCAAGTAACTTGCAGTTTAATAAATAGGTGCAAAGTTGAAAGAAAATAATGCAAAACAGGTTAAGGATAGGAAAAAAAAAACTTGCATACACTGCAGAACAATGAAAGCTGAACAAACGTGTATTCTTCATTGGAATGTCTTTGTGACTTAGTCAGGGTAACATATGGTTGCATAGCATAGTCCCTATAAGGCTCTATAACAATAGAGAGTCTAGTTGAGAATCACTACTTTAGTAATACTGTACAGAACACTGCAACTTGTGATTATCCTAAGAGTCATAGACACTATCCCTCACATGTCCACGGTAACTCTGGTAACACAGATGAACAGCTGGAGGGATCTAATCCCCAAGGACTTAGAGTCACCTCACTGGAACTAGAGTACTCTAGTAGCAATTGGAAAGATGCTCTCTCTGGGTCTTTCGGAGAAGCTGCATGCTATTATGCACTGGTCCAGCTGCACACACAGTTTTGATAGTGGAGGGCCTCACATCTGGCTGCAGATTACTTGCCCAGCTACCTCTGTCTTTTTAGGTGTGACCTTTATGAGCTGCTGAGTAAGGGAAACAGAGAAACATATTTTTCCAGGAACACAGGGGGTTAAAGGGGCCTAAGCCTACATCTGAGCATGGTGAGTAGATGGGCACTCTGTTACATGACTGCAGGGAGTATGTGCGGGAAAGAACTGCAAAGAGTATTCTGGCAGGCAGTATGTGCAGGAGATAAGTTCAGAGGGTATGATAACAGGTGGTTTTTGGAGGTGAGGAGTGCAGAGGGCATGGCAGTGAGTAGTTGTGCCGGAGAGGAGCACAGAGGGTATGACAGTACACCCATAGTTGCAGAGAGGATGTTGGGAGAGAAGGTTAATTCAGTGTATATTATGTACAGGCAGGGTGTACAAAATATTGAGGGAAAGGGTGGAAAATATAAAAGGATAGGGCACCCTTTTTCTAGTTTGTATTCCTTGTTATTTATTTTACTGTAGTAACAGGTTCTCTTTATAAAGAAATCAGAGGTCTATTAGACACCTGATGTCTTCTCTGTGTCCTTCAGATACAGTTTGGGGACAGAAAGTCTCTAATCTGCATCTGAGCTAGTTCAGAGCATCCAGACACCAAAGAAGCTTGCCGTATCAGAAATGTGACTCTGACTGCATACTGCTCACTCCAGCTGTGTTCTGTGAATGAGTATGTGGTCTGACTGTAATCTGTGACTAAGTTTGTGGTCTGTCAATAGGTGTTTTGTAAAGCTTGTTATACAATAGTAGAATTTCATTGGAAATTTTTCGTTTTAAGAACAGGTGTTTGATTGTCTAATCATTAGTGGGGTCAAATTGACATTTGTTTTTGGCCATAATAGTGAGAAAATTCGGAGGATAGAAAATTTTTCTCAAATGAACTCATTTCTAGCAGTGAGTGTGATTTTCAGTTGGGACATTACATTTAATTCCAAAATAGTATGTTAAAAGCAAACAAAATTTTCAAGTTCTTTCGAATGACACTGAACCAGTTATCAAATGTACATGTTCATTCGAAAATTATTTTAGTGTATAGCCAGCTTAACTGAGTATGTGCCTGTGAGCACAAGATAAGGGGAGAAAGAGACACACAGCTAAAGTATATAACATATTTGTCAAACACAAGGCCCTAGGGCTGAATCTGGCCCACCAGGCCATTTTATGACACCCTCGCAGGGGGATGGGTGGAAGTTAGATGTGTGCAGCCTGTGAAAGAGAGCTGAACCCTGCACACTGTGCATAGCACACCCCTAAACCCTACACTCTGTACACAGCACACCCTTGAACTTTGTACTCTGTGTAGCGTACCCCTGAACTCTGCACTCTATACATAGCACACCCCTGAACCCTGCACTCAGTATGTAGTGCACCTCTGAACTCTGCACTGTAAGTAGAGTGTTCCTGAACTCTGCACTCTGTACATAGCACGCCCCTCAACCCTGCACTCAGTACATAGCACACCACTAAACTCTGCACTATGTAAGTAGTACACTCCTGAGCTCTGCACTCTGTACCTAGCGCATCCCTCAACTTCTGCACATAACGCACTCCTGGTATTTATTGCCCGTTTAAGATCCTCCCACTGTTAGTGCAATTTGGCCACACCCGTCATTCAATGTGGTTCGTGGGGGGGGGGGCATGGTTGAGGTCCTGCACCTATTCTCTGAGAAAAAAAGCCCTGCAAAAATGTTTATAGTCTCACAGGTACAATCGGCCCTATGAGGACAACCATAATGCTGATGTGGCCCAGTATGAAATTGAGTTTGACGCCTCTGGAATATAACATTGCTAAAGAGGATAAGTAGGGGAGTGCAACACTGGGGAGACAAGCAGACAATTAGAGGTGCTACACAGACCCTCCATGCTATATAGTGTATATAGGTGAATTTTCTGCTGTCTTACCAAGGGAAGGGGGGATAAAATGGGGAACACCAGGAAATCAACTCAAAGGCTCTTGGTCGGGGTATGAGGATGTGACATTGATATTGTAGAGTGTAACACCCAGAGGCGTAACTAGAACCTTCAGGGCCCCGGTGCAAGAAACCATAAAGGGCCCCCCGGACCCCTGGCAGCACAGTAGGGGGGGACCAGGGGAACACACAGGGGCCCAGAGACAGCAGAACAAGAGTGAACTGGATAGGAGGAGTGGCAGGGGCAGCATACAGAGGAACCAATCTCCTCCATTTTCCTCCTGCAGCTACAAAAGGAAAAAGGAGGACAGTGATTTCTCTACAAGCTGCCCCACCGCTCCTCCTATTCAGGTGTACAGGGGAGCTGCATGGGCCCCCTGGAGCATGGGGCCCGGTTGCAATTGCAACCCCTGCAACCCCTGTAGTTACGCCCCTGGTAACACCTATAACCCAGCGGTATATGACCTGTGAGCCAAGCAACTGGAACAAGAATCAAATAAAAAGAAAAAAGAAGTTGCAAGTATGGCTCCAACAAGGGTATGGTGTGTGTAAAATACTTTATAGAGTACTTTATTGAGGCAAAAAATTGAACATATGAAAACCAACAACATCAAAGATACATGATAGAAGGTGTGCTCATGGACATAAGGATAAAATCATGTTAACGGGGTCCTGTCTCATATAAAACAACTGCTACGCATAACTATGACTCCACCCACCACCCCATCTCAACACTATGTGAAGTAGATAAATGAGAATCTGCCACTGGGGATGTGGAGAGATCAGATGGTATATTGGCTCCAAAGGGCTCCCAGTGCAAGGTGAACTCCCAACTGTGGGCAATGTAGATCCAGTGGTCAGACTGAGTGAGGGTTTTCTCGGCTTTTAGGCAAAAGGGGCCAACACTTGTAAATACTTAATGAATAATATTCACACCCACAGTAGACATATGTTGCAGCTTACGGCTCAACCACTGTTCACTCTGGCATACGGACATAGAGTTCCATTTGTAGCACCACCACTTGAATATAGTCCTGTAGGGGCAAAATATGGCAAGAACACGGCAGAAGCAAAGCAGCACAGCAGCAGCAGCAGACTTTAGCAAAGCAAGAAAGCATAAAGCAGTAAGCAGCAGTATAGATGCATGTAGCCTGGTAAATGTAAAGTTCTCCAAGTCCAGGTCCCTATCCGGTCAATGCAACCAAGGAGCTAATCATCACCTATAGCGGTGGATAAAGCAGTCCGGAATCAGTAATAGTAAGTCACAGGTTGATTCAATAGGTGTATGTCGGGACTCAGGACAGGTGCAGCCAGCAGCTGAAAGCAATGTGACAGGCAGTATGGCAGCAAACGACAGGCGTTTTCTCACAATGAGCAGCCGGTTACTGACCGTGAGAGTCCTGTAGACTTGTGTTCCATGCACCGGTATCCGAGCAGTCTGGAATCATCAAACAACGGTCCTGCCATGGTGCCGAGTACCGCTTCCTGGGAGTGGAGGTATGCCGAGGTGTCCGCCAGAGGGTGTGGGAGCTTCCTGCTGATCAACGTAGGTTTGGCACCAAGCAGCCGACAGACGTTGGAGTGGTCCGTGTGAAGATCAGGGTGGCGGGCGGAGTCAGTAGCGTAGCAGCGTGTGACGTCAACGCGTTTCGCGTGACGCAGCGCGCTTCTTCAGGACGAATTTTCTGCTGTGCCTATTGGATTCTGGTTGGATGCAGCAGCTGTTTGGCCAAAAATTATCCAACTCCTTTGATTTTTCCTTTGAAGGATATAAAAATAGCATTTAGCTTTATTATTATATGGAATGGAATGGATACAATAGGATAGGATATAGGATAGAATAAGAAAGAAAAGCAAGTGTAGGATACCATAGGATATAGGATAGAATAGGAAAGAAAAGAGGGGATAGAATCAGATAACATAGGATATTAGATATGAAATAGAAGAAATAGAAATAGAAGAGGATACGATTGGATAGAATCAGCTGGACGTGTTTTTCATTGAAATGAATGGAAATTAAGTTAAACAATTCACCAGAAATGTGCATTGTCACATAATGCGTCTAATGTGTTCACATGTGTGCACCTTAGCACATGCTTTTGATTCATTTTTTATTTTTTTTCAAAAGAAGACACATCAAACAAAAATGCAAAGGTGTGAATCTATCACCAAACTCTCTCCAAAGAAATACAGCAGAGCAAATGAAGACATTGGCAATGACAGGTCCGTCTCCGCTCACTGTGCAGAGACAGACCTGTCAGATCCCCGCTCTCCTCTATAGGAGATCAGATAAAAACGGACCGCCTGTCTGATTTCATCCGATCCTATCCAATCCGATCCTTCAGACAGATGGAAAATAGGGTGTCCATCCGTCTGGATTTTTACGGACAGGATTGGGTAGCAGCGGGTGTCAGTGGAAATGTCATCATTTTGCAATGACATCTACTTCTCCATACGAGTGGCTGGAGCAAACTCATAGGCGGACCTGATCGGAAAGCCCGTGTAAAAAGGGTTCTAATTTGGCCATTCACTGATTGAAATTTTGTTGCTTCAGCAGGAACTGACCAAATTATGATCAGTGTGAGGCTGTCCCCACTAAACAGAAGTTGTTTACGCTTAATTTATTTTTATGAAAAAGACTTGTTGGAAAATTTTCCTCGATCAGCCACTGCAGCCAATCACCTGCAGCCACTGATTAGTGCGGTAGGAGCCGCTGTCAGAAAACATGTTTTTTAGATGATCTGTATCTTTCTTGTTTTTAAGATTTTGTACAAATAAAATGTATTGATTTTTTATGGATTTTTCCTGAGCAATTATCTTTTTCTGGGCACATTAAAATCCCCATCTCCCACGAGCCCCCTGTTATAGGGGCTTCAAGGGGAAATGCCTTCCCTCTACAAGCATTGGTATCAGTGGACGCAATAATAGCCCCAGCATTCATGTCAATTAGCACAATAGCAACACCCAGCACAGGGCCGGTTTTAGATAAAGTGTGGCCCTGGGCAAACCTAAAAATGGGGCCCCAAATTTTTTTATATTCTACCAAAAATATAGCCGCATTTAATCAAATTTAGCCAAATAAAACATACAACTACATGAAAATATGCTTTAATTAAATAACATTAAATAGAATAAATAAGAAATCAAGTGAGCTTTGCACACCTTCACAAATCAGATCACCCTAATTCCTGCACCTTCACACCTCAGACCACCCCAATTTCTGCACCTTCACACCTCAGACCACCCCATTTTCTGCACCTTCACACCTCAGACCACCCCAATTTCTGCACCTTCACACCTCAGACCACCCCAATTTCTGCACCTTCACACCTCAGACCACCCCAATTTCTGCACCTTCACACCTCAGACCACCCCAATTCCTGCACCTTCACACCTCAGGCCACCCCAATTTCTGCACCTTCACACCTCAGGTCACCCCAATTTCTGCACCTTCACACCTCAGGTCACCCCAATTTCTGCACCTTCACACCTCAGACCACCCCAATTCCTGCACCTTCACACCTCAGATCAGCCCCTGGTAGGCTGGCACTGGCAGCAACAATTTTATTCAAATCAGGATTTCTTCTGCAAATAGCCTGGCAGGCTGGCACTGGCAGCAAATATTTTATTCAAATCAGGATTTCTTCAGCAAATAGGCTGGCATCAGAGTCAGACAATTACCAAAACCAATGTCATCATGACACATGATCAAAAAAATGAGGAAAAATAAGGATTTCTTCTGCAAATAGCCTGGCAGTGACATCATCAGATCAGACAAGGCACTGGCAGGCATTGTACTAGACTAGTACTATGCCTGGCTGCCAGTGCCAGGCCAGCCTATTTGCAAAATAAATTCTGATTTGAATTAAATTGTTGCTGCCAGTGCCAGTATATTTGCAGAAGAAATCCTGATTTCTTTGAATAAAATTGTTGCTGCCAGTGCCAGCCCAGCCTATCTGCAAAATAAATCCCTAAGTAGAAGTCACTCCTCTCTCCAGTCCTCCACTTACCTTGGGTGTGCTGTGCGGTGTGGCTGCAGAGTGTTCCCGCTGGACATAGTACAGGAGATGGTCAGAGACTGCAAACATGATACAAGAGATGGTCAGAGACTACGGACCTGATACAAGAGATGGTCAGAGACTGAGGACATGATACAGGAGATGGTCAGAGACTGAGGACATGATACAGGAGATGGTCAGAGACTGAGGACATGATACAGGAGATGGTCAGAGACTGAGGACATGATACAGGAGATGGTCAGAGACTGAGGACATGATACACGAGATGGTCAGAGACTGAGGACATGATACAGGAGATGGTCAGAGACTGAGGACATGATACAGGAGATGGTCAGAGACTGAGGACATGATACAGGAGATGGTCAGAGACTGAGGACATGATACAGGAGATGGTCAGAGACTGAGGGCACGATACAGGAGATGGTCAGAGACTGAGGGCACGATACAGGAGATGGTCAGAGACTGAGGGCACGATACAGGAGATGGTCAGAGACTGAGGGCACGATACAGGAGATGGTCAGAGACTGAGGGCACGATACAGGAGATGGTCAGAGACTGAGGGCATGATACAGGAGATGGTCAGAGACTGAGGGCATGATACAGGAGATGGTCAGAGACTGAGGGCATGATACAGGAGATGGTCAGAGACTGAGGGCATGATACAGGAGATGGTCAGAGACTGAGGGCATGATACAGGAGATGGTCAGAGACTGAGGGCATGATACAGGAGATGGTCAGAGACTGAGGGCATGATACAGGAGATGGTCAGAGACTGAGGGCATGATACAGGAGATGGTCAGAGACTGAGGACATGATACAGGAGATGGTCAGAGACTGAGGACATGATACAGGAGATGGTCAGAGACTGAGGGCATGATACAGGAGATGGTCAGAGACTGAGGGCATGATACAGGAGATGGTCAGAGACTGAGGGCATGATACAGGAGTAGGGTTGAGCGAACACCTAGATGTCCGTGTTCGACGGGTTCGGCCGAACTTTAAAAAAAAGTCCGGGTCCGTGTCCCGGACTTTTACCGAACTTTTCCCGGACACCGAACCCCATTGAAGTCAATGGGGACCCGAACTTTAAGGCACTAAAATGGCTCTAAAACACCAAAGGAAAGGGCTAGAGTGCTGCAAATGGCAGCAAAACGTAATTAAGAGCATGGCAAGTGCTCTGCAAACAAATGTGGATAGGGAAATAACTTAAAACAACAAAAAAAAAACAGAAAAATAAAACAATGTTCTTCTTCATCTCTGAAGGACGAGGCCCATATGGAGTAGGAGGGAGGTTGAGGTGGTGGTGGATGTGGCGGTGACATAGGCGTGCGCACAGGGTGTGCTGGGTGTGCCTGGGCACACCCTAATCACCTAGGGCACATAGCATTGCCAGTGAGGAGATGGGAAAGATCTCCCTGGGACCTGCTCTGCTCTATTTCTCCTTGCCTACAGGTACATGGCCCCGATACATTACTCTCCCTGCTGGCAAACACATGCATGTGTATTTCAACTTTGGGGTGCACACCTTAATGCAATAGGCTGCGCACACCTATGGGCGGTGTAGGTGGAAGCGGCGGTGGAGGAGGACCAGGGCCGGATTAACAGCATCATGGGCTTGGTGCTGAGGATTTTGAAGGGCCTTAAGGGCCGTGCCTTGCCATGCACCCAGAGGAGGAAGGGTGCAGCCATGCATGCCTAATTCAACATGGGATGCTGTCTCTGAAGCCCATAAACACATCCATGCATCGCCAACTGTCCCTCCTTGTCCGGCCTTCACGCTGTGTGGGGAGGTTCTGAGGGTGCTGCCTGGGGAAGCGAGCATAGAAGCCAGACTTCTGTGTTTACAAGTGACAGAAGAGCGGTAACAGTGAATATGGCCAACCCGGGGCCTATATAAAAGGTAGGGGCCTGGAGCTGCAGCTCCAATAGCCCCTACATTAATCTGGCCCTGAGGAGGAGGACGAGGTAGCCAACACTGCTTCTTTTCAAAAATTTTAAATGAGGGTACACCCCAAAAGAGTGAGAAAGAGCAAAAATGGAACAATGGGTGGGTAAGGTCGGTATCCATTGCTATTCTGCATAAGGTACGGAAAAGTCCCGTGGGATCCATGCCTGGTTCATTTTAATGAACGTGAGCTTGTCCACATTGTCTCTGGACAGGCGGCTGCGCTTGTCTGTTATAACGCCCCCAGCCGTGCTAAATACCCGTTCAGATAATACACTGGCTGCAGGGCACGCCAGCACCTCCAAGGCGTAAAGGGCAAGCTCAAGCCATGTGCCCAATTTGGAGACCCAGAAGATGAAGGGGGCAGACCCGTCATTCACTACATGTAGGCGTGTGCACACATACTGCTCCACCATGTTGGTAAAATGCTGCCTCCTGCTAAGACGTTCCATCTGAGCTGCTGGTGCTGCTGTTTGTTGTGGCGTGCTGACAAAGCTTTTCCACATTTCGGCCATGCTAACCCTGCCTTCTGAGGTGCTGGCGGTGCCCTGGTTGCGTTGGCGACCTCCTCCTCCTCCTCCTCTGCCTTGTGCTTCCACTGTGGCCCCGCTGTCAGATGGGAATGCCAGCAGCATGGCGTCTACCAGCGTGCGCTTGTACTCGCGCATCTTGCGATCGCGCTCCAGTGAGTGAATTAAGGACGGTACGTTGTCCTTGTAACGGGGATCCAGCAGCGTGGCCACCCAGTAATCAGCACAAGTTAGAATGTGGGCAACTCGGCGGTCGTTGTGGAGACACTGCAGCATGTAATCGCTCATGTGTGCCAGGCTGCCCAGAGGCAACGAAAGGCTGTCCTCTGTGGGAGGTGTATCGTCCGTGTCCTCTGTATCCCCCCAGCCACGCACCAGTGATGGCCATGAGCTGGCCTGGGTGCCACCCTGCTGTGAACATGGTTCCATCTCCTCCTCCAGCTCCTCCTCCTCCTCATCCTCCTCATCCTCCAGAACTGTGCCCCTGCTGGACAATTGCGTCCCTGGCGTTTGCGTGTGCAGGAACCCACCCTCGGAGCCCCTTGCGAATGACTGCCCTGAAAGCCTTGGAAATGTTACCTCTTCATCCTCCTCCTCCTCCTCATCCTGTGCCACATCCTCTTCCATCATCGCCCGAATTGTTTTTTCAAGGAGGCATAGAAGTGGGATAGTTAAGCTGAGAACGGCGTCATTGCCACTGGCCATGTTGGTGGAGTACTCAAAACAGCGCAACAAGGCACACAGGTCTCGCATGGAGGCCCAGTTAAATTAAATAGCGGAATAGAAAATATGATCCAAAAAAAGTGTATGTATATCACACGTACACAACCACACTGGGCCCCAATTACTATTGTTTGTACCCCTAAAAGGCTAGATGAGGAGTAGGGGGAGTATGGAACAGGCAGCACCCTCAAACCTTCAGAAGTATGAGATGAACCCCAACAACTTGGAAAGGTGGATCTCTCTCACACGTACCGACACAGACTATCCCGCAATTCAATTGATCCTCAAAGGTTTTTATTGAATAGCGGAATAGGAAATATGATCAAAAAAAGTGTATGTATCTCGCACGTACACAACCACACTAGGCCCCAATTACTATTGTTTGTACCCCTAAAAGGCTAGATGAGGAGTAGGGGGGGTATGGAACAGGCAGCACCCTCAAACCTTCAGAAGTATGAGATGAACCCCAACAACTTGGAAAGGTGGATCTCTCTCACACGTACCGACACAGACTATCCCCCAATTTAACTGATCCCCAAAGGTTTTTGATTAAATAGCGGAATAGAAAATATGATCCAAAAAAAGTGTATGTATATCACACGTACACAACCACACTAGGCCCCAATTACTATTGTTTGTACCCCTAAAAGGCTAGATGAGGAGTAGGGGGGGTATGGAACAGGCAGCACCCTCAAACCTTCAGAAGTATGAGATGAACCCCAACAACTTGGAAAGGTGGATCTCTCTCACACGTACCGACACAGACTATCCCCCAATTTAACTGATCCCCAAAGGTTTTTGATTAAATAGCGGAATAGAAAATATGATCCCAAAAAAGTGTATGTATATCACACGTACACAACCACACTGGGCCCCAATTACTATTGTTTGTACCCCTAAAAGGCTAGATGAGGAGTAGGGGGAGTATGGAACAGGCAGCACCCTCAAACCTTCAGAAGTATGAGATGAACCCCAACAACTTGGAAAGGTGGATCTCTCTCACACGTACCGACACAGACTATCCCGCAATTCAATTGATCCTCAAAGGTTTTTATTGAATAGCGGAATAGGAAATATGATCAAAAAAAGTGTATGTATCTCGCACGTACACAACCACACTAGGCCCCAATTACTATTGTTTGTACCCCTAAAAGGCTAGATGAGGAGTAGGGGGGGTATGGAACAGGCAGCACCCTCAAACCTTCAGAAGTATGAGATGAACCCCAACAACTTGGAAAGGTGGATCTCTCTCACACGTACCGACACAGACTATCCCCCAATTTAACTGATCCCCAAAGGTTTTTGATTAAATAGCGGAATAGAAAATATGATCCCAAAAAAGTGTATGTATATCACACGTACACAACCACACTGGGCCCCAATTACTATTGTTTGTACCCCTAAAAGGCTAGATGAGGAGTAGGGGGAGTATGGAACAGGCAGCACCCTCAAACCTTCAGAAGTATGAGATGAACCCCAACAACTTGGAAAGGTGGATCTCTCTCACACGTACCAACACAGACTATCCCCCAATTTAACTGATCCCCAAAGGTTTTTGATTAAATAGCGGAATAGAAAATATGATCCAAAAAAAGTGTATGTATATCACACGTACACAACCACACTAGGCCCCAATTACTATTGTTTGTACCCCTAAAAGGCTAGATGAGGAGTAGGGGGAGTATGGAACAGGCAGCACCCTCAAACCTTCAGAAGTATGAGATTGTGTTCACTGTACCCCACAAAGATTGAGTTCACTGCACCCCACAATGATTGTGTTCACTGCACCCCACAAAGATTGTGTTCACTGCACCTCACAAAGATTGTGTTCACTGTACCCCCCAAAGATTGTGTTCACTGCACCCCACAAAGATTCTGTTCACTGTACCCCACAAAGATTGTGTTCACTGCACCCCAAAAAGATTGTGTTCACTGCACCCCAAAAAGGATGTTGTTCACTGCACCCCAAAAAGGATGTTGTTCACTCCACCCCAAAAAGATTGTGTTCACTGCACCCCACAAAGATTGTGTTCACTGCACCCCAAAAAGATTGTGTTCACTGCACCCCAAAAATGATTTTGTTCACTGCACCCCAAAAAGGATTTTGTTCACTGCACCCCAAAAAGGATGTTGTTCACTCCACCCCAAAAAGATTGTGTTCACTGCACCCCAAAAAGATTGTGTTCACTGCACCCCACAAAGGATTTTGTTCACTGCACCCCAAAAAGATTGTGTTCACTGCACCCCAAAAAGGATGTTGTTCACTGCACCCCAAAAAGGATTTTGTTCACTGCACCCCAAAAAGATTGTGTTCACTGCACCCCACAAAGGATTTTGTTCACTGCACCCCACAAAGATTGTGTTCACTGCACACCAAAAAGGATTGTGTTCACTGCACCCCAAAAAGATTTTGTTCACTGCACCCCAAAAAGATTGTGTTCACTGCAGCCCAAAAAGATTGTGTTCACTGCAGCCCAAAAAGATTGTGTTCACTGCAGCCCAAAAAGATTGTGTTCACTGCAGCCCAAAAAGATTGTGTTCACTGCAGCCCAAAAAGATTGTGTTCACTGCAGCTCACACACAGAAAAATGGATGTGGATCACTGACACCTGCCTATCTCCAATCCCACACCACACAGCAATATCGATTGTAGTTTGTAGAACACAGTTTCCCTAAAATTCAGCAGACTCTGTCCCTAACAGGATTGAGAAGAGATCGTAGATCAGGATTGAGTGCAGACCCCACCCCCCACACAGCAATATCGATTGTAGTTTGTAGAAGACACTGACCCTATAATTCAGCAGACTCTATCCCTAAAATGCCTACAACTCGCCCTGCCTAAACACTCCGACCTGTCCCTCAATTCTATCCGGACACAAATGGTTTTTTCCTGCCTATCTTTCCCTAATCAGCAGCCAGCACGTTGATGTGTGCTCTGTCCCTGAATCTAAGCAGCATAATGACGCCGCTGCGGCTGCCTCGAACTTATAAAGACTTGGTCACATGCTTCAGACGGCCAATCACAGCTACTGAGACATTTGCAGGCATGGCTGGGATGGCTTAAGGCACACCAGTTAAACGATTGTTGATTGGCTGTTGAAAGCCCGCCATGAAAAGAGCGCCAAAGCATGCAAAACCCGGAAATAAAACGACCGAACACGGATTTTTACCCGAACATACAGTAAAGTGTCCGTGTCCGTGTTCGGGTACAAAAAATCCAATTATTCGGTACGAACACGAATAATACAGTCCGTGTTCGCTCAACACTATACAGGAGATGGTCAGAGACTGAGGGCATGATACAGGAGATGGTCAGAGACTGAGGGCATGATACAGGAGATGGTCAGAGACTGAGGGCATGATACAGGAGATGGTCAGAGACTGAGGGCATGATACAGGAGATGGTCAGAGACTGAGGGCATGATACAGGAGATGGTCAGAGACTGAGGGCATGATACAGGAGATGGTCAGAGACTGAGGGCATGATACAGGAGATGGTCAGAGACTGAGGGCATGATACAGGAGATGGTCAGAGACTGAGGACATGATACAGGAGATGGTCAGAGACTGAGGGCATGATACAGGAGATGGTCAGAGACTGAGGGCATGATACAGGAGATGGTCAGAGACTGAGGGCATGATACAGGAGATGGTCAGAGACTGAGGGCATGATACAGGAGATGGTCAGAGACTGAGGGCATGATACAGGAGATGGTCAGAGACTGAGGGTATGATACAGGAGATGGTCAGAGACTGAGGACATGATACAGGAGATGGTCAGAGACTGAGGGCATGATACAGGAGATGGTCAGAGACTGAGGGCATGATACAGGAGATGGTCAGAGACTGAGGGCATGATACAGGAGATGGTCAGAGACTGAGGACATGATACAGGAGATGGTCAGAGACTGAGGGCATGATACAGGAGATGGTCAGAGACTGAGGGCATGATACAGGAGATGGTCAGAGACTGAGGGCATGATACAGGAGATGGTCAGAGACTGAGGGCATGATACAGGAGATGGTCAGAGACTGAGGGCATGATACAGGAGATGGTCAGAGACTGAGGGCATGATACAGGAGATGGTCAGAGACTGAGGACATGATACAGGAGATGGTCAGAGACTGAGGGCATGATACAGGAGATGGTCAGAGACTGAGGGCATGATACAGGAGATGGTCAGAGACTGAGGGCATGATACAGGAGATGGTCAGAGACTGAGGACATGATACAGGAGATGGTCAGAGACTGAGGACATGATACAGGAGATGGTCAGAGACTGAGGGCATGATACAGGAGATGGTCAGAGACTGAGGACATGATACAGGAGATGGTCAGAGACTGAGGACATGATACAGGAGATGGTCAGAGACTGAGGGCATGATACAGGAGATGGTCAGAGACTGAGGGCATGATACAGGAGATGGTCAGAGACTGAGAGCATGATACAGGAGATGGTCAGAGACTGAGGGCATGATACAGGAGATGGTCAGAGACTGAGGACATGATACAAGAGATGGTCAGAGACTACAGACATGATACAGTAGATGGTCAGAGAGTGCAGACGTGATACAGTAGATGTTCAGAGAGTGCAGACGTGATACAAGAGATGGTCAGAGACTGCAGACGTGATACAGGAGATGGTCAGAGACTGCAGACGTGATACAAGAGCTGGTCAGAGACTGCAAACGTGATACAAGCGATGGTCAGAGACTGCAGACGTGATACAAGAGATGGTCAGAGACTGCAGACATGATACAAGAGATGGTCAGAGACTGCAGACATAGTACAGGAGATGGTCCAGAGACTGCAGACATGATAGAAGATAGAAGGACACTAGGGGGGCTGGAGAGCACAGGGAAAGCAGATATCACTGGAGGAGCTGAAGGGCAAGGGGGGGGGGGAACTGGAGAGAATTAAGGGGGGGGTTTGGAAAGCATTGCAGGGGGGTTGGAAGGCGCAGGGTGTGGATAGCACTGGGGGGGGGTGGTGGGCAGGGAAAACCAGGGGGATGGAAAGCATGGGGGGGGACTGGATATCACTTAGGGGGGAGCCAGGGAGCACAGGGGGGTGGAGAGCACTGGGGGAGCCAGAGAGCATAGGGGGAGATGAAAAGCACTGTGGGGACTTGAAGAGCACGGGGGGGCTAAAGAGTACAGGGGGTTTAAGAGCACTGGGGGAGGGGGGCTAAGATCACTGGGGGGCTAAGATCACTGGGGAGGGGGGCTACGATCACTGGGGAGGGGGGCTACGATCACTGGGAAGGGGGGCTACGATCACTGGGAAGGGGGGCTAAGATCACTGGGAAGGGGGGCTAAGATCACTGGAAAGGGGGGCTAAGATCACTGGGAAGGGGGGCTACGATCACTGGGGAGGGGGGCTACGATCACTGGGGAGGGGGGCTACGATCACTGGGGAGGGGGGCTAAGATCACTGGGGAGGGGGGGCTATGATCACTGGAGAGGGGGGCTACGATCACTGGGGAGGGGGGCTACGATCACTGGGGGGGGCTAAGAACACAACACTGGGGGGGCTAAGATCACGGGGGGGGGCTAAGATCACTGGAGGGGGGCAGTAAAAGAAGTTGAATAGGAGGGGGATGGGACAGCTCAGCTGCATATAGAGAAATTGATATTTCCATATCTCTCCAGCAGCCGCAGAATGCCTGCAGAAGGGAGGAGAAGAATCCATCCATCCAGCGGCATAAGGAGACATCAAATCCTCTCTATATGCAGCCGAGCCGCCCCACCCCCTCCTATTCAGCACAGGCTGCAGTGGCAGTCACTTACCTTCTCTCCCCGCAGCCGCCCCCCCGCGAGCAGCCCGAAGTCGGGCTGAAGGAGCTCCCATCTACAGTGGCTGCCTTCAGTGATCATCGGCGGCCGCGCGGGAAGGAACACACAGACACACACTGACTACTTGACTTCCGGACCGGCTCCGCGGCCAATCAGCCTTCTGCTGAGGGGGGGGGGTGTGACCCACACCCCCCCTGAACAGAAGGCTGATTGGCCGCGGAGCCGGTATAGCTGGCAAGTACACCGGCCGGCGGCCGCCCGCAGTGAGGGAATGTCTTCTAGTGTCTGTGAGTGAGTCTGATGACTCTGAGCGCCGCGGCCCACCGGGACACTGCCCGGTCCGGCCCTGGCTGACAGTGACACGGGGCCCCTGGACATTCGGGGCCCTGGGCATTTGCCCACTTTGCCCCCCCCCCTAACGCCGGCCCTGACCCAGCATTAGTGTCAGTGAGTGCTAAAAACACCCCCAAAATTGGTGTCAGTAAGTGCAATAATAACCCCCAACATTAGTGTCAGTGAGTGCAATAATAACACCCAACATTAGTGTCAGTGAGTGCAATAATAACCTCCCAACACTAGTGCTAGTGGACACAATGATAGCCCCCAACAGTGGATGCAATAATAACCCCCAATATTGGCATCAGTAGATGCAGTAATAATCCCTAGTATTGATGTAAGTGGATGCAATAATAACCCCCAACATTGATGTCAGTGAGTGCAATAATAATAACACCCAACATTGGTGTCAGTGAGTGCAATAACAACACCCAGCATTGGTGTCAGTGAGTGCAATAAAAACCCTCTACATTGATGTCAGTGAATGTAATACTAACCCCTAACAATGGTGTCAGTGAGTGCAATAATAATCCCCCAACATTGTTGTTGGTGAGTGCAATTCTAACCCCAAACACTGGTGTCAGTGTGTACAATTCTAACCCTCAACACTGGTGTCAGTGTGTGCAATTCTAACCCCCAACACTGGTGTCAGTCAGAGCAGAAATAACCCCCAGCACTGGTGTCAATGAACTCAAAATAACCCCCAACATTGGTGTCAGTAAATGCAATGATAGCCCCCAGCACTGATTTCAGTACATCTAACCCCCCTCCCAGACATTGTTCGCTTGCAGTGAGATATAAACCACCCCCCACATCAGTGGTCAGAGGTGGTGAAATTGAAAGCGTTTGTTACCTCACCATTTCAAATCTCTGATACATGCCTGCTGTACCTTGTACTTATATGAAAGTGTATCCTGTTCTCTTTGTATTGCTTCCTTTGTGTGAAATCCCTGAAGTTCCTGCCAGTCCCTCTGCTTTTATATTAAAAACTGACCACACTAAGCAGGAGAGCACACCGTGGTCAATTCTCTAGCCATGCTGGGAACTCTCTCCTGAAATGACACCCCCTGCCATTACCTGGTGAGCTCAGTGTGCTGCTGCTGCTTCTCCTCACCCCAGATTTATGCAGCTGAGAGCAGAGGGAATGGGATCACTTATAAAAAAAAAATGCTAAAAGAGGTATTTATAATGTTTTTTATATCAATACAAAAATGTTTTGCCTTTCATTTCTATTTTAGACCGAAAATCCTGGAATAAACTCCTTAGAATAAACTCCTTTTAAATATGTTATTTTACAAGGTGATCACTTACAATCACTTTAGGTAGACAGTACAGTCTTTCTGTCAGTGTCAGGAGCTGGAAACAGAGAACGTTCCAGCAATTAGCACCCTGCTGCCACTCTACTATCAATATTGTGCCTGCATGTTGGGTCCCAGGTTACCAGAGTGAGTGAAATAACAGGCTTGCATTGAACATGTTTCCCACATGTGAAGGAGAAGATTGTTCCCCTTATTTTATTTGCACACAGAAGAAAAATATGCAGAAGCAAAGCTTTATGGAATGGAAGACAGGTGTGCGGGATCATTGTACTGCTTATATATGAACTGAAGTGTGCCTACTTATAAGATACCAACTGAGGCATTCCACATGTCCATGGTAGTAAAAAAAGAAAGGTTTAAAAAGGCCAAGTTCAATCATTGCCTTACATTAAACAGCCACACATCTGAGAAAAAAAAAGTAGCTTTCTCTATAAACTCCATTACAGAAAATGAACTTTTGCTTTGAATAATTCTGTAGCTTTTTTAAGGTTAACCACAGTGGCGGCTGGTGCTCAAAATTTTTGGGGGGGCGCAAACAGCGAAATGTAATAGGCATTGCTTTGTGGCAAAAAATGCTGTAAAAAATTGCGTGACTTTGAGGTCGCAAAAGTGTGAAAGGGGCCTTCAGTAATTAAGGTATAGTGTGCCCCTTTCAATGCAGAGAGACCAGCGTGCCCCCTTTCAATGCACAGTGACCCCCCTTTCAATGCACAGTGACCAGCGTGCCCCCCTTTCAATGCACAGTGACCAGTGTGCCCCCTTCAAAACAGTGACCAGCATGCCCCCTTCAAAACAGTGACCAGCGTGCCCCCTTCAATGCAGTGACCAGTGTACATGCCCCTTTCAATGCAGTGACCAGCTTACATGCCCCCTTCAATGCAGTGACCAGTGTACATGCCCCCTTTCAATGCAGTGACCAGCGTACATGCCCCCTTTCAATGCAGTGACCAGCGTACATGCCCCCTTTCAATGCAGTGACCAGTATACATGCCCCCTTTCAATGCAGTGACCAGCGTACATGCCCCCTTTAAATGCAGTGACCAGCATACATGCCCCCTTTCAATGCAGTGACCAGCATACATGCCCCCTTTCAATGCAGTGACCAGCATACATGCCCTTTTCAATGCAGTGACCAGCATACATGCCCCCTTTCAATGTGGTGAC
The DNA here is from genome assembly GCF_965119305.1 of Pelophylax lessonae. Taxonomy (NCBI): domain Eukaryota; kingdom Metazoa; phylum Chordata; class Amphibia; order Anura; family Ranidae; genus Pelophylax; species Pelophylax lessonae. The sequence continues at coordinate 399,749,044 of NC_138772.1, forward strand.
CAGCGTACATGCCCCCATCAATGCAGTGTGCCCCCCCCCCCCCAGACCAGTGCACTTACCTGGAGCCCTGGAGCAGCCACGGCGGTGCCTTCTCCTCAGTGTCCCGGCGGCGGCTTCTCTTCAATCCCCCGGCGTCTCCATGAGTCCTCCCGCTCCCGCCTCCTCCTCGGCCAATGGCATGGGGTTTGCCTTGCGGCCAATCAGGAAGCGCGTATCGGACGCTCTCCCTGATTGGCCAGGAGGAGGACCTGTGTGACAATAGCGAATTTTCATTCGCTATTGTAACACAATGGGTGGGCTCGGGACGCACTGCTCTGCACCCCGGGTCCACCCTTTGCATCGCCCTATTAGAGCCTCTGGCTCTAATCAGGTGATGCCAAAAAAAAAAAAAGCCCCATTGAACTCCATGCGTCTGGCGTCCCTGCATGCAGATTAGGGGGCCGGACGCATGGATAGGGGGGGCAGCACCGGCCACCACTGGTTAACCACTTGCTGACTGCGCTATAGCCGAATGATAGCTACAGTGCGGCTGGTCTGTTCTGGAAGGGAGTCACATGACGTCCTCCCGTGATCACCCATCTTTCTACCTCATCCCTTTAAAACCAAACACATATTAATTACACAGGATCTGTGGCTGATTCACTTCATTAACCGGTTGCCGACCGCCCGCCGCAGTTATACTGCTGCAGGCAGCTGCTCCTGCGCGAACCAACGTAGGTATACGTCGGTCGCGTGGCTGCAGCTAGGGGGTGGCGCGCTCCCACCCCCGCTCGTCAGTGGGGACTCCGATGCACGGTGGCAGGTGGCTCTGATTGCCGCCTGACACATACGATATTTCCCCACTGAGAGAGAAAAACGGTCAGCTGTTGTAAACATTTTTTTTTTTACCAAAAATATGTAGCAGAAAACAAATTGGCCTAAAATGTTAAAAAGTTTAGATTTTAAATTTTTTTTTTTTTTTTTGGGAATGTCATATAGCAGAAAGTGAAAAATATATAATTTTTTCAGAATTGTCGCTCTTTTTTTGTTTATAGCGCAAAAAATTAAAATCGCACAAATACCACCAAAGGAAAGCTCTATTTGTGGGAAAAAAAGGACATCCATTTTATTTAGGTACAGCGTCGAACAACTGCGCAATTGTCCGTTAAAGTAATGCAGTGCTGAATCGCAAAATATGGCCTGGTCATTAAGGGGGCAAATCCTTCCGGTCCAGAAGTGGTTAAAATAGCCCAAGAACCTGTGTAATTAATGTGTTCAGTTTTAAAGAGATGACATGGCAACCCTAAGCGCCCCCCCTGGGGTGCACATCGGAAAGTGTAAATGGGACACAGCGCATCACGGATTGGGGTAAAGGGCGAATCACTGCGGCCCTTTACTACGTGGTCGCTCTATCCAATGACGAACAATCACTTTGTAAACAAAGCGGGGTCATGCCTGGTTCAGCTTTCTCCTTTCCTCACATCAATACCGAGTGTGAGGAAAGGAGAGAGATCAGATGCTGCACAGTGAGTTGATATTGATATTGTTCATCAGTGCCCTACAGTTCCATTCAGTGAACATCAGTGCCTTACAGTGCCATCAGTGGGTGTTTATCAGTGCCCCACAGTGCTCATCAGTGCACATCTGTGCCCCACAGTGCCAACAGTTAATGCTTATCAGTGCTCATCAGTGCCCTTCAGTGCATATTAGTGGCCTACAGTGTCATCAGTGCCCTACAGTGCAAACAGTGCCCTACAGTGCTCATCAGTGCACATTAGTGCCCTACAGTGCCATCAGTTAATGCTTATCAGTGCCCTACAGTGCCATCAGTGAATGCTTATCAGTGTCCTACAGTGCACTACAGTGCCACCAGTGAGTGCTTATCAGTGCCCTACAGTGCTCATCAGTGCCCACAGTGCTTATCAGTGCAATTCAGTGCCCTACAGTGCCATAAGTGAGTACTTATCAGTGCCACACAGTGTCATCAGTGCTCATCAGTGCTGCCTCAACACTACAGCTTATCATCAGTACACATTAGTAAGCATTGGTGTCCTACAGTGCTCATCAGTGCCCTACAGTGTCCATCAGTGCCCATCTGTGCTGCCTCATCACTGCAGCTTATCAGTGTACATAACTGCCGCCCTATCAGTGGATGCTCATCAGCGCCCATCAGTGCTGCCTCATCAGTGCAGCCTCATCGGTGCTCATCAGTGCCCATTAGTGCAGCCTCATCAGTACGTATCAGGGCACATCGGAGAATCCTCATCATCACCCATCAGTGCAGCCTCATTAGAGCAGCCTCATCAGCTCCCATCAGTGCAGCCACATCTGTCCCAGTTTCCCCATCCCAGCATTGTGTCACCACGGCCAATAGTGACCAGTATGTCTAAAAAATTATTTTCCAGTGAGGAGGCATATCAAATATTAAGGATGACTGACAAGAAGAGCAGGGGGCTCTCTATGTCTGAGTCTGATTCTAATTACCAGCCCATTTTAAGCAGTGGATCTGTTACAGAATCATAGGAGGAGGAAAGTGTGCCCACCAAACCAAGGCATTCTGGTGAGGAGCAGGCTACCACAAGCAGAGCAATGGCATCCACCAGTAACGCAATAGCATCGACAAGTAGCTCAGTGCCATTCATCAGAAATAGAGAACCTCTGCAAGAAAGGCCTGGCACTAGTGGGGTTTCACCTCCGCTCAAAAGGGTTAGGATCCATGCCAGTCTTCCATATGCCCTTCAAAACCCTTCTAAAAACTCAGGAGCCGCTAAAATCCCCCTTTTACTTTTCAGCCAGGTGTCCAGGTGAACACAGAAAATTTTGCCCCTATTGATTTTTTTTATTTTGTTTTTACGGATGACTTCTTACTTTTAATTGTGGACCAGTGCTACCTCTATGCCCAACAGTTTATAGCCAACAACCCAGCTTCAAATTATGCCTGATCCTATGAGTGGAAGGAGTCAACAGTGGAGGAATATAGGGGGGCCTCACATTTAATATGGGACTCACAGAAAAAATGAATTACACTAATACTGGGTCACCCACCCCATCCATCACATGCCAATCTACTCATCAGTTATGCCAGGAACATGACCCAGCATATGATAAATTGTATAAAATTTGGCCACTTCTGAATTTTTACTCTGAGAAATTTGCCCAGTTATTTATCCCAGACAAAAATATCTGCATGGATGAGTCACTTGTCCCCTTAACTGGCAGGCTGGGCTTCAAGCGGTTTATCCACAAAAAAGACTACAATGAGGGGAGTCAGCGGGTTTGTGGATCGAAGATCAATTGGCTATGAAGTGGAGCAGGGCCGGACTGGGAATAAAATTCAGCCCTGGAAATAATTTCCTACCAGCCCCATAGCATTATTATACCGACCCAACAGCATAGCACCATTATTTTCTTGTTCATAAAAGGGAAAACCATGCATTTAAAGCACATTTGAAGAGTGTATTATATATAGATAAGACAGATATGAAAGCATGTAGGGCTTTATATATAAGAGCAAATTCAGGTTAAAAGTAGTAAAAGTGTGGACATGGTACAGGAGATGCAAAGGCTGTGTGGGCATGGTACAGGAGATGTCAGGGGCTGCGGACATGATACAGGAGATGTCAGAGGCTGCGGACATGATACAGGAGATGTCAGAGGCTGCGAACATGGTACAGGAGATGTCAGAGGCTGCGGACATGGTACAGAAGATGTCAGAGGCTGCGGACATGGTACAGGAGATGTCAGAGGCTGCGGACATATTACTGGAAATGTCAGAGGCTGCGGACATGATACAGGAGATGTCAGAGGCTGCAGACATGGTACAGGAGATGTCAGAGGCTGCGGACATGGTACAGAAGATGTCAGAGGCTGCAGACATGGTACAGGAGATGTCAGAGGCTGCAGACATGGTACAGGAGATGTCAGAGGCTGCAGACATGGTACAGAAGATGTCAGAGGCTGTGCGGACATGGTACAGGAGATGTCAGAGGCTGCGGACATAGTACAGAAGATGTCAGAGGCTGCAGACATGGTACAGGAGATGTCAGAGGCTGCGAACATGGTACAGGAGATGTCAGAGGCTGCGGACATGGTACAGGAGATGTCAGAGGCTGCGGACATGGTACAGGAGATGTCAGAGGCTGCGAACATGGTACAGGAGATGTCAGAGGCTGCGGACATGGTACAGGAGATGCAGGGGCTGCGGGCATGGTGCAGGGGCTGTGGATATGAGACAGGAGATATCATAGGCTGCGGACATGGTACAGAAGAAGATGTCAGAGGCTGCAGACATGGTACAGGACATGTCAGAGGCTGCGGACATGGTACAGGAGATGCAGGGGCTGCGGGCATGGTGCAGGAGATGCAGGGGCTGTGGACATGGTACTGGAGATGCAGGGGCTGTGGACATGGTACTGGAGATGCAGGGGCTGTGGACATGGTACTGGAGATGCAGGGGCTGCGGACATGGTACAGGAGATGCAGGGGCTGTGTGGGCATGGTACAGGAGATGTCAGGGGCTGCAGACATGGTACAAGCGATGTCAGAGGCTGCGGACATGGTACAGGAGATGCAGGGGCTGCAGGCATGGGGCAGGGGCTGCAGACATGGTACAGGAGATGTAGGGCTGTGGGCATGGTGCAGCAGATGCAGGGGATGCGGGCATGGTGCAGATGATGCAGGGCTGTGGGCATAGTACAGGAGATGCAGGGTTGCCAGCATGGGGCAGGGGCTACTGCAGACATGTTACAGGAGATGCAGGGCTGTGGACATGGTACAGGAGATGCAGTGCTGCGGGCATGGTACAGAAGAAGGAGTGTGGTAGGTATGACCACAGTCAAAATTGTAGGAGAGGATTATGAATGGTATAGCAGTGGCAGCATTTGTAGGAAAGGAGTACGGAAAGTATGACCACAGCAGCAAGAGGAGTACGGAGAGTATGACAGCAGCAATAATTGTGAGAGAGGAGTTTGAAAGGTATGACTGCAGCAGTAATTGTAGGAGAGGAGTATGGAAGGTATGACTGCAGCAGTAATTGTAGAAGAATATGGAAGGTATGACTGCAGCAGTAAATGTAGGAGAGGAGTACAGAGGTTATGGCAAATCAAATGTTCCCTTTAAGCCTAAAAGTAGACAGCTCCTATCATCTGATCAGAATCTCTCTAGAAGGAAACTAGGATTCCATTTGGTCACAATGCTCATCATGGAGCTCCTTTCCTTGGCACCACACTGGAGTCCATATAAAAGGTTTTTGCTGTCCCAAAATCCTCGATGAATGGCTAATCTTACAGGTTGCAATGATGGATCGGCGCAGTGCCAGTCTTGGAGTCAGTTGATCCACCGCCGCGCAGCCGCCCCCCGCCGGATGTGACGTCATGCCGCTCACACCGGTTGATGTAGTATTAGAAAGAGTATATTGGACCGTCACCGTCACTCTGGAAGTGCAGGGGGGGGGGAGCGGGGCTGCAGCACAGCGGCCATCATCGCAGCGGGCCCAAAGCTTAAAGCAGCCGGCCCCAATGCTTAAAGCGGCCCCAGGGCCAGCGGCCCTCCGGGAAATTTCCCAGCATCCAGGTAGGCCAGTCCGGCCCTGAAGTGGAGGCACAAACGAGACATCTACATGCTTTCATCAATTCATGACGACACCTACGTGCAAATCTCCAGAAGGAATGGCCCAATCAAGAAACCAGAATGTGTGCATGATTACAATTTGTTCATGGGGGGAGTTGACTTCAGTGATCAGATGATCCAGCCCTACCTTGCTGTAAGAAGAACCCACCATTGGTATAAGAAAGTCTTTATTTATGTTTTCAGTTTGGCCTTTTATAAGTCATATGTGATCTACCGCAAATCCACCGAGACACCCGTATCCTTTCTTCGCTATAAGGAGGAAATTGTCATTGTCCCTTTGTACCCTGAAGGCCCACTAGAAAGCATTCGCAAAAAGACCCTCCCAGAGAAAGAGGCCGAAGATGTAGAAAAAAATGTCAGATGTGCTCCTGAAGAGGAGTTAGACGAGACACCAGTTATTGTTCCAATTGTCCTTCCCAACCAGGCCTCTGCATAGGTGACTGTTTCCGCTGTTATCATACTTCTCTACAAAACTAGTGAAATATGGTAACCGTAACTGGGAATTCCTGCCATTTGCCTTCACACTCTTCATGCCTCTGGCTGCTTCTGAACTGACCCTAGCCGGTTGTTTGACCACGCCACTGCCTGCCTCCTAAACTGATAATACCTCTGCTGGCTCCTGAACTGTCCCGAACTGTCCCTGGCCTATTATTCGACCGGGCCACTGCCTGTAACCTAAACTGTCCATACCTCTGCCTGCTCCGTAACTGACCCTAGCCTGTGCTAGGCCATCTGAACTATCAACCACATTTCTGCCTTCCACCTGAACTGATCTCAGCCAGTTAATTGACCAGGCTGAGGTCAGTTCAGGTAAAAGACAGTTTTTTTGCATGCTGTTTGGACTAATCTTTTGCCCGGCAACTGTAGTAGTGAGATTCATGATAACACAGGGGTCTCACATATGTGGGGGGCTTCAGAATAGTTTTTCCCGGATGGAGAAAACTAAGTTTTTGGGTTTTCCCTGGGTTTTGTAATTAGGATCTGGAGTTTAGAAGCTTCAAAGAGATTTGGGTGAGAGAAGCCACTATCCCTGTAGTAGTTCTCTGCCTGGACAGTTCCTTTTGCTGTTACTGACCACATCTCTGCCTGCTGCCTGCACCAATGCTTTGACTGCACTGACAATATCTCTGCCTGCTGCCTGTTCTGACTATTAACAATATTTCTGCCTGCTGCCTGGACAATTCCTTTTGCTATTGCTGACCACGTCCATGCCTGCTGCCTGGACCAATGCTCTCTTCTGTGGACATCTGCACTACTAAAACCACAGCTAATCTTTTGTTTACCCTTTGCGCAGCAGAATGTATTTTGGGGTGTAATTCTTGGTGTGTATATGCTGTGTTGGAGAAATGAAGGGTATTCAAAAATGTGATAGGTTGTCAGGAAATTAGAATGTGTAATTTATGTCCATAAAACACCTGACGGTGTGCTTTGGATGTTGGGCCTCTGTATGTGTCCAAGCTGTGAAAAGATCTTACACATGTGGTCTCGCCATACTCAGAAGCAGTAGCAAAATGTATTTTGTGGTGTATTTTTTTATATTTACATGCAATGTGTTAGCAATATCTTATAAATGGACAATTTTGTGTAAAATAAAAATATGTTTTCATTTTCTTTCCACATTTTCTGAAAACATCAGGAAAAAAATATGTTCAAAAGAATCATTATGCCTCATAGAATATGTGTTGGGGTGTTTGCCTCTCAAAATTAGGTCATATTGTGGGGGTTTCCATTGTTCTGTTGTTCCACTTTAAAAGTGTGATAGGTAGTCAGGAAAATAGATGAATAATATATGGCCCTAGAACACCTAAAGGTGCTCCCTGCATGTTGGGTCCCTCTATGTGGCCAGGCTGTGGAAAGGTCTCACACATGTGATATCGCCATATGAGGAGTAGCAGTGTATTTGCAAGTATGCCTATGCCATGTGTAAGAAATACCTTGTTAATATAACAATTTTGTAAAGAAAAATCTTAATTTTCCAAAGAATTGTGTGAAAAAATTACAACTCACCATTGCTCTTACTAAATACTTTGAAATGTCTACTTTCCAAAAAGAGGTCATTTGGGGGGAATTTGTTCTGTCCTGGCATGTTAGGGCCTAAAGAGATAGGCCATTAGTACATCAGGTGTGATCAATTTTCAATGATTGGTCCATAGCTTGTAGACTCTATAATGTTCACACAAACAAATACTAGTAAAAATGCATTTTTTCTAACTTTTCGGTCTTTTTCAGTTTATAGCGCAAAAACATTAAACCCAGTGGTGAAAAAAGAAACGACAGTTTCATATGGTTAGTGTTGCATGACTGAGTAATTGTCATTCGAAGTGTGAGAGCATGGAAAGCTGAAAATTGTCATGCAAGCAAGTGGTTAAACAATCTGGTGACTAAAATTGCGTTATTGCTCTGAAGGTATCTTTTAGTTTTATAATAGGCCTATAGACAATAGAGGACATTTTCTCCATCTGGTCATTTTATACCAGATTAGAACATTATGTTTCTACCCCAACAGCAGATGCCCTTGGACATGGTTCATCTAATGGGATTAGCAAGTTTTCCCATAATCCTGTGCCAATTGAGTCTGTTGAGGGCCTCCCCCATCTTTTTAGCATACACTAAAGAAAAGGTCACAGAATGCAAAAATAGTTTTTCTGGATACATTGGCTAGCACAGATGTCCAAGGGCTTTTGGATCCTGCCTGCATAACCAACCTCCATCTAACGTCCATGGTCACTTTGATAATAAAAGTTGACTACAGAATAGGGGAAAACACTTCTGAGGTGCGGACATGAAACAAACAATTATGAAGAGAACAACCTCTGGATTTTAGATGGTATTCATATAAGGCACAGATTTTGACTGTGGTTTAAAAAAAAATTTAGACTAAAAGGAGGCAGACATAGAGAATTAGTGAAATTCAACCAAACCCCAAGAGGAATGCATGATAATGGAGATCTAAGAGTATTTAGTGCAACTGGTGCCCCCAAACATGACAGTACTGGGGTATCAGGACAATATCCCCCCGGACAATATCCCCCCGGACATTATCCCCTGGGCAATATCCCCTGGGACAATATCCCCCCGGAAAACATCCCCCTGGACATAATCCCCCCAGGAAAACATCCCCCCGGATAATATCCCCCCGAGACAACATTCCCCGGGCAATATCCCCCGGGACAATATCCCCTCGGAAAACATCCCCCTGGACATAGGGTTAGGGTTAGAGGGGGGGTATTGTCTAGGGGGATATTGTCCAGGGAGGATATTGTCCAGGGGGATGTTGTCCAGGGGGGATTATGTCCAGGGGGGATGTTTCCCGGGGGATATTGTCCAGGGGGATAATGTCCGGTGGATATTGTCCGGGGGGATATTGTCCTAGAATCCAGTACTGGGCTTGTTGATTTCATTTATTGAGCCATGCATTTTGGCATTTTGCGCTTCAGGACCTGGATCGCTGTGGCACTGCAGTTCCCTGTGTGGAGGGTTGTAGTTCCAGTTTCCACCAACAGGTGTCTCCCAGGGAGGGTATTTAGGTCCTCCTCTTTTGGTGCCTCTTGATTCAGTGTTATGCTACTGCCAGAGCCTGTTGCCATTTATTCTGTTCACTGTACCCTGTACGCTGCTGCCCTGTACCAGCTCTCCCTTGTTTCTGATTCTAGTCTTGGTTCCCCTAGTCTTGGTTCTTGCTTCCCCTTTCACATCTCCTGCCTGCACCTCCAGTTTTTCCTAATTGTCTGTGTTCTGCACTCTTTTATGGGTGGTCCGATGTACAGTAAAAGCACCGCCTGTCCGCTTACATCCGACTGCCATCCAATCCAATCCGATCTACCAGACGGATGGGGCACGGATCCCTATCCATCTGTTTTTAGCAGACTGTTGACACCCGCTGCTCCATAAAGAAGACTGGAGGGTCCGATTGGATCTGATGAAAAACTGACAGGCGGAAACCAATCGGCCTGCTCTTGTGAAAGGGGCCTTAAGTATATATAGTTTGGTTTCAGTTTCCTTGTGTAATCATGCAGATCTGGTCATCTCTGCCACTGAATCCTGACTTTGGGAGGGAAAGGGGAGAGATGTGTTCCTACATACCTAGAAGTACTGTGAATTGTAAAGTGCTTGTAGTAGGGTTTGTGGTGTGGTCAGGTGACGGAAAGGTAAGTTAGAACCTGGCATGAATTGGATACATGGGGGTTAATTTGGTTTATTAATCTAAAAAAGAAAACTATTACCTGAACTAATGGGCTGGTTATGGCCTTACTTGACTGTTACCCCCTACTGAGTTGCACCAGTCAAAACTGTGGCACTGAAAACCTGTGATCTGAACTCTTGATACTCCTGAACAGAATACTTCTGTATTTTTTAACAGTTCTATTACTTAATAAACAGTTACAATAATAAATACAATATTATAATGCTACTTACATGCCATCAAAGGATTAGGCACACTCAAAGTAGTAAAATGCATGGTCTGTTTTTAAAAACTCATAGTGAGGGTGTATAGTATCCTACTGATAACTAAGGAAAATACATAAAATCAGAGGAATGAAAGAATCACATATTTGTAATTATATTCCGAATAACCCCTGTGTCACTTTTGTGCAATAGCAAACCCATTACTGCATTACATTCAGCCCTTACTGTGCTCCCTGACACTGCTCTACCGTTGGGAAAGTACAGACTAATGAAATTTTACTTAGTAACAAGACTGACAAAATATATGCTGCTCCTTCACCAAGCCCTACTAAATAAATAAATAAACTTCCTGGTCCTGTTATAGTTTTTCCCAATCCCTTTCACTGTTATATTGTTAATACTCCATCATTTTTAGTCTGTGACTCCATTGGGAATATTTTCCCTCACTTCCTGTTCCTTTAATGCTCACTCAAAGAATGGGAGAACAGAAGGGTGCAGACAGTATTTCTAAAACCTCCTCATCTACTATATGGACATATTAGGGGAAGGAAACTCAGATAACTCTTTTAGATTGCAAGCTCTAATGAGCAGGGTCCAGGGTCTTTGTAATCTCTCACATCCACAAACCCACACTTCTGTATCACGGTTAATCAGAAGGAAATAGGAGTGAACTTTCTCTATTCCTCTTGTACTGAATTGTATTGTAATTGTATTGTAATTGTAATCGTCTTCCTCCATTTTGTAAAGTGTTGTGCAAACTGTTGGTGCTATAACTGCTTGCCAACCGCATAATGCCAGCCAACTTACTTATATGGCGACAGAGCAGCTCTCCTGTGCCGGATCATGTACCTAGAATGTGGATTTGCACAGGGCAGCCCAGATCCTTCTCTTTTCGGCTCCCTCTTCGGCGCTCCTGGCCTCTCCCTCCTGTCGAGTGCCCCCACAGCAAGCAGCTTGCTTTAAGGGCACCCAAGCCGAGCTGCAGCTCTGTATGTCCACTCAAACACGGAGCTGCCGTTCTGCCCTGCTCCCTCTCTCTCCTGATTGGCCAACTGACTTTGATTGACAGCCACAGGAGCCAATGGTGCCTCTACTGCCAATCAGGAGGGAGAGTCCCAGGCAGCCCAGGGACACGTGGACATTGCTGGATAGAGATGGGGCTCAGGTAAGTATTAGGGGGTGCTGAAGAGGCTGCTACACAGAAGACTTTTTATCTTAATGCATAGAATGCATTAAGATAAAAAAAAAACAAAAAAAACTTCCTGACTTTACAACTCCTTTAAACTAACAGAAAAGAGCTAAGCTTGCTTGCCATTTTTTACAAATCAGTTCTGATTTCTAAAAAACAAAATATAGTTTCTGAAGATGCTGTCGATGTGCTACGTAGCTACATAATGTAATGTTTTGAACTAGAAAAGACTCAGGAGAAATTTCCGGTAACTTATCTGATGAGGTATTAAACAATGCTGGAAACAATATTTGTCTTTAATGATTTTCCAGTAAGACCACAGCATGATTCTAGAAATGACATCTGGATAGTGTTGTGCAGGGGGCTTGACATCAGTTATAAATTTGTTAGACACTTTCCCTAAATGCATCTTCTAATTAGAATAGCTGACAAAGTTGTGGATAAAATCCAAAACAGGAAAGGGTGATCTCCTGGATGTCAACATTCTGACATGATCAGTTTCATCCACGGCATAAAGCACTGCACTCATCTTCCCATTTACTTAACAAATAAACCTGAAAAACTAATTATAACTAAAAATACTTTGCTTCCTTAAAAAATTACTCTCTAAAGTACAGATTATGAAGAGGATGTGTAGACTGTAGACTGCTTGATGCCAATGCATTTTACTCTTTAATTTTCCTATTTGTTGGGAATTTCCCATAGACCTCCAAGAGTCTTCAGGTCATATAGGGAGATCACAGAGTAGGATGCAGAGGCTAAATCTGATCTGGGAATGAAGCTTTGCAGCTGTCGGTCAGGGGATATGAAGAATCAACATGGATCTAATTAGCAATGTAGTAATTGTATATAGTATGGAAAGTGGAAAAACACTTGTTCTGTAGCTGTGGGTCCAGGATCCCAATGTCACATAATATACTATCTGTCTTAATTCTGTGCTCTCTCCAATCTGTGTGGCCAGATCTTTTTGTATTGGCCACATACACATCTCTTTGCTGGAATGTTGTATGTAAGGTGTGGCAACTGTCCTCTTGGCCTAGCTATATTTGAAAAGTGACAATCTTTGCTATGTGGGCACCCCATATCTTTGATCTTTTCACACCCTCTAGATACTGGGCACATAGTTCGAAAAAACACTCAATGAAAATGAGTGTTGAAAAACTGATGAAAAATGCATGAAAATGAAAGAGCATAGGTTTGAAGGCAGTCCTAAAATCAGAAAGGACACACCTGGTCTCCTGTAGTTCACAGTACCTCACAATGTAAGGTAAAGGACTGGATCTAGCCTGACTGATCTGGGGTGCAGTAAAAAAAAAGTTAGGAAGCACATTGTCAACACTGTGTGTGAGTCACTGACAGTGTTACAACCTGGGAAGTACTAGTATGTATTAGCCTGTCATTATATTAGGATGATTAAACATAACCTGTGCACTCTTATATCAGGTGTTCTTATCAGAGTCCCCCTTTACATCAGGAGTCCTCATCATAGTATCTTTTACATCATGAGTACTCATCAGAGTCCCCCTTTACAACAGGGTCCCCTTTAGAGTACCCCTTACATCAGGGTCTCCACCAGAGTCTCCTTTACAGCAGGGTCCCCCACCAGAGACTCCCTGAAATCATTGTCCTCATCAGAGTGCTTCCCTACATCAAGGTCCCCACCAAAGTTCCCCTTACATCAGGGTCCCCATCGTAGTGCCTTCATACATCAGGGTCCCCATCACTGTGCCCCCTTAAATCAGGGTCCCCATCAGAGTACCCCTTACATCAGGGTCCCCATCAGAGTGCCCCCTTACATCAGGGTCTCCACCAGAGTCTCCCTTACAGCAAGGTCCCCACCAGAGTCTCCCTGAAATCAGGGTCCCCATCAGAGTGCCTTCGTACATCAGGGTCCCCATCACAGTGCTCCTTAAGTCAGGGTCCAAACCAGAGTCCCCCTTAAATCAGGGTCCCATCAGAGTGCATCCTTATACCAGGTGTCCCCATCAAAGTTCCCCTCTACATAAAGTATCCCCACTACAGTGCCCCCTTACATGGATTGGCCCAATCAGAGTGCCCCCTACATGAACTGTCTGCATCAGAGTGCTCCCTCACATCAATTACTCCCATCAGACTGGCTCATGGATCAGTGGATGCACTCTCAGAGACCGGGTGTGGGGGTGCAACTAAAATGGGGGGGGGCAGGGACAGCTAACCCCAGCACCCCCCTGGATCCGGCCATGGTAAGGAAATTGTTTTCTCTCCCTGTATGCAGCTCAAGGTTTAATTTTTTAATTCTGACTAGAGTTTCTTTAATATTTGTGTGCAGGTTCACTTTTAACCTCTTGTCTACCAAAGTACATTTATAAATGTCCTGGTATTTAAGGGGTTAAAATAAGCTAATAGTTCTCTGGCCTATGAACAATTTTAGGTACCGTGGTTTATTTAGCCAGGTGCAATTTAAAGGCTTGACATGTTTGGTATTTATTTGCCCTATGCAATGCCCACAAAACGGGTATTATATTGTTTTTGTGTGGAGTGAAATTCACTTTAGGTAAAATGCAAAAAGGAATCCGCGCTTAGGATAAAGGAAAAAGAAGGTGGTAGGGTAAACACACAGAAATGATTCAATTGGCTGCAGCCCACTTCGGAATATAACCTACAAGAGATTATACAATATATGAGGAAGGAAAAGGAAGTGCTTGGCGCTGCCAATACGTATGTATAGTGAGAAAAGGTGTTTATGTCGATACTGGGAGAGGATATATGTGAATTTCACCAAAAAGATTGCAATAAATGGGAGGTATACAGCGATAAATGTGTGAATAAATACGTGATATGCTGATTGATGGATTCCTAAAAAAGAAGGTATAATGCAATGGTGTGGTATAAAAACCTTTCCTATAAAGGGCAACAATGCGTGAATATAAAATCTGTACAATAGTATAAAAATAAATATAAAACACCTTATGAAAATGTATATAAAAATGGAAATAAAACTGGTGCCCTTCGGGTGGAGATAAGAAGGTGACGTTACTGATAGTGCAACACAAGTGATAAACACCACAATAAAAGAAGAACAACAGAAAAAAAACTTTTTTTTCACAAGAATTGAAGTGTGCAAATTAATATAAAGTGAGCCGAATAAATTAAGGTGCAATAAATCCTCTATAAAGTGCAAAGCAGGACAAATGAATCCTCTATAAAGTGTGAAACAGAACAAATGAGACAAATGGCTCAAAGATGTTGGATAAAAGATACCTATGTGGATAAAGTGTAAAGTGCTCAGAAGATGTTCTACAAAGGTCTCTGTCCCAGGAAGTGTCAGAGAACCTGGTGAAGGTACACAGAAAAAGAAGTGGAGTGTACCAATGAGAATAGTGATGAGAGAAATATAAAATACAAAAAACTCAAAGTGTCCTTATATAAGGTGCCTTCAAAAAATGTTGTGCCAGTGAAAAAAAATGCGCAGGTATATGTGGCAAAAAATGCACCAGAAGATGCACAAAAAGTCCTCAAAAGCGCATACAATTTAAAAAGTCCACAGTTATAATAAGGTGCCAAAAACTCTGGTGCCGCGGGGGTGGATAGTTGTAGGGTGAGAAGATTCGGTGCTCCCCTGTCCCGTGGGTCCGGTGCTCCCCTTTCTAATAAATACTGAGCTTACCAGAAAGAACTCCCCACACAGGGGTAGAACGCAGGTCGATATTTTAGGGATCGCTCCCAAAGGAAAAGGGGTCCGGTCGCCTGGTCCACTTTAATCGCTCCAATTCCCCCGGGTCAAAACAGTTTTTTTCTGTTGTTCTTCTTTTTTTGTGGTGTTTATCACTTGTGTTGCACTATCAGTAACGTCACCTTCTTATCTCCACCCGAAGGGCACCAGTTTTATTTCCATTTTTATATACATTTTCATAAGGTGTTTTATATTTATTTTTATACTATTGTACAGATTTTATATTCACGCATTGTTGCCCTTTATAGGAAAGGTTTTTATACCACACCATTGCATTTTACCTTCTTTTTTAGGAATCCATCAATCAGCATATCACGTATTTATTCACACATTTATCGCTGTATACCTCCCATTTATTACAATCTTTTTGGTGAAATTCACATATATCCTCTCCCAGTATCGACATAAACACCTTTTCTCACTATACATACGTATTGGCAGCGCCAAGCACTTCCTTTTCCTTCCTCTGAAATTCACTTTAGTGTGCCTTTTCCTAAAAATGTGTGTTCATAAACAGTTGCGCAAATATCTAGGGGCATAATGGATTGCCACTGCAGCCATATTATTCTACAGGGTCTCTGCTTTCAGAAATCATATAAATCCTTGGGGTTTTAAAGTCATTTTCTAGCAAAAAATGAAGATTTTAAGATGTGTGCAAAAAAAAGTAGTAGTAGAAAAGAGGTAAAGTTTTGTTTTTTTAAAAATAACAAATATGTTATACTTACCTGATCTGTACAATGGTTTTGCACAGAGAAACTCCGATCCCCCACCCTCAGAGAAAGTGACTTGCCCTGCGTGCTCGCTGCTCCATGCATAGTTAAGACACATAGAGCTGTGGCTCCCCCCCCCCCCGTTCTCTCCTCATTGGCTCACTGGCTGTGATTGACAGCAGTGGGAGCCAATGGGCCATTGCTGCTGTCTAATAAGGAGGGAGAGTCCTTATACAGCCGAGGCTATCGTGAACATCACTGGATCAGAGGGGGCTCAGGTAAGGACTGGGGGGGCTGAGGGGGTCTGCTGCACACAGAAAGTTTTTTTAACTTCACGCAAAGGATGCTTGAAGGTAAAAAAACCTTTAGCTTTTAGAACCACTTTAAGGCCAGGTTTAAATATGTGCGGTCGCGGGTTTGTGCCTGGGGTTTGGTGCGTGTCTGTTCACCGGTTCAGGTGCAATTCAGGTCAGAATTTTCACATGAATTCACCCCTGAATCAGACCCAAACAATCACAGGACCCTTCTGCGATCTAGACTGCCCCGGGCCTGTGTGAACTGGCACCATTGAGAACCGGTCACACTCGCATGTAATGCGAATTGGATGCGGTTAAACCCATATCCAATTCGCACATATTTGAACCCAGCCTTAAACTGTATTCAGCTAGCAGGACATTTAACATAGAAACAATCTTGAATGATTAAATAAATTTAGTGATTTATTGTGATACTAGGATGTTTTATTCCCAAAAGACATTTAATTGACTGGGAATATTCTGTGCAATCTACAGTGCTTTGCGAAAGTATTCGGCTCCCTTTAACTTTTCGACCTTTTGCCACATTTCAACTTTTTGGCAACAATGCAAAACATTATGTTTGGCGTAAAAGCAACACAGCTCATCACCCTGAACACACCATCCCCACTGTCAACATGGTGGTGGCAGCATCATGGTTTGGGCCTGCTTTTCTTCAGCAGGGACAGGGAAGATGGTTAAAATTGATGGTAAGATGGATGGAGCCAAATACAGGACCATTCTGGAAGAAAACCTGATGGAGTCTGCAAAAGACCTGAGACTGGGACGGAGATTTGTCTTCCAACAAGACAATGATCCAAAACATAAAGCAAAATCTACAATGGAATGGTTCACAAATAAACATATCTAAATTGGCCAAGTCAAAGTCCAGACCTGAATCCAACCGAGAATCTGTGGAAAGAACTGAAAACTGCTGTTCACAAACGCTCTCTATCCAACCTCACTGAGCTCGAGCTGTTTTGCAAGGAGGAATGGGCAAAAATTTCAGTCTCTCGATGTGCAAAACTGATAGAGACATACCCCAAGCGACTTACAGCTGTAATCGCAGCAAAAGGTGGCGCTACAAAGTATTAACTTAAGGGGGCTGAATAATTTTGCACGCCCAATTTTTCAGTTTTTTATTTGTTAAAAAAGTTTGAAATATTCAATAAATTTCGTTCCACTTCATGATTGTGTCCCACTTGTTGATTCTTCAAAAAAAAATTACAGTTTTATATTTTTATGTTTGAAGCCTGAAATGGGGCAAAAGGTCGAAAAGTTAAAGGGGGCCGAATACTTTCGCAATGCACTGTATATATATATATATATATATATATATATATATACACACACACACCCACATGTCAGTTTGGACTTAAAGGAAATCTATGGTCACAGCATACTCTTTCCTTTTATAACATCAGTAATAACAATACAGGGAATCATTTTTGACAATCTAATATACAGTAGGTTCAAGGGGGGGCCGAATACTTTCGCAATGCACTGTATATCCAATCTGTATCTAGCTGAATCTGTATATGATTATCATTACAGACAAAGTATTCTTTATATTCTCTACTTCATTTTCCCAATACAAACAAATTCAGATATATATATCCACCCCACTGCCAGCCCTAGATGTAGAATATTGCAATGAATGCTCATTTGCTACTAGACTAAAACTTTCTTTATGACGTTTCGGTCAGCAAGTTATATTCAAAACAGGCCTGCTGCCTAACCTGAATTATAGCATTCTGCGCAGGATTTTATCACGTCCTTTATCTTATCTAGATGCAGTTACCTGCACAAACATGGGTGATAGTGTACATTCAACAGGAAATAATCAATGAAAGATTTAGAGCTGCTAAAATATCTACATTATTCATAGACTGGAGCACAGACCTTAAGATTTATGATTCTTTACACATTTTTCACACATCACCAGACTTCAAGATTATCACTAGTTCAGCATGTCATGGTCTGATCATATTTCTACATTTACACCTTTCCACACAGCTGCTTAAGTTTTCCTAAAATGATTCTACCATATGTGAAGCAATGTATTGAAAGGTTTAGTTTTTAAATTAATCCTGCCATTGCTGAGAAACCAGCCAAGGGAAATTAGGAGTGTTGCAGAGTACAACTCTATCTACCTAGAGACTGCTTGGAGTTGGATTACTTACCAATGCTCAGTGCCTGAGTGCTGCAGATAATTACTCAAAATATCTATTCCTACAGGGAAATATTTTTACAGTATAACATCAATAGGGACATTCCTACATCCATAGGGACCAAACACCACAGAAACATGTTAAAGTGAATGTAAAGCCAAAACTTTTTTTTTTTTTTTTTTAGGGTAGTGCTAAAACCCCTATTAGTTTTTTTGTACTCTGTGTCCAGCCCCTAGGATCTATTCCCCTAACTAAAACCCCTATCAGTTTTTTTTGTACTCTGTGTCCAGCTCCAGGAACATTTCCCCTAACTAAAATCCTTATAAGGTTTTTTTTTTGTATTCTGTGTCCAGCTCCAGGAAGTATTCCCCTAACTAAAACCCCTATCATTTTTTTTGTATTCTGTGTCCAGCTACAGGAAGATTTCCCCTAACTAAAACCCTTATAATTTATACGTTTTTTTTTGCACTCAGTGTCCAGCTCCAGGAAGATATCCCCTAACTAAACCCTTATAAGTTTTTTTGTATTCTGTGTCCAGCTCCAGGAACATTTCCCCTAACTAAAACCCCTATAAGTTTTTATTTTTGTATTCTGTGTTCAGCTCCAGGAAAATTGCCCCTAACTAAAACCCCTATCAGTTTTTTTGTACCCTATGTCCAGTTCCAGAAAGATCCCCTATAACTAAAACCCCTATAAGTTTTTTTTTTGTACTTTGTGTCCAGCCCCTATGATCTATTCCCCTAACTAAAACCCCTATCATTTTTTTTTTTTTGTTCTGTGTCCAGCTCCAGAAAGATTTCCCTTAACTAAAACCCTTATAAGTTTTTTTGCACTCTGTGTCCAGCTCCAGGAATATTTCCCCCTAAGGAAAAACCCTTATAAGCTTTTTCCAGTTCCAGAAAGATCCCCCTATAACTAAAACCCCTATAAGTTTTTTTTTGTACTTTGTGTCCAGCCCCTAGGATCTATTTCCCTAACTAAAACCCCTATCATTTTTTTTTGTTCTGTGTCCAGCTCCAGAAAGATTTCCCTTAACTAAAACCCTTATAAGTTTTTTTGCACTCTGTGTCCAGCTCCAGGAGTATTTCCCCCTAAGGAAAAACCCTTATAAGCTTTTTCCAGTTCCAGAAAGATCCCCTATAACTAAAACCCCTATAAGATTTTTTTTGGAAATTGTGTCCAGCCCCTAGGATCTATTCCCCTAACTAAAACCCCTATCATTTTTTTTTTTTGTTCTGTGTCCAGCTCCAGAAAGATTTCCCTTAACTAAAACCCTTATAAGTTTTTTTTGCACTCTGTGTCCAGCTCCAGGAATATTTCCCCCTAAGGAAAAACCCTTATAAGCTTTTTTGTACTCTGTGTCCAACTTTTATTCTTGACAATACAACAGGAATTGGAAAGAAATTATCCCAAACTAATGAAAATGTGAATTTTAGACACCTCTTACAGAAAAATGTGTCAAAGATTTGCCCTCACATCTGGCTGTTATGAAAACTCTAGAATTTAGAATTTACATTACTTTCTTCATAACAGTGGTCATCAGGAAAACAGAGCATGGACACAAACTGCAAAAAAACTTGACAGAGAGTCTAACCCTACCTCACCCTATCCAAAACTAAAAAGAAAAGTTTTGACTTTACATTTGCTTTTATGTCTTTCATAATAAACTGCTATATGTACAAGGGTTTTTCAGAATGTGATAGATTCCATATTAGGACTTAGTTATTCAGAAGTTATTTTAGCCTGGTGATTCAAGCAATGCTTGGATCCGAGCATGCCAAATGACCTTTTTGAGTGCCTGTTTTTTTGAGGCATGAATGACTCCAGATCCTAAAACTGAAGTTCCTTGATATTACAGAAAATACATAATTTGCTGTAATTAAAGACAAAGCTTTTGTACCAGCAAGAATAAATAGGCATTTTAGGCTAAGTCATATCATGATTAGCAATGGTTGTTATTCTGTATATAAATGCATTTTGCCTTACTGAATAAGCCACCTATTGAACTTTTTTTTTTTATGAAAAAAAAAAAGAATTACATAAATTAAAACGGAATGTTTGCATTTCAGCTCCTAAAGTAAATGAATGCTTTATCAATTCAGGACAAAGCAACAAATTCACTTTAATTGCAGCACCATGGGCAATATATTCTTACTTTTTCTTTGTTACCCCACTGCTCCATTCAGCTACTGGAAACACAAAAAAATATTAGGTACTATCAAACACGTACGAGCATGTAACTCACTCCCCATAGTCCTAAGTGACAGTGCTAGTGCTTGGTAATCGGCCATTCTGCCATCCAGCATTGTCACATTGGGAAGGGAGAGAGTCCTCAGGCCAATGCAAGTTCCAAGTCACATTCAGAAGAAATCAATGACATGTAAGTATTGGGAAGTTAAGCCATAGAGCTAATAAAAAAATATCACAGCTGTGTAGACTCAATTAAGAGTCTTGTTAGGCTAGTTAAGCTCGGTCAAAAGCTTATAAAAAGACTAGTATCATAGACAAGGATTGCTACAGCTATGAGATATCAGTAATTTGAGAGAATTTCAGAGTAAGCAACAAAGCTAGTTACAGCAGCTATAATCTAGCACGATTCTAGTATTAACTTGAAAATAATCCAATTTAGTGTTTTTTCCACTGCATTAAAATATTTTTAAGTAGAGAGCTTTTTTTAATTTTGTTTTCCATGCCCTTGCTCTCACCTACTGTATACCATGAGGTAAAGCTTAGTTATATTTTAAAACAATGACAACTTGGTTAAGTGAGCTCAACAGCTTTATGTGTTGTGACCTAGAAGCCTCACACACCAGAGCCATACCTCCATCTTTGTGAAGACTGGACACTCCTTGGACTTTATGCCTTAAAGTCCATTGAGTCCACCTTAGTTCATGCATACAGCTTACAACATAGAGAGTCCATCCTAGTTACTGTATGTATCTGTGTATAACACGCACAGGCGTATAACACGCACCTTAATTTTAAGAGGGAAGTTTCAGGAAAAAAACGTATATTTTAATTAAAGAACTTTGAAGCAAAATAAGGGTCAGTGCTCATCAATGCAACCTCCCCAGTGCCCATCAATGCAGCCTCACCAGTGCCCATCCATGCAGCCTGATCAGTGCCCATCAATGCAGCCTCACCATTGCCCATCAATGCAGTCTCATCAGTGCCCATCTGCATCCTCACCATTCCCCATCATTGCAGCCTGATCAGTGCTCATCTGCAGCCTCACCATTGCCCAACATCGCAGCCTAATCAGTGCCCATCTGCAGCCTCACCATTGCCCAACATCGCAGCCTAATCAGTGCCCATCTGCAGCCTCACTATTGCCCATCAATGCAGCCTGAACAGTGCCTATCAGCAGCTTCACTATTGCCCATCAATGCAGCCTGATCAGTGCCCATATGCAGCCTCACCATTGCCCATTATTGCACATTATTTCAGCCTGATCAGTGCCTATCTGCAGCCTCACAATTGCCCATCATTGCAGCCTAATCAGTGCCCATCTGCAGTCTCACCATTGCCCATCAATGCACCCTATTCAATGCCCATCTGCAGTCTCACCATTGCCCATCAATGCACCCTATTCAATGCCCATCTGCAGCCTCGCCATTGCCCATCAATGCAGTCTGATCAGTGCCCATCTGCAGCCTCAGGAGATTAGAGCCGCCGGATTAAACAGAGCAGGGGATCTCATGCTTACTAGGCTGCCGCTGTTATACCAAGTCCCGCCTCCTGATATATATAGATATGATAAACAGCACATGTCCTGGCATTGGACCAGTGTGCTGTCTATTATAGGAGCTGGTCCAGGAGGCAGGACTTTGTATAACAGCGCCTGCCGAGTAAGCGGGAGATCCCCGCTCTGTGTAATCCAGTGATGCTCATTCCCCCTTCCCCTCCGAGGCAGCCCAATAGAAAATATTGGCGTATACCACGCACACATTATTTGCACTCTATTTTCAGTGGGGGTAGTACATGTTATACGCTGATAAATAAGGTACTCCATTTTCCTCTTTTTTTTTCAACACTGCAAGGTAAAGGTTGTTTGTGTTTTCAAATCCTTACTTTTAATGTCTTACTTTGTACCACAAATGCCAGACATACCAAAATAGCCCACATAACAATTCCAAAATATCAGGCTTTACATACAGTATGTAGTTTCTGACTAAAATCAGTCCATTTGTCTCTTTAGCCACCAAACAGTTTCTATCCTGCATAGTCCATTCTTCCCTAGCAAGAGGAAGGGAAGTAGCTGATTGGTTGCAAAGAGAAAAAAAAACTGACTGTTTGCTCTTCACATAGGCACTTCATTTTATACATGAAGTCTGATACATTATATTACCAAAACCATTGGGATGTCTGCCTTGACACGTGCATGAACTTTAATGCCATCCCAGTCTAAGTCCGTAGGGTTCAATACTGAGTTGGCCCACCCTTTGCAGCTATGACAGCTTCACCTTTTCTGGGAAGGCTGTCCAAAAGTGTCTTTGGGAATGTTTGGCCATTCTTCTAGAAGCGCATTTGTGAGATCAGGCACTGATGTGGATGAGAAAGCCTGGCTCGCAGTCTTTGCTCTAATTAATCTCAAAGGTGTTCTATCAGGTTGAGGTCAGGACTATGTGCAGGCCAGTCAAGTTCCTCAACCCCAAACTTACTTATCCATGTCTTTATGGGCCTTGCTTTGTGCACTGGTCCAAATCATTTGGTGGAGGTGGAATTATGGTACGGGGTTGTTTTTCAGGGGTTGGGCTTGGCCCCTTAGTTCCAGTGAAGGGAAATCTTAAGACATCAGCATACAAGACATTTTGGACAAGTTCATGCTCCCAACTTTGTGAGAACAGTTTGGGGATGGCCTCTTCCTGTTGCAACATGACTGCACACCAGTGACAAAGCAAGGTCCATAAAGACCATAAAGACGTCTGTCTATTCATAAAGGGATATTTAATGTAGAAGTTAAGTCTCGAGGACTAAGTTACCCAAAAGGTTCATATTACACTTGGTGCCATTTCCAAATCATAATTCTGAGGGTTTTGAGTGTTCCCGCTTATCATGGGATGTTTACAAACTTTTTGTTGCATTTCCCACAATAGAAAATTAAATTAAAGATCCTGTAGGCTGGGGGTTCTTTACCTTTTTTAGACCCCAATGGATCAAAAACATCAATATCATTAGTCCTAATATGTATGAGTATGACTTCAAAAGTAGTTTTTGTTTTACTTTACATATAGATAGCTAAGCAAAAAAAAAAAAAAAAACTAAAGATTTTATCGTATTCATTTATACATAAATGCTAAATCACAATTACACAAGATTGTTATAATTAGTAGTTTGTTTTATTGTTTTTATGCATTAAAAAATGGATCATCTGACAAATCCGGTCATTTACTCTACTTCAGGTTCAATTATACAGAGAATCATGTTCCACAGAAATAGGTAGAAGGGAGCAAAACATGTATTGCTTTCAAGCCAATACGTATAGATAACAGCAATAGTTTATAACCTAATAATTAGATTTGGTTATTATAATGTAACAACATTATTCAGAGTTTCAGTCCTATACCCCTCACCACTTGTTTCCTATACCCTCAAGGGCTTTAGACAACCCTGGTGCAGAACCCCTTCTGTAGTCAACTGTGTCTGCAACAGGTATACAGGCTTGAGAGCTCCCTGACTGATTTAAGAAACCATTCCCCTTCTAAATCCCCCCCCCCTCTTTTCTGCCACCTTAAAGCACTCTCTTCTACCATATGTGTCTAATTACTCCCACCTCCACCCCCATTTCCCTATCTAACCTCTTATGTAACTGACAGGAGATGTGGGGAATCCTATAGTATCACTTGAGTGGCAGCTCTGAGTCTTCTGATACCATTTCCAAGATGGTGGTGTCCAGCAGAAATCTTAGGAGGCTTTCATATATTGTATATGTACATATCTTATGGGGAGATTTTTGTTTAAATTAATAGTCTGTTGACAGGTTGTAAACCTTAACCAACAATTGGCAATCCTTTTCAGGAC
Source organism: Pelophylax lessonae (assembly GCF_965119305.1). Classification (NCBI taxonomy): domain Eukaryota; kingdom Metazoa; phylum Chordata; class Amphibia; order Anura; family Ranidae; genus Pelophylax; species Pelophylax lessonae. Next base: position 399,773,154 of record NC_138772.1, read on the forward strand.
AAACTATAAAGTGTTACTCAATCCAAAAAAGTAAAATCAGTCTGTATATGGAATAAAGCATGCTTGTTATACTCACTGTGGAACCTAAGGGGCCAATCATCCACATTGTGTAAAAAGGCTGTTTTTTCCTGGCTTTTCTGATCCTCCCCTCCTTCCACCTAATAATTTCCTGATAACACAGAGTATATGGAGTCAGGCTCAGTTTGGTGTGTATTGCAAGAAAGGTTTTTTTTCTTGGGAAGGTGGATGTGATCAGCATGGGGCCAATCAGCACTGCCCAGACAGAGGGTCAGGGGTCTTGCATTCTCATAGCACAGTCAGAAAACCCCTCCTTCAAATTATAACCAGTGCTTGGCTGGACACTGATAAACATAACAAGACTTCTCTAACTGCTGAAGAGAAAAGGTATTTACCAGTTTATATTTACTAAAATATTTGCATTTTCATGTTCTATGGAATGTGGGAGACCATATATAGTGATACAGGGTTCTGGGTTTACATAAAAAAAATGGTGTGGTAGTAGTGTTATAAAGTTTGTACAAAAAAGATCCAGAAGCCAAATAAAGGTTCCATGGGGAAACATAAAAAGTATGACATTATAATTAGTAGGTAAATAAATGAATAGAAGTTAGAATGGATAGACGCCCAAGTTTACCATTAATCCCAGGGTAAGAACAATTTTAGCTACGCCTCTGGCTGGCTCTAAGTTGCCAAGAATCTAATCATCTGTGCATTGCATGAACTTTTGCATTGAAGTTTACAGCCCTCAAAAATTACTTAAGGCAGCAGGGTTTGTGTTTGCTATAAATATTGCAAAATATAGTTTGTAGTTACTTGTATTGCACATAAAATATGTGACACTTCCAAGAATCTGTTATTTCTCAGTTTGTTTATATATTCCACTTCCACTTAAGAATGTATCTGAGGAATTTCTGTGCATTTTCATACAACAGTCATACTGTTTCATTTCAAAGCATATAATTTTATCAACATCTGAACAAATCTTGCAGTATTGGTCGGTCTCTTCATAGCAACATGCCACTTTTGCATGACAGCAATACAGTTCATAATTTTAGAAATGTATTATAGTTCAGCTAAAGATGTATATATATATATATATATATATATATATATATATATATATATATATATATATATATATATTTACACACACACGCATATGCTGTCAGTTGATGCTGGTGGGCTTAAAGGAAATCTATGGTCACGGCATACTCTTACCTTTTATAACATCAGTAATAACAATACAGAGAAATTTTTTGACAATCCAATATACAGTAAGCTTACAGTTCTGCCTGTCTGCTGGCCATCTCTTTCCACAACTTCCCTGCATGCTTTGTATCTTCTCATCTATTGTTTTCTGTCCATTTATAAGGACTGCATATCCCATGGTACCTTGCTGCCTACAAGCAGTGATTCCTGTACTGACTCCAATTTTGATACATAAAATCATTAAAAAAACAAATAATGACTGTACCCTTTGTATGATAATCCAACCTTGGTTGGCTTTTAACCTGCTTTCCATCCACTGATCCATAACCATTCCTCCCTTCTTTTTATCCTTGGTCACTATTTTTTATATACATATTAGGATTTCTCTCAAGCTTATCCCTTTCTGTAGCATTAAAGTGAGACTAAACTAAATTTTTTACAAACATTTTTTTAAAATAATCAAGTGTACCATGGCTTTGTTTTTTGTCCTCCACGGGTGTACCTCACTGCTACTGGTGTAGAGTAAGCAGTACCATTATATCTAGTCACATGCTATACTCTATGCATACTTGTCAAGATCAGGGGTCAGGCAGGAAGACCAGTTGATATAGCAGTAGCGGAACTACCACCAGCCAGCTGGATAGGTACCCAAGCAATCACCCTGGTGGATGAAGTCGGCTCCTCTGAGGTGCGGAATCGAAGTACTAACTGGTATTCACCAGAGCTCCTGATGGTGGAGATGGATTTTGTTGTGTGTTAGTACCAGGTTGCGGTCCTCAGGATCGCCCCACCAGGAGGTGAGCAAGCCTGGGTCTAGTTGGGGATAAGAAGGTAGGGATCAAACAGAAAAGTAGTCAGTAAACAAGCCAAAAGGTCAGTAATGAGTAGTTGCATGTTGGGATCAGGCAGAAGCGTAGTTGAGGAACAAGCCAGGGTCGATATAGAGTGGTAAAAAAATATGAACGGCAGCAGGGAAGACAGGAGCGAGATGCTGGCTGAAGAGAGCACAATATTCTGGCAAAGAGGAAGTGCATAGGCGTGGCCTAAATCAGGAAGAGAATGGAAGGAGCAAAGAGTATAGGGTTAAAGATAAACAAGGTTCAAGACAGGATTATTCAAGAAATTGTCCAAGGGACTATCCAGCATTCCAGGTAGCTCAGCAAGAAGAGACAGTGCCTGACATAGCAGAAATTCTGGATTCAAATCCAGGCCCTGACAGTACTACAATTCCCATAGAGTTGAATGTGCCAGCATGTAGATGTGTAGTCCATCTCAGGGGTGAGCAGGAAAAGGTGGCTATGTTTACATATGCAAGGAGGGCATGGAGCGTTAATGTAGCCACCCTAGAACAGAAAGTATGCAAACAGCAGAAAAAAGCTTACGTTTAGGAGATAAAACAAAGGAATAGAGAGATAGGAGGTACATTCTATTATGTTTTATAAAAAATAAATGTTAGTTGAGTGTCACATTTTTTCTGTATGATATCAGACAATAAAGTGATTGTAAACAATTAATTACCTTGTAAAATAACTCATTCAGTTTAAAATAGAAATAAAAGGCAAACATTTGTGCATAGATATATAAAAAAAATTTAAATACCTTTTTTTTCCTATTTATCCCCTCTGTTCCCAGCTGCATAAGAGCTGGGGGAGAATAAGCAACAGCACACTGAGCTTCCCAGTAAAAGTCTATACAGGGGGGCATGTCAGGACTAGTTTGATCATCAGAGGAGAGCACACTGAGTTCCCAGCACTGTTAGAGAACTGACCACGGTGTGTTCTCTTTAGTGTGGTCAGTTTTTAATATGAAAGCAGAGGGACTGGCAGGATCACCAGGGATTTCACATAAAGGAACCACTACAGAGAGAACAGGATACAATTTCACACAAGTACATGGTACAGCAGGCACATATCAGGAATATCAAATGTTGGGTTAACAAACACTTTAAGGAAAGTCGTTCAATACAAGGATGACTATAAGATCTAGATTGTAAACCCATTAGATTTATTAGATAGAATCTAATTCCTGTTTGATATATTTGTATATGCTGATGTTCTAGCCACATTGTTTTCTCACTTCGGAGGAATAAAATAAGATTGAACCTTGCCATGTGTATGTGAGCATGCCTAAGCATACCCATAGTTGCAGCAGTCAATTCCGTTATCCTATGGAGTTACAGCAGAACAGTCAGGAGCTTAGCTGACCCAGGCCACTGCATCTTCATTTCTGCTAGGTTAGCTCTAATGCCGGTAATCATAAAGAGCTATAGTTATAATTTCAAATAATGCTAAGAGGATGTTTCTAGTGAGTGACTTTATTTATAGTAGGCTCAAAGGCTATATAAATTCTGAAATAATAACAATGGGTAATAGGCAGGAGCCAGAAATACTATAAATCAAGATGTACTCAAACAAGATAACACTGGATACATGTCTATGTCTACCCAAGCACGCTATAAATTCTAATCAAATTTCTTTGCTCATTCTGCCAAAAATGATCCAAGCATCCACTCCTCCACATACACAAACAGAAGTAGCTTTTGTTGTAATACTAGAACCAGCAATGTTAATATATTACAACCCAGTGCATGTTTAATTAAAAGGAGACACATCTATTATATATTTGGGACAATAGTATAGTTGATAACTATAATGCAATTAATGCAATTCATAGAGATGAGATGACAGTCAAAAGATCTCACTGAAGAGTAATCATTATTTAAGGGCTGAATAATGCACATGCATGCATACTGGTATCAGCTGAGCTTGAATGTTTGTCTTCCAGAGGCCACTAAATTTAACCATAGAGGAATCCAAAATTATCCGGTTCAGCAGGGACTTGACAAATTTTTGATCCATCTATGTCCATCCCCATTCCAGAGAAGGAAATTTAAAGATCGAATTCTCTCAAACTGGCTTGTTGGAAAATCTTCTTTCGATCAGCGCTGCAGCCAATTGGAGAAGTCCCCGCTGTCAGAATACAATAACACAGTGGGGAGGATTCTGCCTTTCACCTTGCTTGTGTGGATGGGGTAATCTGTTCAGTATTTTGCAATCAGTATGCCTACCTGGCTTCTGGATGTGCTCACTGGCTCCTGCTGTCCTCACACCTACTCCCCTGCCTCTGGCCAGAACTCCTCTATGTGTTGTAAGAGGATCCCTCAAGCACCAAAAGCCCCAGGCTCGAGGTCACCCCCCTCCCCAGACTAGGGGGCTACCCAAATTCCACTGCCCCTGCTGGCCTGACTCTGAGTATTTAAGAGGGGCCTACCCCCTGCCTGCCCATTTGCTGGGGATTGGCTGGGACCCTCCTTAATACTCCAGGCAGCTCCTCCTAAACTCCCTCCCATTCTTCTGGAAGCTTCTCCAAGATTCCAGCAAGTAGGGGGAGGTACCAGAGGTGCTGCCTGATGAGTCATCCAGCCTCCCTGAGTCACTCACCCTGACCCAGATTCAATCCAGCTTGGCTCTCAGCCAGGCCAAATTTACCCACACTATCACTAACACTAGCACACTAGCACACTAGCTAGAGGGTGCTACATACAGTATGTGAGTTAACTTTATATATTTTTATTGAAATTGTCTTGATACTACACTATTGAAGTTTTTTTTTTTTGTCATCTATGTCCATCCAAGGAATTGGTGAAATGAAGATCGAGAGAGCAGTGGACACCAGCCTAATTGCTTGATACGAGCTTTGCTTGAATGATCTTTTGCAGGATATGCATGTATTTTCGTTAAAATGCACTCCCTGAGTGTGGTGGAGGGAGCACTTTGGTGAAAGTTTGCAGTGTTTTTGAAGAGACACATGGTGGAGACAAATTTCGGAAAATACAACATTGGACTTTTTATGTTTTCACGTTGATCAATATTAGACATTTTATGTTTTTATTCATCTCTTTTGGACTTTTGAGTAATATTGGCACTGTATAGTAGTTCATGGAATTCTAATGGATATTTGGTATATGTACAGTATTTGATATAATTTTTCAGCACTGTACTTTTTCTGTTTTTATTTATATGTTCATATATTGGGAATGAATGTTGCAGCCACGACCAAACTTTCTAAGGAACATACTGCAAAACTATCCCTTACAGTGCATGCATCAATTAAATTACATTGTAAAAAGTGTATTTTACTTTCACTTTTTGTACCTATAATTTGGTCACAGGGTAGAAACGCATTATTTATACAGATACTGTATGCAACATTTTTTACTCGCTAGATCCTTGTCAAGGGGTAACTGTATAATGTATAATTGTGGAAAGACATTTGTCTTTTGGATACTTTTGTGTCGCCTAAATTACTGTGATTAAATTAGGTAGCAGAGCCCACATGGTTGTCTCTGCCAGGAATCAGTAATAAAATGCCACAGATGCCACATCCAGTGCTACCAAGGGAGTAGCTTGTGAAAATGGAAGCAGTAGGGAAGGCAGGTAGCTGTTAAACTAGAAATTAATGGGCACCAATATAAAACTGTATCCCTTTTTTTTAAGTTTTAGGGTAGTCCAAAGTGAATATTTTGATTGGTCCTTCTTCTATCAACTTGCATATATTGTCTTTGATGTTAGTATGGTGGCAAAGGAAAAAAATTGGAGCACCTAAGAAATCACTACACCTAGAGGATGCTCAATCGATGACAACAAGGAGTGAGGAGCTGTGAACAAGGTGTAAATAAGAGGTATTTGGATAATTATAATATACTTGAAATGAGGACTCTTAAGCTGGCTACACACTATACAACTTTTATACAATTTTCTTGTTCAACTTTCCTTTAGATTTACCAAAACTATGTAATATGAGATCAAACCTAAATACTTTCAATTTGTATGCAGTCAGGCCAGTTCTTCAACTACATAGTTGAAGGTAAATCTAAAGGAAATTGAACAACAAAAGTTGTATAATGTGTATCCAGCTTTAGTCAGGGTGTCAGAGTCATGTCAGCAAAGGATTAGGGATAAGATATGGTCCAGTTTGGAGACAAACCCAACCCATTCCCATCATTTTAGAGAAAGCTGTCAAAGTACATAGGAGAGATAAAGGTCAGTTAGGAATTGAACTTTAATACAGATTATTAGCTTTTTGGGCAATCAACTAATTTTTGCCTTTTGTTAAAATAGTATATGTTTTTTGTGGCTTTTGTTTCAGGGGTGGTGTTTTGGGACAAGAACAGTGTGCACCTCAGCCACCTTGCAATATATATCTTTCACATTTAATGCACTCCCTATCTCTATAGATAAAATAAAAGTTAGGCATACACCAGTTAGACCAATTATCCCTGATTTAAACTGCCTCATTGCTGTTTAATTTTACACTGCTGCATTCCCTGTTGTATCATAATTGTGTAGTAAAATCTCTACCCATGATTTTTGTCTGCAGTCATTTTAATATAATTAAACCTATAATTGCTATTTAAAATTGCCTTTCTGCGGGACACTTTTACAATGTTATATCCTCTGCAGTATCTTAGTTCTTGTAGTAACATTCCGGCCTGTGCTCTTTGTCTGTAGTAAATTTGGGCCTGAAATTGCTATTTATGATTGTCCTGCTGCAGGCTACTTTTATACTACACTGTCATTTGCAGTGTTTTAAATCAGTATTAATCCCCAAACTAAAAATGTATTATATTGCAGCTTACCAACCCATACATGTGGTGGCTGTATTAGGTTTGTTTCTTTAAGGCTTTTTTCCTCTGTTTTCACCTGGTGATCTGGCCAGTAACACACCTCCTGTAATAGAGTCCCCCACTCTGGATGAATGAGAAAAGGAGCACCTTTATACAACAGCATTGTCAGTTTGTGGGGGAGGGGAGTGTTAGATGAACTAGTAGATTTAAATACCCTACCAAATATAAGCCAAACTCCAGCTCACACTGCAGTTACACTAGTAGTTACAACAACAGTTTTTTTTCTTTTGGGATAAAGGTTTTACATGAATAAATAAAAGTTGATCAGTGTAAGCACCCCTGTCAGTGGTAAATAGTTTGTCATAACAGTTTAACTGATATATTGGCAGAACAGCAGATGCTGTTGGAAAACATCAAAATTACTGGCTGGATTACCAGATGAAAACAAAGGAAAGAAAGCCTAAAAATGAAAACTAGTGTAGCCATCATATCTAAGATATGGTAAGCTAACATATAATAAATGTTTGCTTTTGGGTTTAAAACCACTTTAATTCTTGTGGGGAAACCTCTACCTGTTCCCCTTTTAGGTAATACATTTGGGCCCGAAAATTCCTTCTTTCAGGTATCTTCTGCAGTCTCTTAATTCTTGTATTCTTGTCTGTAGTACATTTTGGATTAATCTCATTGAAATTGTTCTGCTGCTGGCCAATTTTACACCACTACATCATCTGCATTCTCCTAATTCTAAATAAGAGTTTCATAGAGACTCTCTTGACCCCTATGGTGATGTATATAATGTTATAATATAATGTATATAATAGTGTAAAAGGAAAGGCCAGCAAGCATGCAGTCTCCAGGTCGAATACCTAGGGATCCTCTATTATAAATTATTATAAATTATAAATTGGGCTTTTGAGATTTCCCTATAATTCACCCCCTCCACCCAATATTACCCCCACCTTCTTCTTAGGACATTGAAGGATTTGTGTACTTTCAATGTTGCCATTTAAGCTGCAAGAAAAGACTCTTCCCCTGCTGAACATTATTTTTTTTTAATTGTTTGCATTGCTACATGTCCCCCATGGCTGTGCCCAGTGTCTTTTTTTTTTTAACAATAGCTTGCCATTTAGCTTTGAAAATGGATAGAAAACAAGTTTTGCCTCCCATAGACTATAAATGGGGTTCAGCAAGTGTTTTGTACTTCATGCTGGATTCACAGAACCTCCCATGAATTTACAAATAAACAAAGGGAACCCTATGATAAAGTTTCCTATTCTATTGCTCCCAAGTAGTTCTTCCACCTGTCCATGTTTGTTGCTAGCAGTCAGTCGAAGTCAGAAATTCTGAAGATGCAATTTGTGGATAATATGGTATGCATATTTTATACCACGTGATTTTGCACCTGTCCGGGATACTCCTGGAGAGAGATGTATAACACAGATAGAGAAAGCGTAATCAGAGTAAATGGAAGTGGTCCAGTAAACTGAATTATGAAGTGTACAATGTTGCAGAAAATCAAAGGAATAATGTACAGGGAAAAAAAAGCTATTTTTGGCAGCCTAGAAGGAGGCTGGAGTAAGACTGCTGTTCCAGTTTGGCAAAGCTACAGTTAAAATGAACAACTTATAGGAACATTTGATGGTGAAATGTATCTGGTAGTATTAATATTCTATAAATCAAAAGAGGTTCACACAGGATCAGAGTTTAAAAGTTTAAGTGAGCGTCAAGCAGTGATGTTTGCAACCATTAGAGACATGTTTCTTAGTAGAACTGTTTAAAGTTTTAAATTGTACAGCAAAGTACCCGTGTGATATTTTGACACACTATTACTGCTCTACTTTACCCAATAGCACATTTTATTAGTGCAAATAAAATATTTACTGCTGGTATGCCTTGGGGTATATTTTACCATACTTATTACTAAATGTACACCTAGCTACCAGGATATGCTGGGTAATTGGCTACCCAAAGGAATTATGATCTGCAGGGGTGATTCGAAGCTCACATGCTGAAAGAAATGTATGTTAACAGACATTTCCAATCTTTATCAAGATTTAGCAACTTCTGTCATTATATCTTCAATCTTAATTCCATGACCCCCAAGGACTGCCTCTCTGGCATATCCAACAGTGAGGCTGATTTGTAAAACTGGAAGAACGTTAAAATAGCAACTCATAGCAATTACATTGGTTTCAACTTTCACCCTCTAACTTGCAATGGGAAAATGAAACTTGGAATTTGACTTCTTGCTGTGTACACCAACATCTCCACTTTTCATTTCTGTAGTTTATATAAAGCCCCAAATCTGCCTCATATCTGTAACTGAAAAAGATAATGCTTTCCAGTTCAAACTCTCTTTGGCTGTTCAGTGGTTGTGAATGAGACTCTATACTTATCTACACTGTACTTTACTACTAGCCTCTACTAGAGTTGATGGTAAACACTTACCCTAGCTATTACTGCAACTGAATCGCCTAACTCTGACTTTTTCTGAAAAGTGGCCACCCCAAATCTTGCAAGCTGCTAGGGTTAATTTTCTAAAGGCAAATAGACTGTGCGCTTTACAAGAGAAGTTGCTCCAGAGTTTAGAAAATGAGCAGAAGCTCTGTTAAGTTCCATCATTCAATCATGTGCAAGTAAAAATTATTATTTTTATTTTCCTTGCACGTGATTGGGTACTTTTTGCAAAGTGAAGCAACTACACTTTGCAAAGTGCTCAGTCTATTTGCCTTTAGTAAATCAACCTGTCTGTCTCTAAAAAAGGAGATGGTGTGAGTCAGGATTGCATTCATCGGTTATCAGAAACATGTAGAGTCTGGCATATTAAAGAAAAATGTCAGCTCCCAGGAGGGGACTATAAAGCAATATGTAGCAGGTTATGCTTGCTATGATATCTCTTATTTATTATATTTGGGTTTTTGACATTTCCCTCAGGTACAACACTTACAACACTTACAACAACACTTACTACAATTATAATCTATAAAAATTAGAAAAACAAGACTTTTCTTCTACATGAAAGCATAATTAAAGCGAACACAGAAGATCTTGCTTATGGGCCATACACACTATACAATTTTCTTTAGATTTTTTCCTTTAGACTTACCAAGACCATATAATATGAGGTCAAACCTAAACACTTTCAATTTGTATGCAATCTGGCAGGCCCTTGCACTACATAGAAAAGGTAAATCTAAAGGAAATCTGACAACAAAAGTTGTATAGTGTGTATCCAGCTTTAGTAAGCTAAGTTACTCTATACTTTCTAAAGTGAGCAGTTCCCATTCATTTAGTAAATCATTCCTGATATGTAACATACTAATTAAATAATTCAGTTCCCATGTGCTGTGGACATTACCAGCAACAGAAAATATAATATGACTATTTTCCATACTTCTGTTAGCGGACAATACTCCTTTAGCTTTACTTTCAAATTTAAATTCCCTGGAAGAAAAATCACATACAAAGTTTCAAATAAACACAAGATGATTGTGACAGACCAAACCAGGACAGGGGCTTTTGGAGGGGACGGCAGGATAGCCTCTTACCTACTGACTATGGGCCCTGGCATTTGAGGAAGTTACTGTAGAGTAAGTTTGCATTGTTTTGGATAATATGATCAAGCACTTACCTGATTTTGTGTGGTTTACATTCTGTGTGAGTTTTCATTAAAGAGTTCCAGTTTGCATCTAAGCTAGTGTCATCTAGTTCTTGGGTGCAATTCCCAGCTATAATATATGGTTCTTGGTTCCGGAGTGGAGGAAGCTGTATCTTGGCAGGAGCACCTAGGCAAGGTGCCAGGCTGTCCGTCACAAGGATCATTTACCAAGCTGGCCAATATTAGTCTAAACTAAGAAGGACCATGTATCTACTGTACAGGCCACTCCTAACCATCACAGACAGTTCTGGCATGACTTATGTCAGGGGAAGAAATTATTGTCTGATATGGATTGGGCCTTGTTTGCCAAGTACAGTTATATGTATTTAGTGCACAATAATTCTATAGAAAAATTGTAGTCATCAGTTCAGACTGCTGTTTTACGCACTACTTACGTTTACATTTTACGTACTTACATATGTTTTATGACTAACCTTTTATGAAACAATATACCAACTATAACAAACAGAATAACAAAGAAACCTCTTAAATAATGTTTTCAACCTAGTCTGATCAAGTCTTTCTCTTCATAATGGTTGATTGGTGGCTATTACCACTGACATAGGATTGTCATCTGATTTGGCCAGCTTTAATGATCATCACTTACTGTATCTGTGACCAGATAGAAAATTAAAAGTGAAAAAGTGTCAATATTCTTTTAAAATTATTTCCATCTAAACCTTGTATTTTTTTGTTGGCAAAATCAGCCTTCCCAGTACATGTAAATTAGTCTGACTCAGATGTAAAACTGGAGTGGAAAGTGAAAAGCATACACAGCAATACAGTCCATGGTGTATTTAACAAATTGTTGTTTTGGTTTTGGTTTAATTGCCTCAATCGGCCCTGTCACTTAAAAGCACTTCATTAGGAGTGACAGCATGAGCCAAGCCATGTTCTGGAAACTTGAAGGGCAGCTCATGACAGCAGGCTCCACTGCCTGTGCTGTTAGCCCATGTCACTTACACTTCTTACTGCCCCTTGGCATCCCCAGAGGAACAGTCACTTGCTGGTTGGTCACATTACAGTTTGTTCTGACATTTTGTAGATAAGAAAGTCTTTGACGGATTGAAAAGTGATCCTAGCTGCCAAACCAAAATCAGCTCATAATACCTCAGTGACGTCTGCAATCCGTCTACTTCAAGCACTATTATTAGCCTTATCAAGACATACATATATTTAGAATATGCAGTCCAAACCACAGTTCGCTTTCAGTTATGTTCCCATCAGGTCACTTTTACTGTTTTACCATCTTCAACATCATCTTTCTGACCGTATAGTGCTGTTTAATTCAAATACTTAAATTCTATGAGCATTAGTGTATTATTTGTCTGTTATTCTTCCTGAAGGTTTATATAAGAAATATAAGAAATAATGATAATATGAGGCACACTCTTCTTCCCATCATAGATAATGATCTATGAGATCTCTTCAATAAACTGGGCCTGACCCTAAAATTAGCTATGTGCTTCAAAATTGAAGATGCTAAGGACACAGAAGTCTATGAATATCCATTGCGCAGGTGTGGCTAGGGGTAAGGAAGATTTCAGTTGCAGGCTCCAAATATAGTGGCAGGCCTTGGCTGTCAGGTTCAGGTAAATAAGCACCTGGGTCAGGGGAGGGTAGAATATTTTTGATCAGGGCTGCTAGGCAGGCTGAAAAGGTGTACTTTACAGAAAAGTGCATTTACCTCTTAACTGTCCAAAAAAGGCCCCACTGCCTCTAAAAGACACATCTGAAATAAATAAAATAAATGGATCTATGTATGCCAATGTAGTATGATAGATCATTCCAGGTTCATGTTAGAACCTTGCTTGATTGAGATAATTTGTGGGCATGCAGCATAGCTTTGCATTAGTAATGGATATTTGCCATCTGATTGCATAGACACACACCTAAGCAGAGCATGCTTCCACCATCCATGAGGAGGTAATAAAGGTCATGTGACAGAGTAAGTTGCCCACAGACTGTGAGACGTTAGAAATCAAAACGGAATTAAACAGGATATCACATAGACCGTTATCGTAAATAGAAAGATTAACATCATTAAGATGATAATATTACCGACAATTACCTATAAATACCAAATGTTACCGATTCCTCAAGTGTATTTTAAAACTTTGAAATCTCTGGTTACCAAATTTATATGGAAAAAGAGTAAACCTAGAATACAATATACGGTACTAACAAAGGGCAAAAACCAAGGGGGCCTAGCGGTCCCAGATTTAAAAAAATATTATGATACAACACTTCTTACACGAGTGATAGAATGGGGGAAGTTAAAAAGTGAAAAAAATATGGGCAAAAATAGAATACACTATGAGTGGCACACAATTAGGGAAAATTATATGGATCCCGTCACAATATAGGAAATTAAATACCAATACACATTTGATTACACATCATGCAATGAGAATTTGGGACATAATTCACAAAAAAAATAAATGGAAATTTAATTCACCATTAATTCCTCTTAGGGATACCAGCTTTTTCCCACCAGGACGGGAAAAGATGGGGGGAAGCTGGATTAGAGACGAGGACGCACGTGTGAGAGATATTTTAGATAAAGGACAGATTTGCACAAAAAATAACTTAAAACAAAAAAAATTGGAAGATTAATGAATGGCGATACTATCAGTTAAAGCATTTCGTGTCCACCTTACCAAAACCATTAAGATCGGGAGACGAGCTGCTCCCATTTGAGCAGATTTGCTCACTTGAAAAACATAAGAACAGTATTTCAAATATATATAAAATCTTGGTGGACATGGCGGGTCTGAGGGTGCCGCTATACATTGAAATATGGGAAAGGGAATTAGGAACGCGGAATAGGGATTTTCATTTAGAAAAATGTTTTAGATTAATACACAGTTATTCAGTAGATGTGAACACAATAGAAATGAACTATAAATGTATTGCAAGATGGTATAATACTCCTGAGAGGACCCACAATTATCAAAAAGAAAAATCAAAAGATTGCTGGAGGGGATGTAGTGAAACTGGAACAGTGGCTCATCTATGGTGGGACTGCCCAAAAATAAAAAAAATCTGGAAGGAGGTACTAACTCTAATCAAAGAAATTATGGAAATAGAGATTATAGAAGATCCCTGGGTCTGCTTATTTCACGGTACTAAAAGTTCAGTTAAACAATATAAGGCGACAGTAATTCCACACTTGATAAATGCTGCAAAGGCTCTGATCCCGCTATTCTGGCAGAGAGAAGAGGCTCCGACATTAGGAGATTGGGTGAGAAGGGTAGAAGGAATAAGAATACTGGAATATCTAAGAGAGTGGGAGGAAGAGGAAACCACAGAGTGGGAGGGCATTTGGAAGGAGTGGATGGCCTTTAAGAAAACAAAGGAATACATAAAGTGGGACAAACAAAGAGATACATAAAGTGGAATGGACAATAGGCAATTAGATAACTAGAGTTTACAAGGGTAGTTGGGGGTCGGGGGGGGGGGGGGGGTAATTAAGGGTGTGGGGTTAGGTTAATGATTGGGAGATATAATGCTTTTGTATTTGAAATAATGTGTGTTTTATATTTTGAAAACAATAAATACATTTATTAAAAAAAAAAAAAAAAAAAAAAGAAACCATGAACAGAATGCTACAATCTATGCATACCTACAGCTAAAACATTAATATGAAAGATATTGTTTTTGATTAAAACCCAACTTCAGTCAAGATGTTTTTGTTTATTTATATAGTGTGAAGAAAAGTTAGGTACTAGAAGGCTAGAACTTCTTCCACCTTTTATTTTTGCCTTTTTCTACACTGGAGAGATGCTTTCCCTTCACTTGCTGTCCCAGTTACTCCCTGTGGTACCATCACTTGCCTGACAAAGGGGCCCTGCCTGGCTCCGAAAGGTTGCCATATGTGTACCATGAGACCATGTAAATAAAGCTTTGGACCCCTCTGAGGGATCCTTGGTGTGCTGATGACATTTCTCAATTCATCTTGTCATACCATGACACACAGAGGGGTTGATTTACTAGCTTAGTGAATGAGGTGATCAATAAAATCGTGGGGTTACTTCAGCGCAAATTGTCACGTAAAGTCACGTGATGTGGTGGCGCAATACGTACAGAGGAGGAGCCGATGATGACACACCGCAAACGGAAGTGTGCATATCTTGTATATATATCAATTGAAACACTGAATTATTTATTATAGTAGATTATTTTTTCACATTGTTAGAGATATAATAGTGAATGAGGTGAAGCTCTACTGACTTCCTTCATCCAGTCAAAAAAAATGTTTGTTTTTTTCTTGCACATGATTTAGTATTTTGTTTTTTGAAAGTGAAATGCCACCACATTTACTAAGCTCTGGCGCAAATTCCCTTGCAAAATGAACAGCCTAATTGCCTTTAGTTAATTACTTCCTTTTGTAAAAATAACAGTAGGTAAGAAAAAATCACCTTATTGATAATATGAACATTGGAACTGTCTGTAACCAGCATTTCTTTATTCAAAGGGTGGCTTTGTTGGAGCAAAGGGTTTCTCTCTGAGAAGTCGAAGATTCCTGACTCCAACTAGCACACAATGTATATTTAGGTGGATCCTTCATAAGATAGAAAGTGAAATATATTCCTCATAGAAGCCTTTTTGCTATGATATACAAAAAAAGTGCGGCTAACAATAGTTGTTCTCTGGATGCTGAAAATTGTTACTCTTACAGATTACTGCTAGAAGACCACTCCTGTTTTATTTACCCCTCATTGTGGATACAGACAGCAAGAAAAAGATGCCAACTGCTGAATCAAAGTACATGGTTCATTGTACAAAAATGGTTTCCATGAAAGGCACTTGGAAGTTTTACAGTCTGAAAATTGGCGTGAACTCTTATTTCTGCTCTGATAATTGGTGTTTTCCAAAACAAACAGAAGGACCACTAAAACTGGTAATCACATAGTATATGTATAACTGTATCTTGTACTAAAGTGCTGATACTGTTTTGTCACTAGTCACTAAACTCTGAACATAAGCAAAGATAGACATTATCTGCATAAACTAACTGCTGTTATAAAGTGCAAACACTTCCATGTGACTGCATGGGCACAAAGTTGATTTGAGCATTATCCACAGTTGTGTGTATGTACCTTGACGGATCAGTAAGCACTATAAAGCACCATAAATAAATTGTACTGTAGAAGACTTCCAGCTTATTAAACATTTCCATGAATTCACAATATATGAAAAGTAAAATGTGGAGGCAGTCGTTGGTAATATTTCTTGACTGGCTGTCGTGCTCATGTTTTGTCTATAGTACATTCTGAATAACTGACCCAGAACAAGTTTATAAATAATATACGGTATATAATAAGGGATTTTGACTTTTCTTTGACTTTTAATTACTACATGCCTGTTATGGGTCAGGGAAATGGAGGTATTGAAGTAAGACATAACCAGACAACTAGCATTTTCAGAAGGATAAGGAGGTGAACAATGGCAGTCTCTATATTTCTCTCATAAATAAGGAGACCTAATTACAGGAATCTTAAGATCACTTGCAAGCCCCAGATAGTTTGTCATAATAAATACAATATGCCCAATAATATTCAGTTGAACTCTTTAGAGGTCATTGATAAGAGGATGCCTAGACAAATGTGAGCAGCATCAGTATGCCTTGGTTAACTGGACAATAAATCTTTGGCAAATTTTCCTGCCTAAATTTTGACATAGCTTTTAAAGTATACTTTATCGTATTAATCCACAGAAAAGGTTTTCTGGGGTTTGCTATTTTGAAGTGGTAGATGGCACTATTTTATTTTACAATATTTTATTCATGTATTTTTTATTTTTTTATTTAAATGTTTTGCTATTGTTTTTCGCCTGGACCATGAGTTATTTGGGAGTCTTACTGATTCCAATAAGCCTCCTTGAGAAGTCAAGTCAAAAAACTGGTGTCCGGCAGTTCTCTTACTCATTGTCGATCTTGTTATAATATGTTTTACAGTTTAAAGATTTTAGCTTAGTTAAGTCAATAAAGAGAAGGTGAAGGGTGAAATATGATGCAGTACTATGGACTACAGCATTTTGCATATAGTCATCACAGTTTGCCCCACCTTATCAAATAAACCAGCTTAAAATTGGAGCCATAGTTAAACAAAAACACGGAAAAAATAGACGTGAACATGAAACCAAGTGTGTGTGCTCTTTAGCTTCTGTTCCTATAGCACTTAATATTTCACATTCAACCCAAATATTTAACTGGTACATCTGAAACGATCCTCCATCAACTTTGTGCTGTAAACAGCTAACTAACCATGACAACTAACAGTTCTTGGCATAATTTTCCAAACTACTGGAGAATGTGTAAACAGTACTCAATAAGCTCATCTGTAAATCCTATTTCATGCTTTATAATTACAATACGTAATATGATGAAATACGAATATGTTTCAAAACGTAAAGGATATTATTTCTACATATGCTGTTGCATGCATTTCTGAAACTGCTAAAGCCAAGTATGTGTGTCTCACAGTGCAGTTAGAAGGTTCCACAAATAACTGGACACCGAGGATGTTACACCATGTCCTTCTATCATTACCACTTATACTTACAGTATTTTGACATGAAATACATGTCTACCACATATTCTAAGGTGTATTCTAAGGTGACCAATTGGCAAGTTTGCACCTACATATATAAAATGAAATAATAAATAGAAACGGCGCTCAATCAACCCCAATAAATATAGAAATCACAAGAATAAATAAGCATACACATCTAAAATGATACTAAGCAAAATAGCAACAAATCAATATAAATAAAGTTGATGTGGTGGTGTGCACGGTGACAATAGTGAAAATAAACCACAATAAAAATCAACAATATATTGATAAAGATAAATAGATTAAATAAGTGTCATAAAAATACTGAATATTAACCAATAAATACTGAATAATATCAGAGAGATGTGGTAAAGTGCACAGTGCATAAAAGTGCATAAATATATAACCACAATAACATGAGTGATGAAAAAAATCACTGAGGAAAAATAAATGGTGAAAGTGAACTATAAAATGCACCGTGCTATAAATAGATCAGATCCAATAAGAACAAAGAAAGAAAAAGAAAGAATGGTCTGATCACACTGAAAGTAATAATAGTCCACAATATAAATATACTCAGTGATAAATGGTGACAAATACTAAATAATAAAGATATAAATGATGAAGCCCAAAAAAACAAAAAAATATTTTTTGGGTGAAGGTAGCATATAAAAAAGCATAAATGAATGGAGATAAAAAACGTTAAAAAATGTTCATAAGTTCATAAAGAACCAAAAAAGTTCATAGAGAAAGTGCTGGTGAAGAGATATTGCCGGATGTGCGGGAAACTCCTATGGTGCGGGAAACTAGTTACACTGTGGTGGTGAGCATAAATCCATAAATGAGTGAAATGGCCGCTCACCTCCAAAACACTCTTAATGAGTGTTTGTACCAATAGGTAACAGGGTCTCCAATGTAGGAATAGAGGTCCAGTGGTGGTCCCTTTAAGGCAAGCTCTTTAGGTCCTTTGGAAAGCCAGCATCAAACATCAAGGGGGAATATCCTAAAGTGGGGTTTGAAACTCAAACCACAGATAAAAGGGAGCACTTCATAGTGTAGTAAGTTTTAAAAACATTTATTTGACAAAGTGTAAGGTAATGAACTCACATTTGAATCAATAGTAATACAGCATTAGGTAGCATAAGGTAGCGTGGCAGCGGTAAGGCAGTGTAATCCAGAGACTTCCGATCTCGGCCGAAGACCGGAAGTGACGTCAGGCGCTTCTCCCGACGCGTTGCGTCACAGCATAAACGTGACTTTATCAAGGGATCATTATCATATATAACATATAAAACATATTTATATTAACATATAAAAGTAGTAACTCATTTTAGTGAAGGTATCATATGTGTTGTTTATGCACATATAAATATAAAATAAAATATAATAAAAACCTAAACTACAGTTGAATTGTAGAGAGATGTAGCTTGTATAAAGGCTGCTTGCCTCTGGAACTTCTGGTGCCGACCAAAGGGAACCAAACCTCGCTCGATGAACTCAATAGAAAAGTAGGAAGTTGCACAATAATTATGTCAGATCGCATCCAATTTTATCAAATTCAGACATAGCATTATGCAGCCCGACCTTGGCCACCCGACAGAGAACCTGTAATCAAGTCAGGATTGAGTGAAATGTTAGAGGGGGTGGTTCTCTAAGCTGGGTTATGAGTTAAATTATACAATTATCCTTAGGCTGAGTAAAGGAGTGGTCTTATGCTGAGAGTTAGGATTACAGCCAAGGATCACAGAGCTGGAAAACTTCCTTCCTGCAATGCTGACCATGCATGGCTTGGATTTTGGTTGGTTCCTGCTTATTTAGTCAATATTTGTGGCATGGGTGGCCTTGTGGGCATCACCCAGCCCAAAAAAATTTGATCAACAAATAAAAGGAACTGGGGGGAAAATTATTGACTGGACAATAAGTACAATCATTGTTTAGGTAATCTGAAAGCTGAAGGGGAGCAGCAAAGGCATTGAAAATGCAGGCAAGGAGGTTGTGATCCCTAAAAACCTACAATAATCCCCCTATTATTGTAAAAAAGCTCCACATCTAGATCTATCAGGTTTTCCGAAGATGAAGAGTTGCAGTTACAGGTTTGACTTGCAATGCTACCAGCTACTATATGTAATTTAAGTGTGACCATAAAACCCAATGTATTTCACTATTAAGACAATTTGTGCTATGTAATATACATAGCAGCTGGAAGGTGCCTCTATTGCTGTTAGCAATGAGGATGTGAGAGGTGGAAACTAAAAATTAGGGACCTAAATAAGTAGGGGATTTATATTTTTCATGGAATCAGAAGAAACTGCATACTTTTAATATAAGATACCTTGAATCTGTATACAATAAACAACGATTACCTACAAGGTATCCATAGTGATGTCCTAAATACCATAACGTAGTGGATAATTAAAACTAAAGCCTAAGTGCCGCCATTAGGATGTGTCCCTTATGCTGATGCCTCTTTTGTTAGGTGAAATCCTCCTCTGTCTATGCCCCCCACACCTGCCACATTAACCTTCCGGTCTGGCAGGGGTTAATAGAATTGTGGTAGTTGGTACAGGCTATCCTTAAGAGTTCCTGAATATCCTGCCCTTTTGACCCTACTTCTCCATTCAAAGAAGTCATACTACAGCTTCTATGAATGATATAGGAACTATGAATAGGGGGTGGACCTTTCAATCATGTGTGGATCATGTTTGCAATTTCACGCTTCTGAAAACTCTTCCTCTCTGCTCCGTATGGGCTTTCATTTGGAGAGCTGGAGGAAGGTTTAACGTACTATGAGTCCGCTCTTAATTCTATCGAGAACTACAGTTCCAACTGCCATTGTGGCAGACAAAATTTCTAGTTTATTAATTCACAGATTTCTGTGAATGAATGAACTACCATGCCCATTTAAAATTTGACAGCTGCTGCATTGGAACCTATGCACACTGTGAAGGGAGGGGCTGCTTTGGGGGTGGGGGGGTTGCTCAGCAACATGTTACATTTTACAACTCAAATACAGGAGTAACATGTAACATTTTGCTAATGGTGGAATTATCCTTTTACAGAGAACATATTTGCAAATGTAAATCATTTTTTCTTTCTTTCTTTATTTTGCTGTCTTGTAAATGTGCTGGGGCCCCTTTGTATTATTTTATATGATGCCCTTCCTACATGCACTTTTCCCTTTTTGCTAGTTTTGAACAGAACAGAGAAGCTGCCATTTTTTGCTTTTTTGGATTTGGTGTTGACACACCAACTGGAAGTCTTCATCTGTCTTGCAAAGGTGATAGTTGAGCTTCTAATGTGTTGCTGTAGATTTAAGGACCAAAGTACTGCCTCTAGTTGAGCCTGCTCTCTGTGTATCGCTATATATATGCCCTATAGTTGGGCAACTCAGATAGTTTAGAGTCAGGGACCACAGTTATTAGGGGTGCCTTTATGTGGCAGTTTCTTCCGCATATTCAGTACAACATGTGTTAGCAAAGTACGCAAATAAAAAATCTGCTTTTAAAAGTAGTACCCCCTTTCAACTCCTTTAATAGAGAACCACAACATTCCTAGAATAAGCTGAATATTGTGATAAATCTCTATTGACTGGAGGTGTCTAGGTAAAGATGAGCTTCAGCGACTTTTAAAGTCCTCTCTAATCCAAACTTTGAACTCCTCTTTTTTGTACTCTAATGAGCAGTACGCCAGGTCATTCCCATAACCCACAGATTACATGAGCTGAGGGCAGGGAATGACCTGGCCCACATCTTACTCGGAGTACAGGTAGAAGTTCTGCTTGGAGAATACCTAAGCCCATCTTTACCTAGACGCACCTCCAGTTAAAAGAGAATTGAGTTAAAGACATCTTTTTCTAGGTAGATATCCCCCCCATCGAAGTAAACATGATTTTTTTTCTAATTGCTGCACTTTTTTATGACCTTTGTTCTTTTTAAATATCCTTTGAAAAAACAACAGTGATATAGATTTATGAGATATAATATATGTAGGTTTGTCAGGAAATATTTTGTAATGAGATCTGTCACAGACAAGAGTTATTACCAAAAAAAGCAAGGGAAAACACCATCTGAGTGATGATAAAAGCAGTTTTCATGTGAAATCAATTGAATGTGGGATACATGAAAGCTAAATAGATCTGTTAGAAAGATTTTCCCACACCAAAAACTTTCAGTACAGATCAATTGATATCAAACATAGTAGGCGAATAAGTACAAAGAGTTTTAATTTTCCCAGGGTTTGCTTCAATGGTTAAATAGGCTATTTCAAAAATTTAATAATACAAAATGATCAGAGGCTAAGGTTAGTAAAAGCTACAGCACCCTACACCCTAGTGCAACATATAAAATGTGGCATTCTCAACTATGCTGGTGGGCATTTGGAGGGAAAAAAATATATATATACCTGTATATAATAGGCAAAAGGACAGATTTTTTAAAAATAGTTGAATAAAATAAAAAGAATTGTGTAGACAATTGTGTAGACTTGAAGGCACTATCAGACCAATAAAATATCTATTTAAAAAATATCCAAGGGAAACACACAAGGGAAAAGATGCATTCCTAAACTACTCTGGCTTCTCTTAAATTTTGAAGGGAACAAAATAATCAGGTGGCGAAAAATCCACCCTTGCCAATCTGTTGTTCATCACAAGATGAGTTGGCAGGGGAATGTTTGGACAGGTTAGGCTGCATTTGCATTTGTACTAAGCGTCTTTGGTCATTTTACAGGCATTTTTTTAGGGTTTGTACAGGGGATTTTGTACATTTTTGTGGGTGTCTGAGGCTTCAGCCTTTTATTGTTAGCCAATGGAAAACTAGAGAACAAGGAAAACCATGCATAAGCATGTGTTTTTCAGGCACTCTAATTGAAGTCCATTTGGGACCAAAAACGCTTCACAATTGTAGCATGAAAAAATCCCATGTACTTTTTTGAGCTACAAACTTTAAGCTCCAAGTGACACTACACTCAAGTGTCAACAGACACAATTCAAAACCATGGGATTTTGGATGTTGAGCGTTTTGGAGCTTTGAGCTAGAAAACACTCAATTGTGAATGGGGTCTTTGATGTAGAGTCACCCAGCTTCCAGCATCAGTTCAGGTCCTTGGAAGAAGGAATAGATGTGTGGAAGTCGGAGGAAGAGAGACGGAATGGGACTGGGGAGCAGATGAAAGGAGCAGCTCTGCAAGTCCCAGTTTGCCTGATTAGGAGACACGGAAATCTGTGGTATGCATGCAGTGTGCCAAGAACTTGGGGTTCTGTGAGGCCTATGCTACAAGGGTCCCAGATTTCTCCCCACCTCGTACCTACACCCGGGCTCAGAATCTGAACAAGGCCTACGTCAACCTCATCAGGAGAAGAGAGACCGGAAATCGACAGACCCTTCCCAGGTTCTCAAGATGTCAACGTCTTATTCAGAGGAAGGTGGCCTTGGAGTATGGGTACAACTATCCCTACGCTCCCAGAGAGATTATGCAGGAGATAGAGGCCAAGAGAGAAGAGTTGTGTGACGAGACGATTTGGGAGTTCCTATACATCCCCAAACCATATCGGAGCAAGGAGAGACCTGAACTGTGGACCACCTTTTGCTCTGTGAAGACAAATTGGAATTTAGAGCGGGCCATCTACATAGACCCCATGGAGGTCCGCTGCCCAAACGGAACAGGCCAGGCTTGGTCTGTCCGTGTCCAGTACTCTGAGGGGAAGGCTGTTTGGATCCCTCATCTTGATCACAATTGCTAAGGGTGTAGGATCCCACCCCTGTAGAGAAATTGTCGTTACAAGGCTGGCTGTCCTAAAAGTTCTTTGAAAAGAAAAGGGGCTGGAGAGTCCAAAGTTCCAGTTTCAGCTAAGTTCAAGTTGTTTGTTGGGTTTAAAAACCCTATTCCCATGTTTCCCCCTTTACCTTCTATCCTTGGAAGAGGGATTGGGAATCAGCAGACGTTCTACCACTGTATAGTACCATAAAAAGTGGGCCGACCCTCTAACACACAACAGACTTTCTGTTCAGAGGACTTCAGTAGTCACTTGGTGTCATACTTCAGTTGCTATCAGAAGCCTTCTTTACCAAATGTTCTAACAAGATCGTTTGGGCCAACAGGCCAGAATCACCTACTGGAACAATTCTAGAGACACTTTATGAAGAAACTTGGGCCAACGGGCCAGGAGAAAGAGTACAGAAGAAGAGGATTCTTTGCTCAAAGGACACTTTGTGAAGATCCTGTTAGGCCAAAAGACCAGTTGAGAGAACTTTGTGCGAGTTGCTTCCTTGGACAAGGAGGTAGAGGCTCATTGTCGCTTCAGAGGATGGGATGCCAGAGTGAGGGACCCCTCGAAGAGATGTTCAAAACTCACAAGTTGGACAAGCTTGCTCAGGCTTCAGCAATATAGCTTGTCACAGAAGAAGATATGTTGCCTCGGTGTTACAGAAGGAAAGGACACTGTGAACACCAGTGGATGTCTTTATTCTGAACTTGTGGGTCTGACTATAATAGGAAGAGAGTCAGTGCCCTAGTGTCAAGAAGGGACTGTGCCTATTATCTAGTCAACAAAAATTGGTTGCAGAGTATGAGATAGATATATAGCTTGGCAAGATCTAATTCTTATCTGTTTCAGGAGTAACGATGGAACGTTGCCTCAAGTGTGCCCTGAGGGGGCAGGAACTGAAGGGAATCTCTGCGAGAATGTGTAGTCAGAGATGATGTGGTGAGAAGGTCGCCTCTGAACAGAGGACAGTCTAACTGGTGCAGCAAGCAATGCATTTATGCTTAACCAAACTTCCTTTGCAGGCTTGCTTGGGACTTTCCGGGTCTGGCTAGGCCCTCCATTACTCAATGTATATTTCTATGCCATGTAGATACTGTATCTAGTTAGTTAGACAGGATGATGTCTACCTGTCCAAGCTGATTTTTGTTTGGCGAGGGGTGTATTGATTTCAATGCACTTGCTATGTGTAAAAAACCATGTGCATATTTGTACAGCAGAGTCATATATTTTTTCACATAATTTATTGTATCTACTGGCCACATATGATGTATGCCCCATGGCCCTGTACATTTGTTAGTTGCCTTTTCCCCTTTTCCAGGTTTGTGGGATACTCTGTGGACATTTTTGGTAAAATAATTTTTGTAGGGGCGGCTGCCCAGAGCCAGTGAGGACATGGCTCATTTGGCGGGGGGTGAGTGTAGCACCCTCCTAGGTAGGTGCTAGTGAGAGAGTATAGTTTTTAGCTCTGTCTGCCTATCAGAGGGGCAGCAGGCAAATCTATATTGCTTTCTGCCTACCAGAGAGCAGGATCTGTGAGTTAGGTCTACTCAGTGTGCTCAGTATGTGATTCATTGGGTCTAGAGAGTGTTTCACACTGGTCAAATATAGAGGCATGTTGTACAGTGGGAGGAAACCTGACCAATGGATACATAGGCTTTGATACAGTCCTGGTGATTGGTAGAGACAGGCTTTCTCTGTGCATTCTGGAATACTGTATAAAAGCCAGGAGCACATGTGCTGCGGGTCTTTGGCTGGTTAGCAGAGTACCGAAGGGAGGGTGGCGGCTGCCTCTTCCTCTGTAGCAGTGGCACGTGGCATCAGGAGGTGGTCCTGAGGGCCAGAGGAACGGAACTGAACCCAGAGGTCCAGGAAAGCTGACTGAGGGGGAGACACTGGAGACCCTAGAAAAACAGTATCGTGAGTACAGGGGATTGTGTCAAGGGGCCTGACCTGAGGGGGCCACCCCAAAGTGAGATAGTCAGTGGACAGGTGTCAGTGGTCAACAGAGAGGATACCAGGATGGTGTCCTGAAGATAATTTAGTCCATCATTCCAAATTCACCCAGTGGCAGGGTGAAACAGCAGCCTGGCTGCATTGTCAGAAGTAGGAGTCCTCTGCATTGTGAATAGTTAATTTGGAGTATCCCACTATTCCCTTCTCCCATCCCTAATTTAAATAAAACACCAAAAACAACTACAAACCCCTGGACTGATCATTGACTGAGCCAAGACGTGTTAAATTGTGAATGCCAGTGTTGCTAACGGTAACCCAGGGGGACCCGAGAGTGCAATATCCAGCAGCCCTCAAGGGTGCAGTGCTAAAATACCCTACACACAACCTCAGTTCAGTATCAAAAAGCAAACATCAGGCTGGTTAATGGTAAATGAACCAAATATATTGTCAAGGGTTGCAGTAAATAGCATTATTTACATAAATGAGTAAGTAAAGGATTAGGTCAATCATAGTAAGTATGTTTACTAGGCATTATATTAGAGTAAACTTGGTAATCCACAAAATCAGCAATAAGCAATGGCATTACAAAACAGTAACAGCAATGATAATCAATAGTGTTATAACACCTCTGCAAGCACTAGGCTATATCTACTACAGAGTGCACTATATATTAATGACAGCAAGGAGATTTAAGTCTCCCTAAATAAGTAGCTCTTACTACGAAATAGGCAAAGTTATTGTAAAGCAGCTATCAGAAGTCTTCAGCCTTAGTTCTTTACCCGGCTAGCAATGGGGCCCAGTTTTTGCAGTGGTGTACATGAGTACAGTCCCAGTAAAGTCTTCATGCAGTAAATAATACCACTGGTTTGATGGCCATTACCTATATGCTCAGTGTCTGCTAGCAGCAACAGTTTAATGACATCAGTGTGCTCTCACCATTTCCAGCAATATAACAGGGGTCTCACTGTTCAGATGTCAGCTCACTTCTGGATCTGCCTGAAACAACTCCAGTCTTTAGCACATATCCACAAGCTTTTGGAAGGTTGATGTGCACACTGGAGCAGCGATGTGCACATTTCGGTCTCCTTGCAGCAAAGAGGAAATCCCTCAGTATTCAGCCTGTGAAAAATACAGCTCTCTATCTCTTTACAGTGCCTTGGGAAAGTATTCGGCCCCCTTGAACTTTGCGACCTTTGCCACATTTCAGGCTTCAAACATAAAGATATAAAACTGTAATTTTTTGTGAAAAATCAACAACAAGTGGGACACAATCATGAAGTAGAACGAAATGTATTGGATATTTCAAACTTTGTTAACAAATAAAAAACTGAAAAATTGAGCATGCAAAATTATTCTGCCCCTTTACTTTCAGTGCAGCAAACTCTCTCCAGAAGTTCAGTGAGGATCTCTGAATGATCCAATGTTGACCTAAATGACTAATGATGATAAATAGAATCCACCTGTGTGTAATCAAGTCTCCGTATAAATGCACCTGCACTGTGATAGTCTCAGAGGTCCGTTTAAAGAGCAGAGAGCATCATGAAGAACAAGGAACACACCAGGCAGGTCTGAGATACTGTTGTGGAGAAGTTTAAAGCCAGATTTTGATACAAAAAGATTTCCCAAGCTTTAAACATCCCAAGGAGCACTGTGCAAGCGATAATATTGAAATGGAAGGAGTATCAGACCACTGCAAATCTACGAAGACCTGGCTGTCCCTCTAAACTTTCAGCTCTTACAAGGAGAAGACTGATCAGAGATGCAGCCAAGAGACCCATGATTACTCTGGATGAACTGCAGAGATCTACAGCTGAGGTGGGAGACTCTGTCCATAGGACAACAATCAGTTGTATACTGCACAAATCTGGCCTTTATGGAAGAGTGGCAAGAAGAAAGTCATTTCTTAAAGATATCCATAAAAAGTGTCGTTTAAAGTTTGCCACAAGCCACCTGGAAGACACACCAAACATGTGGAAGAAGGTGCTCTGGTCAGATGAAACCAAAATCAAACTTTTTGCCAACAATGCAAAATGTTATGTTTGGCATAAAAGCAACACAGCTCATCACCCTGAACACACCATCCCCACTGTCAAACATGGTGGTGGCAGCATCATGGTTTGGGCCTGTTGATTCTTCACAAAAAAATTACAGTTATATATCTTTATGTTTGAAGCCTGAAATGTGGCAAAAGGTCGAAAAGTTCAAGGGGGCGAATACTTTCGCAAAGCACTGTATCTTTAAAATAATAAAGCTTTTTTAAAGCCTGTGAATAAAAGGAGGCCGTTGCAAGCACTTCTTGCAGTGGTATAATTTGTTACAACCCTTGTCACTGTGTGTTTTACTGGACAGCTTGGTTTGCATGTAAATGTAGAGAAGAGTTGTTAAAGGAAGTTGAAATAAAAAAGGAATTATTAAATTAAATCCTTTAAATACATGCCCACATATCCAAATGCAGTTATTAGCATTTTTTTATAGTGGTTCTCTAATGTTAATTTGTCAAAAGAAATTTGAAATGAGTCAGAAAAAGTACTTTTAAATGGAAATTGAAAAATTCTTAATGCATGTGCTTAGCACAAGAATGTATGCTGGTTAGAGGTTAGACAGTGCTAGTTGTGAAAGTCTGGGTTTTACTTTCAAAAGCATAATTCCTACAATACAAGGTCTATTACTGTAAGCAAAATACGATACTTACAAAAAATGCTTAAGAGACAATGAATGTATCCCTAAGGAGCGTGACTACTAATAGCTGGGAGTTGATAAATGAACTCTTCCTTTACCAAAAAAAAAAAAAAAAATGGTGAGGTCAAACAAAATTCTGCATTTCCTGTATCTTCTGCTGTTCAAAGAAATTCCC
Source organism: Pelophylax lessonae (assembly GCF_965119305.1). Taxonomy (NCBI): domain Eukaryota; kingdom Metazoa; phylum Chordata; class Amphibia; order Anura; family Ranidae; genus Pelophylax; species Pelophylax lessonae. The sequence continues at coordinate 399,800,796 of NC_138772.1, forward strand.
TATGAGTTTTCTCAATACAGAGATAAATATCCACCTACACTATTCATAAACATTTTCTGTTTATATTATGTCTGACAAAGTTTATAAATGTTAATAAAAAGATATTTCCAATTTTAGTAGATAGAAAAAAGAAGAAAATAAATGGAAATCACAAAAAAGTTACAGTTATATGACCGTGCAACACTGCAAATCTACTGTATATAGCAATCAGGTCAAATGCAACAATCTACTTATAATTGGGTTTATCTGTTTACAAAAATGGAGCTCCGACATATTACATTTCTTTTAGCATTTGTTGCATAGTTTAAATATACTATAATATATACATATTTTTTAATGCAAGTATCTTTGCAATTTACAGATTAATCTTTATTCGTTTACTGGTCTAGGGTCATGTTGTCTTAACAGGGTTAAAAGTACAAGGAGCGTCAAGGTACATTGGGAACTGTGAACCTTGTATAGAGTTTAAAGACCCATTACACCAACATGGTCTTTTGTAAACCTATGGAACACTCTGAGAAATATGCATGTTGAATCATCTCACACAAATAACACAATGGAAATGCAAACTGAGCTCCAATATACAGCAATGTTGTATGTTATATGTACTAACCCTTTGTTAACTGGTTATGTGTCAAATTTGATACACATACTGTATGTATAAATCCAGCCTGTAGAAAAATGATTTAAATTCTTTGTAGTGGGAGGTCTATAAACCAGTTTACATCTCTGCTGTACATTTTAGATATGTTGCGTTTTAGACGCATTTTTACATGCATTTTTCATGCATTACCACTGAACTCTAGATAACATGTATTTTTATAAAAGGACATCGAAGTTTCAGCAAGCAGGATTTTTTTTTTTTTAATGTGCCACACCTAAAAAGCGCACTTAAAATGCACAGCTGTGAACAGGGCCTTAATGAAAGAAATACAACTAAAAATGACATTTTGACAAGTTTTGTTAACGTAGTAGTGTAAAGTAGCAGCTCATTCAAAAGGAGAAATTCCGATTAATAAAAGGGTTCTGATTTAAAATCATTACTCTAGCTTTCGAGGCTACATCATAAAACCAGACCATCTACTGAGATCTAGCCAGTTTTTAACCACTTTAAGACCGGGCCTATTTTTGACACGGGGTGTTTACAAGCTAAAATCAGATTTCTTTTTTTTTGCTAGAAAACTACTTAGAACCACCAAACATTATATATATATTTTTTAGCAGAGACCCTAGAGAATAAAATGGAGATCGTTGCAATATTTTTTATCACACCGTATTTGCGCAGCGGTCTTACAAACGCAATTTTTTTGGAAAAAATTCAATTTTTGAATTAAAAAGTAAAGTAAATAGATACCCAACATGTCATGCTTCAAAATTGTGCACATTCGTGAAATGGCGACAAACTTTGGTGCTTAAAAATCCCATATGCGACATTTTGATGGAGGAGGTCTAGGGCTCAAATTATTGCTCTCGCTCTAACGATCACGGCAATACCTCACGTGTGGTTAGAGCACCGTTTACATATGTGGGTGGGGCTTCCGTATGCGTATGCTTCTGCGCGTGAGCTAACAGGGACAGGGCACTTTAATTAATTATTTTTTTTCCCTATTTATTTTATTTATTATTTTTTATTTTATTTTTACACAGATTTTGAAAAATTTGATCATTTTTATTCCTATTACAAGGAATGTTAACATTCCTTGTAATAGAAATAAGCATGACAGGGCCTCTTTATTGTGAGATCTGGGGTCAAAAAGCCCTCACAAGTACACTAAAAAAGAAAAAAAATGGTTTAAAAACAAAATCGTCTCTTTAAACCGGTTGCTAGGCAACGACATTTGACATCGCTCTGGTCCTCCAAGACCATAGAGTCAAGTGAGAGCCATCTTGCCCTCAATCCACTTCCTGTCTAAGAGGATCCAGGACCGGATCGTTCTCTCCGCTGCCGGCGGGTCCGGTAAGCAGGGAAAAGGACCGGGACACGGCAGGAGGGGGGCACCTGTTCCGCCGCATCGTAAGGGTGATCCCGCAGTGAATCTGCTGCTGGGACCATGGAGCCACTGCATGAAGACAGAAGTTGCTGAAAAAGCTGGAGGAGATCAGACAGCAGTACTGAGACAGGAAAACATAAGAAAACAGTGTTTTATGTAGGTAGAACTATACTGGATATAGTTTATGATACACAAGGATTTAGCAAACAAAATGTAATCTCGATAGGGTTTAGATCTACTACTAATGTATTCAAATATTTTCTAAATTCTGCTACTGCCTGGATAATGCTAATCACCATGGTTGGTAGAATCTCCCTCAATGGCCCTGTTTGTGAATTTAAAATCCGATCCAGAAAAAGAAAAAGCATCAGCCGGCCACAAACTGCAATCTAAAAATCAAAGGAGCCGGAAGAAAATTCTCATCTAAACAGTGACTTCATTCAATCAGATGCAGTCACTGTTGGGGAATTATGACAGCCAAAGGAGCAGCGGCTGTCAGAATACCCCAACAGTGACTGCATTTGATTGGATGAAGTCACTGTTCAGCTGAGAATTTTCTGCCTGGCTCCTTTGATCTTCAGATTGCAGTTTGTGGCCAGGTGGTGTTTTTTTTTTTCTGGATTGGATTTTACATTTATAAACAGGGCACAAAGACTACAGTGGTCTGTTTATTTTGCATTTATTACCTGTAACCAATGGGAGCAGTAGTTAAGTTCAGTGACATGTAGTTAACTTCTAATTTTTTTTCATTGTCATTTATAACTGATATTTTCTGCATAGAATTTTCATATGGGCAGATTATATTATTTGTCTATGCTGTTATATACTCCTAGTAGCACTGACAGCGAAACTGAAGAAGAACGTTATTTAAATGTCCAGATGTCATTTCTGGCACTTCATGTAGAGAGCAGAGTGGGGGGCAAGGTACATCATTTACTGACATTGCACAGAGAGGAAAATAAATCAAGAGGTACAACAGTTCTTTTCAACACATTTCCATACCTGATGCTTATCACCTTTTAAATGCTTGCTGCTGTATTGTACTGTATGTGTGACCTTCTGAAAAGCTGATAAGGTGAATGCACTCCTGAGCCATAGAAAACGGTTAAATATTAGCCAATATACTAATATACTTCTATTAGTAAAACAAATAGTTGAATTGTATCAAAAAGAAACAATGGTTAAGAAAACTTTGGTGTAATCTCATTTTGTATTTTAAATGACCTTGAAACTATAAGTATTACATACACTATAGTGCATACATAGTGAGCTCCCTTATCTCTAAGGGTTAGACTAGGGTGAACTAAGTGGATGTTATATACAAAAAGCATCATTAGGGACTTACAGTGATGTGTGACAGATTGGGTAATGCTACTGCCTTATAGCAGATTTCCTGAGGACAATCTCACCAGGACGCTAAGTAGATGAAGCTAGTACAACATTCTTATAAATTGAATATTTTGTTATCTGCTTAAACTGTTCCTGGGGTTAAGCCTCGCACACACTACTAGTTTTTTCATTCAACCCTGCTGGTTGATCGAAAAAAAACAAAACGGAGGCACTGTACTAACTATGCGATATTGGTACAGTGATCTTCCCTGCTGAGCTATTGTGTTCTGACAGGGGGGACGGCCCTCCCGACAGAAAACCCGGGTCAAGCGATGATCGGGAGCCTGTTGGCAAACCTTTTTCGGTCACAAGCCTTTGACAGCAGCTGCCCGAATGGCTGGCTTCTGTCAGGCCGGCTGCTGTACACATGGGCCGAATGTCGGCAGGTTTCTATTGATCTGGCCGATGCCAACCGACATTTTGCTGGTGTGTACTAGCCTTTACTCCGAGACGGTAACTAATAATATTGCTATAATTGATATTCCTTACAGTGGACTACACTGGACTATGGACAATGGTAAATACTAATACCACAATACCAAATAAATATGTATATTTAATACACTTTAACAGGTTGGGAAACCTTCCATGTATGCACAGAGGGTCTCCTATTTTACAAGTTCCAAACTTCATAATGACTGGGATTTTTGGGAGTGGGGGGGGGGGGGTGCATAAATCTGGTGAAACTCTGCACTGAAACCAATCAGCTTCCAGGTTTTATTCTCAAAACCTTAATTAAACAAGTTGAAGTTAGAAGCTGATTGGTTACCATGTACAGCTGTACCAGATTCTGAGTACTCCAGTTTTAGTAAATCTCTCCCATAGAGTTGCTGCAGGTAGTAATTTAGTGCCATAACCACCCAGATATAAATGACATCTTAGAACATATTTATATCTTAATGGTTTATTCCACTAAAGAAATGTGAATGTTGGGATAAGAAGAGAGCCAAATGCTTTGCAGTAGGGAAATAGCAATTTCATTTTCGTTTAGAGATACGGGTTGTAAGAAATCTATTCTTTTTTTTTTCTTTTTTGTGTTTTTGTGTGTTTACTCCAACAGCTAAATGTACTACAAGGTATTTCAGGTTTTTAGAGGGCACGTGTCATCTTTTTTTCTGTCTTTACTTGCATCTCTATTGCCTCTCACACGTTCCTGAAGACGCCTAGGCTTTAAGCCGTGGCCTCATGGGGCTACGAGACTCCCCCCTTACCTGTCTGGTCCAATTTCTGTCAGATCAGTGATGCTGGCCCCTGACTTTTATCTTACAGGTCACAAGGTCATGCTGTCTCTGGGTAGAAAAATCAGTTACGGTAGATCTTGATTATACCATTGCTGGGCAGAACAGTCAACAAGGCTTCTATCCAGGAAGATCTTTGAGCTATCACTTACCTCTGATTGCAATTTCATTATGCGAAGTGAAGATCTCTACCATTTACCAGGTTATTCTGTATTTTACTTTTTTTTCTCATGACTAGGCTGTCCGCATTGGATTGGCTGGATCTTGAGCTGTTCCCTCCCTATGTTTCCTTTTATTACGGTATAAACGATATGAAATCATAATCTTTGTGGACATTAGGAATTTTACACATTATTCTGCATTTAGGGCCTGAACGTTATGCTGGCCATAAAGTTCATAAAGTAAAAACAGTGCATGAAAAAAAAAATTGCATAAAGTAAAACAGTCTTTTACTGTTTATGTGTTATTCTAGTTATTTGGTGAGTTCTTGAGCCTTTATGGTCCACCTTTATAATTAGTTAATACTGCTTATGGTAAGTTTTTATTGTTGTTAAACCCTATAAACCTACTGTGTCTAAAATTAAGTTACTTTAAATTTAAACCTGTTTGGTCTGGTGTACATTACTTGTTATGCTATGATAATGTCACTAGTTTCATCAGCATTCTTTTAGCTGAAACAAAGGCCATATGCACTGAAAAAGCAAGACCTACTTATTAGGGTCCCCTTCCCCACAAAAATTCACAGCTTGAAAGTGTAAAAACAAAAATCTTTGGGGAAAAAGTTAGTATTTATATACCCCTGACTTCTACCCACAGTACCTAGGTGTCGTCAGGCTCTTCACAACAATATCCCAGGTAATACTAAGTACATGAAGCCTTGTAAGAAAACACTCCTGAATTGTGCTGGAGCGTCTTCCTGTGAGATTTGGGATATCCAGCAGTCCCTGGATTCCCACCAAAAGAATGGTGATAATATTCTCTGTAGCGTTAAAGCCAGTGCCTGCCAAAAGTTTTAAGAATTACACAAATAAAAATGTTCACAAAGTCTGCTGCTTCTGTGTTTTTAGCACTTTTTGTCAAATGTTACTATGGTATACTGAAGTATAATTGCAAGCATTTCATAAGTGTAAAATGCTTTTATTGACAATTACATTAGGTTTATGCAAAGAGTCAATATTTGCAACATTGACTCTTCTTTTTCAAGACCTATCCGATTCACCTCTTGAGGATTGATCACAAGTTCTCAATGGGATTAGGGTCTGGGGAGTTTCCTGGCCATGGACCCAAAACTTCAATGTTTGGTCCCTAAAGCCACTTAGGTATCACTTGTGCCTTATGGCAAGGTGCTCCATCATGCTGGAAAAGGCATTGTTCCTCACCAAACTGTTCTTGGATGGTTGAGAGAGGTCTCTCTTGGAGAATGTTTTTGTACCATTTTTTATTCATGGCGTTCTTAGGCAAAATTGTGAGTGAGCCCAGTCCCTTGGCTGAGAAGCAACCCCATACATGAATGGTCTCAGGATGCTTTGCTGTTGGCATGGCACAGGACTGATGGTAGTGCTTACCTTTTCTTCTCCGGATAAGGTTTTTTTCGAAATGCCCTAAACAATCAGAAAGGGGATTCATCAGAGAAAATTACTTTACCCCAGTCCTCAGCAGTCCAGTCCCTGTACCTTTTGCAGAATATCAGTTTGTCCCTGTTGTTTTTCCCGAAGGTAAGGGGCTTCTTTGCTGCCCTTCTTGACACCAGGCCAGCCTCCAAAAGTCTTCACCTTACTGTGCATGCAGATGCACTCACACCTGCCTGCTGCCATTCCTGAGCAAGTTCTGCACTGGTTGGGCCCCGATCCCACAGCTGAATCAACTGTAGGAGATAGTCCTGCCACTCAATGGATTTTTTTGGGCACCATTAACCTTCTTCACAATAATTGAACTCCTTGAGGTTCTTGATGATCCGATAAATGGTTGATTTTGGTGCAATCTTAGTAGCAGTAATATAATTGCCTGTGAATCCGTTTTGTGCAGAGCAATGATGACTGCATGTGTTTCCTTGCAGGTAACCATGGTTAACAGAGGAAGAACAATGATTTCAAGCATCACCCTCCTTTTAAAGCTTTCAGTCTGTTATTCTAACTCAATCAGCATTATAGAGTTATTTCCAGCTTTGTCCTTGTCAACACTGACACCTGTGTTAACTACAGAATCACTGACATGATGTCAGCTGGTCCTCTTATGGCAGGGCTGAAATGCAGAAATGTTATTTTTTTGGGATTAAGTTCATGTTCATGCACTTAATTAATTGTAATTCATCTAATCATTCTTCATAACATTCTGGAGCATATGCAAATTGCCATCATAAAAGTGAGGCAGCAGACTTTGTGAACATTATTATTTATGTCATTCTCAAAACTTTTGGCCAGGGCTGTATGTATATTTACCAACATTTCTCCCCCAAAGGTTTTTATTTTCTCTACCTTTCATGCAGGAATTTCCAATAGGGTCTTGCTTGTTAGTGCAAAGTCCAATTAAAAACTTTAGTAGTAATATGTCTGTGAAGAAAATGTAGGGGGGGGGGGGGGAGTACTGCGCTTCAGAGAAATATATGCGTATGGTAAGCTGATATATTCAAGTAAGTAAATATTATTCATATGTATAGCTGGAAGCGATATCGCTGGTGTGATACATACAATAAAACAAATGATCTCATATGAGTAATAAATTGTTCACGTAAAACCTTTTCACTTAGAGCAATAAAGATATCTGTGCAAAGTGCGTTCCTTATGTGCAAATATACAATAGTTAAAGTGCTTCATGTAAGACACGCCGTGATGGGTATGGGGGAATAAATAATATATATGCAGTGCCGGTAAATAGAAAAAAGGAATGGTGTAATAAATACCAATATATAAAGTGCAAATGCATAAATAGGTGCCAAAAGAACATAAATTATCTCCATTGAGACTTCATAAATTATAGTATTATTCACTAAAACTATGTGCTAAAGTGTCCAATCAATAGGTGATAATTTCAATAATTGCTTCTTAGATTCGGTCTTCCTTAGTTTACTTCTTTCACCTTAGAACAGTGACCCAGGTGCTCTTCAGTGCTGGCACTTCTATGTGCTCTAACTGCTCACCTCAAGATAGTAACAAATACGCCTGTGTTTTATATGCTTGAATCCTATGTCTCCTCCACTCCTTAATCTCCTTTGAATGGCCAGGTGACTGCAGATTTCCCTTATGGAGGGTTCCTTTCCTCTCTTTAATTGATCTGGGGGTTGTAGTTCCTTTATCTTTATATCGACCTTTTGCAGCTCATCAAAATAAAGGGGCCATCATTGTGTAGTAAATTATAATTCCTTTATTTTAAAAAATGTAGTAACTCACATTTGAAATTGTAGCGATCTGCTCGTATGTCTGCCGCGGGACCCGTTCAGTCCGTCCCGTAACGTCACTTCCGGTTTGCCTTTGGTGTACGCCCTACGCGTTACGTCACGGTACCACATGACTTCCTCAGGGGATCTGTCTGTGAAGGTTTTAATTTATCCTGCTCATTGTATAGATAGTAGAAATTTTTTTGTTTTAATTTATCCTGCTCATTGTATAGATAGTAGAATGTTTTTGTTTTAACTGGATGTGTTCTATAATGTTGAAGACATTTTGTCACTCATCCAAATAGTTCTCCGTTCAACAAGAATGAAGAACATTCAGTAGAAGGACAGTGAGATACGCATTGTGGACAAGGAGGACAAATGGTTTGCAAGGGGAACTGTAGCAGCCATCCCTAAGCCCCTGTTCACACCGGTGCGACTTGTCATGCGACAGTTTGAAATCCGCTTCCGACATGCACTGGTTTGAAAAAAGTTCTTGCAATATTTTCGGCAATTTCATGTGTGACTTGCATAGACATCTGTATATGAAGTCACACAGATGTTGGCAAGGCGCACATAAATTCACACTGACCAGCAACTTTGAAATCGCACTGAAGTAGCACAATTTCAAAGCCGCATTCAGTGTGAACAGCGTGTAAACAAGGATGAGGGTCTTTAACTCCACCTATTACACACATATACCCTCCACCTATTACACACATATACCGGCATTTTAATATCTTTATCTACGCAATCCACACCTTCAGCCATTTAACTCACATAATTAAACACATATACCAGACTGTACAGCACCATGGCAATTGGATTGTATAGATTAAAATAGGTAGGTTTCACAAACTTTAACACCCTTATTATGTTCTTGGAGAAAAAACATCTGCTTTGACACATTTTATGACACCATGTAACTAAATTAGGGCGAATGAGTTACCCATGGTGCTGTAAATGCAGGGGAATTTTCCTGACACATGTTGGAACTAACGAAGCCACTTAATGTACAGTATATGAGTGATGAAATACCTTTAACATTACAGGGCAAGTCTAGTTGACTGTGGATAACCAATACTAGCAAATACAGTGAAGTCTATGATAGATCCTATGAGATATTAAAGCTTACTTCCACTTTTGTTGAGAAAAAAACATACCCCTCTGGGTGATCTATGTACATTACAAGGATTTTAACAAAATTTGTTGCAGATTCCTACCTTTTATTATTCTGAATAAAACATTGTTTGCTCTGTGCTGAGTGAGTCAAATGGGAGTGGTTTCATAATTATCTATCAGCTGTGCAGCTGTAGAGCTCTAATGAGGAAAGCTGCTGGGCCTTTAGACGTGTTCCTATTGGGAGTATCTCACCAAAAATTACATTTTTGTTGCAGGGGATGCCAGAAATCTGACTTGTATCTTAGGCAGACTTCTGGGAAAAAAGGGTGAGCCAATCACACAAGCAGGAAATTATGTTTCTGGGGTGTGGCCAGTACACATTCTGTGTACAGAACAGCTCCAGGTAGCCATATTGCATTGCACTTTCAGAAAATTACAACAGCTGCAGATTGAAAAAGAAAGGTCATTTTTTATATATTTTTTTCTTTATATGCTATTTTTTTCCCCAAGAAAGTGGAGTTACCCTTTAAGCCCCATGTTCCTGTGTTTTCTTCAATTGCTGCAGATTAGCAGCTGAAATTGGAAAAGCAAACACACAACTGAGGACTAAGTTTACATAACCAGTATTACATGTACCATTAGGTAAAACATGATTAAAGAGATAATAAATGATACGATATCATATACATGTTAACAGTCAGTGAACACTTACCAAAATTCATATCAACCTTTCCGCTGCTTTTCATGTTGCAGACCTAATTAGAAACATAATAATTTAATTTTAATAAACTAAAAGCAGAAAATGTACCGGATTTGAATTGCATACTTCTTTCCAGACTTTACTGCCAAGCTGGCAAATGACAGTTAAGGGCCATACACACTATAAGATTTTCTGAAGACTATTTCCTTTAGACTTACCAAAACCATATAATATGAGGTCAAACCTAAACACTTTCAATTTGTATGCAATCTGGCAGGCCCTTGCACTACATAGAAAAGGTAAATCTGAAGGAAATCTAACCACAAAAGTTGGATAGTGTGTATCCAGCTTTAGGTCTTCTTTGTCCTGGAAACCTCTATCAAGCCATACACCATAACACCTCACAAAACTGTACTTTTCTCCAAGACAGGAAATTATTTGTATAGGATATAGGAACAGATATTACCTCTTCACCTAACCATAGTCGAACATGTCTAAACAGTGGAAGGCTGGTTACTTACGGTCTCTTCTTTTATGACCTGTGAAGCTTCAGCTACTGCTGATCTACTGTCCAACAGGGATAGTATAGTTCAGCCTTTTTCAACCAGGGTGCCTTGAGGTTTCTTCAGGGGTGTCTTGCCAAAATGCCTAAAAATTGATCAAAATTTGTATACAAGCAAGCAGGTGGTCCAAGCCTGCCTTTTATTTACACAAAGCCACAGGTTTTATTTATGCACCATTACAACTTTCTAGACACTGGCATTCTAACAACCAATGATGTCATCAGTTGACAAGGAGGATGTCTGTTGCCTCCACAGCATCCTTGTTTGACCCTCCCCTGCTCCTCTCCCTCACCACTGGGGTCCCATTAGCTGATTGATGGAGAGAAATTGAGGAAGGAGAAAAACACAGGAATACTAGTCAGTATCAGTGTGCAAAAGTGTATTTGCTTTGTAAGAATAAATCACTTCATAGGCAGGCCATAGATGGTGCGCATTTCTTTCCTGCAACCACTGGTTGCAGGAAAGAAATTCCCAAAACTCCCCCATCAACACTGTCAGTGCTGACAGGTGAATCCCTCTTGCTGAGCAATTGTCTGCTCCTGGGCGGGGGCGGGCAGGGGAAGCCATCACCACTGGGAGAAGGCAGTGATTATTATAAATCATGAGAGCGGGGCACATGATTACATGGGAGCAGGGCACACAATTACATGGGAACAGGGCACATGATTACATGGGAGCAGGGCACATGATTACATGAGAGCAGGGCAGAAGATTACTTGAGAGCAGGGCACAGGGTTACATGGGAGCAGGGCACATGTTTACACAAGAGTAGGGCACATGATTACATGAGAGCAGGGCACAGGATTACACGGGAGCAGGGCACATGATTACACGGGAGCAGGGCACATGATTACATGAAAGCAGGGCACAGGATTACATGGGAGCAGGGCACATAATTACATGGGAGCAGGGCACATGATTACATGGGAGCAGGGCACATGATTACATGAGAGCAGGGCACAGGATTACATGGGAGCAGGGCACAGGATTACATGAAAGCAGGGCACAGGATTAAATGAGAGCAGGGCACAGAATTACATGAGAGCAGGCACAGGATTACATGGAGCAGGGCACAGGATTACATGGGAGCAGGGCACATGATTACATGGGAGCAGGGCACATGATTACATGGGAGCAGGGCACAGGATTACATGGAGCAAGGCATAGGGATTACAAGAGAGCAGGGCACATATTTACAAAGGAACAGAGCACACAAGTACATGGGGGCGGGGTAAATTCCTACATTTGAATAGGGCACATTCTTACATTGGAGCACATTCTTACATTGGAGTTTCCTTTTCATGCAGAGGTACACAGGGAAGCTGTGATAGTCCTGACACTCGCACGCTGTTCCCGGCCAGCCCTTCCTTCCTTGTCCCTCCTATCACATACAAGCACCTGGGATGGATGTGAAGGGGGAGGGACTGGCCTGCAAGAAGACGTGAGTGTAGGCAGTGGAGATGCATGCTACCTGTCAGCGGCTTGCGATTGACAGGTAGATCACTGCAGAACCCCTGGGGACCTCTCGTGGACCCCAGTTGAGAAACACTGCTGTAAAGGTTCTCACTGTGGCAGTGCAGTTACAGACTTCAGGGCGATATGTAATAGACTGCTTGAAAAAATAGATCATTACATTTCTTGGCAGGATTTAATATTAACCAGTGACAAATAAAGAAATGCTGACATTGAAAATGTCACCTAACACCTATGACACCTCTTTTGTTCTAATTTCATGTAAAGGGAAGGAACAATCATTAGCTTTTGTTCTATTGATGACGTCAGAGGCTGACAAAAAGGTTTCTGTACCAGACCTAATGTCTTTCTGTACTCATTTATGATCTTACAGTGCTTCATGGAAGGCATATGAGGAGCTGGATCAATAATGTAATAGCTCGATCAAATAAATGGAATGTTACATAGTACCTATTCTATGGCCAAATTCATTACATTGCTAAGTCTGAAGGGTAAAATAAAAGAAGTGAGAATTGCTGCCATTTTCTTTACAGTGTACAATTTCCAGTACCGTAAGTGAGCAACACTAAAGTGGAGCTCCAGGATTTTTTTTTTATTGGAAACATCACAGGGCACACTGTTCAGACACCAACAACCGAGTTTGGAGCGATTTAATTTTGAGTGCTTCAACATCAGATTTGGGCCCCAATGTACTGGTCAGGAGAAAAGGATTTGACAAAGACTGCTGGACCATTGTCATAGCAGCGCTCCCTAGACAGGACTTTCCCCAGTATAGGGATTCAGGGTCACTTACTGGTCTGCTTGTTTATTACCAGATTTACTGTATACAATAATTTTCAACTGTTTTACATACTAAAAGTGTTTATTGCCATTTTCTACATGGGTATTTTTGTAATTTACACATTGTTGCAGTAAATATCTCCTCTACAGCTCAGGTGTGTCAGAGAGGTTGGTGCTGCTTACAGAGTCCTGGGCTTTTGGAACAGGAGACCAGAGAAGACAGAAGCTTCTTTGGAGGTAAGGATGCTGCGTGAGATCACCAATGCAAAAATAAAAAAAGTGTAAACAAGAATTTTATTTTAAAAAATCAATAATTTATGATATATATTAGATTAGGGTTTACATTTACTTTACATTTTTTCCATTAAAACATGTGAACCCTTCCTCCACCACCTTCTCATTGCACTTAATACAATTAGAAACAAGGAAGTAGTGATGTCATATAGGCACCTTGGCCTCTCTACCGACTCATTGTGGATATGTAACATCTTTCTTGTGTGTCCTCTTGTAAAGAAAATGCTCACATTTGCTGCAAGACCCACCTATTGCCTCTCTCTCCCTAACCTTTCAATGAGGGCTGCATTTATGGCATGTACCCCCTGTATTTTACTACAAGTAAAATTCAGATTTTACTTGTGCCTGCAGAGTATCTTCATGTATGCAGCTGTTAAGGGAAAGTCCCTACAGAAATATGCCTGCATAATGGTGGAGATCTTTACAATTATGTGTTATGTGGGGCGATTAGGGGGAACTTCCAACAAAGTCTATGGGCCCAAAAACATGCATGTCTGCCCCAAAGACACCCATGTACTTTATCAAGCTTCCTGTGACAGGCGAAACAGCACTCAGGTGTGAATGAGCCCAAATGGAAATCACACATCAAAATGTCCAGGTGTGAATGGGGGCTTCTGAATTGCAGGCCAGATACAAACATACACTATATTGTCAAAAGTATTGGGACACACGCACATGAATTTTAATGGCATCCCAGTCATAGTCTGTAGGGTTCAATATTGAGTTGGACCACTCTTTGCAGCTACAACAGCTTCAACTCTTCTGGGAAGGCTGTCCACAAAGTTTAGGAGTGTTCTATGGGAATGTTCGACCCTTCTTCCAGATGCGCATTTGTGAGGTCAGGCAGTGATGTTGGACTAGAACGTCTGGCTTGCAGTCTCCGCTCTAATTCATCCCAAAGGGGTTCATTTGGGTTGAGGTCAGGACTCTGTGCAAGGCAGTCAATTTCCTCCACCCCAAATTTGCTCATCCATGTCTTTATGGACCTTGCTTTGTGCACTGGTCTAAATCATTTGGTGGAGGGGGGATTATGGTGTGGGGCTGTTTTTCAGGGGTTGGGCTTGGCCTTTAAATTTCAGTGGAGGATATTTTTAAGGCATCAGCATACCAAGACAAATTCATACTCCCAATTTTGTGGGAACAGTTTGGGGATGGCCCCTTCCTGTTCCAACATGACTGCGAATCAGTGCACAAAGCAAGGTCCATAAAGACATAAATGAGTGAGTTTGGAGTGGAGCAACTTGACTGGCCTGCATAGAGTCCTGACCTCAACCCGAAAGAACACCTTTGGGATGAATTAGAGCGGAGACTGTGAGCCAGGTCTTCTCGTCCAACATCAGTGCCTGACCTCACAAATGTGCTTCTGGAAGAATGGTCAAACATTCCCATAGACACACTCCTAAACTTTGTGGACAGCCTTCCAAGAAGAGTTGAAGCTGGTATATCTGCAAAGGGTGGGCCAACTCAATACTGAACCTTACAGACTAAGACTGGGATGCCATTAAAGTTCATGTGCGTGATAAAGCAGGCGTCCCAATACTTTTGACAATATAGTGTAAAAGAAAATAGATAACAAAAACACTTTTTGACTTCGCCTAAAATAAAGACGAAAAACTCTGGTCAGGTTTTGAATCAGAGAAGTTATACTAGCATGCTATAGAGTCTAGGTGCTCTGCAAGAAACATTTTTTATTGTATTATTGTTATTATTAACACTTGACAATTTCATTTCCTTTCTTCCTGCAGTGCCAACAAAGCATTACAATCTCTGGCCTCCGTGACACCGAACAAAACAGGCCAATCGGTCTACAGGGGATCCCTTCCGTCTATTAAAAACACAAGCAAATGCCAGGGAGACACACAGCCCCACCAATATGTGTCCTCAGCTTGACAGGACCTGGTCAATGTCCCACTGCTGAGGGTCGTGGTAATTTACGTCCACTCTGTGTACTTTAACTTATCTGTGCTCTAGCTGGCTGGTCTCTTTCAGTCAGCCTGTCTCCTTGCAGGCTGTGAGACTTTCCTGACTGAGGGACTAAGTGGGAACTGGCTGCTTTCCTCCTGCCAAGTTCCCTAGCCTCACCAATAACAACAAACACAGCAACCCCATTCCAAGGCCCAGCAGATACTGCACTACGATTCAGCTGCATGCCTCAGCTCTTCCACATTTATTTCCAGCAGCTCCTTGCCTCATTTGGGCTCTTCTGAACAGAGGAGAAGGCTAATTGTTAATTGCTCCTAGTGGATGTCTTTGATGTCACTTATGCAGTGTTACAGTACTGAGGCCTGGCAGAGCAGTCGGAGTTTGGTTTGTGGATTTTTATCCCACAGTTCCTCAGGGATACATTAGTACACCACTCTGCTAATACACATCGATTTGTGTAACAACATAACTGCAACATGTTGTAATCTGCTTTCCTTCTCTCTGCTCCATGTCATCATTTATTAGTCTCTCTCCAAGCAAGCTTACAAGTGATTAAATGCACAAACAATGCATTTTTTTTTACAATTTCATTTGTGGCAAAGCTACATGGAGACTGTAATCACAGGATGACATACAAGAAATGTCTTGATGAGGACGCATGTAGTGAGGCAATAGCAGAAAAACTGTAAACGAATGTAATAGAATCTGTTTGCTGCGATTTACGGAAAAGATATTTAAATTCTCAAACTGCCAAAGTTTATTACCTGACCCCATTCATGTCAATGAACACTATCATATGATCGGGAAAAAAAGCGTGGTCTCAAAATCTGGTCACCTTAAACATCCCACTAATTCAACCTGCACACAATATAAAAAATTCAAGAAATCAATATTTTTTTGCATGTCGTGATGAAATATGTTGAGCATGGAACTGAGGGATGTCATCAAATTGCTTAGACCACATGTGTCAAATACAAGGCCTATTGGACAAATCTGGCCCTCCGGGCCCAATTTGTCTCAGCAGTCAGCAGCAGAGACGAAGACAGAACTCCTCTGCCAGATCCTTGTGGCAGAGAAGCTCGTCTCTGACCACCCCCCCCTCCGCCTCAGCAGTTGGCAGCAGAGAGGACAGAACTCCTCCTTCAGATCCTTCACCTCTCTGTGCAGCCACAGAACCCCCTCTTCTCCACCTCACCTTTTGCATAGGCGTGCGCACGGGGTGTGCCCAGGCACACCCTAATCACCCTTGTGCTTCCGCCATGGCCGCCGCTGCTGAGTCTGCTCTCTGCCCCTGGCTCACTGCTGGCTGGCCTCGGCTTGGCGGCTCGGCCGCTCAGCTCCAGGCCGAATCCGATTCAGTCGGCGCCGCCCACTGTGGAGTGGTGGGGGAGACAGGCGTGCGGTGCAGAGAGGGACTGTCTGGGGGAGGGACTAGCCTGGTCATCCCGGATCTATATAGGGGACCTCACCTCACCCTGGCCTGCTGTAAGGGGGATCCATATGGGGGACCTCACCTCACCTGCTATAAGGGGGATCTATATGGGGGACCTCATCTCACCTCACCCTGGCCTTCTGTAAGGGGAATCTATATGGGGGACCTCACCTCACCCTGGCCTGCTGTAAGGGGGATCTATATGTGGGACCTCACCTCACCCTGGCCTGCTGTAAGGGGGGATCTATATGGGGGACCTCACCTCACCCTAGCCTGCTGTAAGGGGGATCTATATGGGGGACCTCACCTCACCCTGGCCGGCTGTAAGGGGGGATCTATATGGGGGACCTCACCCTGGCCTGCTGTAAGGGGGATCCATATGAGGGACCTCACCTCACCCTGGCCTGCTGTAAAGGAGGATCTATGGGGGACCTGCCCTAGCCTGCTCTAAAGGGGGATCTATGGGAACCCTGCTCTAAAGGGGATCTATGCCATAGATCCCCCTTCAGAGCAGGATCCCCATAGATCCCCCTTTAGAGCAGGGCCCCCAGATCCCATTTAGAGTAGGCCAGGGTCCCCATAGATCCCCTTTAGAGCAGGCCAGGGTCCCCATAGATCCCCCTTTAGAGCAGGGTCCCCATAGATTCCCCCTTAAGAGAAGTGTCCCCATAGATTATATTTTAGTTTACATTTATTATTATATTTTAGTTTACATTTATTTATAAAAGTGTGTGTGTGTATATATATATATATATATATATATATATATATATATATATATATATATATACACACTGTGACAGAACCCACTGTCACTGTGTGTTTTGGAGGGGACTGTGCGCAAGCCTCCTACCGACAGACTATGGGCCAGAAGCTACTGGAGTTTGGCACTGCAGCCTTTTGACTTTACCATCCACTACTGGCCTGGGAAGCAAAATGGCAACGCTGATGGGTTGTCCCGGCAAATGGAACTCAGCCCCTAACCTAAATCCGGACATCCCCAAGTTGACCTGAAAAGGGTCAAGCCGGGTCTGCCGGAGTGTTCCACAAGGGGGGAGCACTGTGACGGATCACCCTGTCCCTGGATTGTAAACCCCTTTGTGTCATTTTCCTATGAGTTTGGGACATTGCACTTTTATTGCATTTTATTTCCTCTTTATTCATCCTCTGAACAAAGGAAGATGGCAGGACTCATGCCATTGAGTTAATGTAATGTTACAGCCCATCCCCCCCCCCTCCTCCTGTTCCTGTGTCTAAGTGTGTGGATTCATGATACAGACAATAGCCTGAGCTGGGCTGGAGACCTCTCTCCGCAGGGGGTGTGTATTAAGACTTGCAGTTTCAAATGTACAAATGTTCAGTTCTCATTGGTTGTTGGTTGGTCCTTGTCTCATCCCCCCCCCCTTGCAGGGCTAAGGGGAGTGCCCCTTAGCTGTGTGTAACTATTGTCTTGGAATGTAATAAACAGTTTAAGCTCTGCATGGCTAACCCTCAACACCTGTGTGGATTGTCTCGTGATTGAGGGGTTACGGGCTGGATATGGCTTCTCTGCAGGCTGTGGGTGCGTTTGGAGGACAGGAGACACAGATCCGGCGGATGTGCCCACCTGGGGTACAAAGATCCGTTACATTGGTTGGCAGCGGTGGGATGTCTCCTGCAGTCCAGGACATCCAAACCACCACCAGGATTCAAGATCTGGGCAGCTGCCGAGGAGTGATACGGGGACCAGCCAGCATGAGAGCGGAGTTCGGGAGGAGGCTGCAAGGCATGCGGAAGCACCATCGGGGACCAGCGACAGAGCACACCAGGCTCGGCTGGGAGGATGTGATCCGCCGGCAACTCTGGCATGAGGCGCTAAGCCACGAGCGGCACCATCAGGGGAAGATCCTTCCCTCCTCCACAGAGATGTACCGGAAGCAGTACCGTGCGCGAGAGGTGTTCCTGAGGGAACGACCGCGAGATGAAGGGAAGACGGAGCTCGGAAGATTGGTCCAGGAGGAAATGAGGCTGGACGCAAGCTACAGAGCCCTCCGGTGGTTCGCGGCTCAACTGTGGCCAGGTACAGCAGATGGCAGCCCAACAAAAGGCGTTGGCTATGGCGGCGTGGGGCTGCTCCATCAAAAAATGTACGGAGACCCAGACTTTGGGAACGATGAGGAGTGGCGGCTGGAACACATTCTGGATTTCCGAGATGAGGTGCTGGACCTCCCCGACGAGGCGTGTGACCTGGAGGAATTGGAGTTCCTGGTTGAGCAGGAATGGGAGCTCGAGATTGCCTACAAGCGGCTGTTTGACGGTGATCAGCAGCCTGGCATGGCTCCCGTTGCCTGGGACTGTCCGAGAGAAATAGCAGACAGTCACGAAGATGAGAAGCAAATGGGGCCAGGGGTGACCCTGCGTTTTCCCGTACTAACTGCAATGGAAGAAGCAGCGATGATACAAAGGGCACTGCGAGCGCTAGAATGCCGGAACGCACCGGAGGTCCACCAGGCAGCGAGACAAGCTGATAGCATGAAGGTCTCAGAAGGCGGAGTTGAGACAGGCGCTGGAAGGCTGGGAAATGGTGATCAGCAGCAAGTCCAGAGTATCTCATCTGGTGCCCCAGCAGAAGCATTGGCTACAGGGCAGAGTGCCCCTGGCATCTGCCCAGCATCAGAAAAAGAGTTGGATCCGGAGAGTCTGAGAGAGGATCTGCGTGAGCTGTTTTCCCAACAGCAGATACCCCCACCGGGAGTAGAAGAAGCAATTCTCCCTCCCCAACAATTGGACACTACCCCAGTGTTTATCCCCCCAGCAGAAGCGCTGGCTACGGGGCAGAGTGCCGCTGGCCTCTGCCCACCCTCAGAGGTAGATCCAGGGAGTCCGAGGGGTGACCTCAGTGAGCCGTTTCCCCAGCACTTGGACACTACCCCAGTGTTTATCGCCCCAGCAGAAGCGCTGGCTACAGGGCAGAGTGCCCCTGGCATCTGCCCAGCATCAGAAAAAGAGTTGGATCCGGAGAGTCTGAGAGAGGATCTGCGTGAGCTGTTTTCCCAACAGCAGATATCCCCACCGGGAGTAGAGGAAGCAATTCTCCCTCCCCAACAATTGGACACTACCCCAGTGTTTATCCCTCCGGCAGAAGCGCTGGCTACAGGACAGAGTGCTGATGGTCTCTGCCCAGCATCAGAACCAGAGATGAAGAATCCCGGAGGCAGTCCCTGCAAGATACCTTCTCAGCGGCTCGTAACTACACCAGGAGAAAAGCAAGTACCTTTTTCTCCCCAAATGCATAGCCCTACCAGCCTACATTCCCTACCAGCGGAAGCGCTGGCATCAGGGCAGAGGATTATTCAGTTCCCCCCAATATCTGCAACCCAGCCCCGGATCAGAGGAGTGCAGACAGTTGTTCCCACTCTGCAGCGGCTGTTTTTATTCATGGGAGACCCTATGTGCAATTTTGCTCCCCAGCGCCAGAGTCGTACTTTTACTTTTCCTGGTTGCCTGGGGTGGAAGTTTGTGACTAACGCAGGTCCAGACCAGTTGAGGGTCAGGAACCTGGTTAGTCTGTTTTTAAAAGGGGAGAAATGTGACAGAACCCACTGTCACTGTGTGTTTTGGAGGGGACTGTGCGCAAGCCTCCTACCGACAGACTATGGGCCAGAAGCTACTGGAGTTTGGCACTGCAGCCTTTTGACTTTACCATCCACTACTGGCCTGGGAAGCAAAATGGCAACGCTGATGGGTTGTCCCGGCAAATGGAACTCAGCCCCTAACCTAAATCCGGACATCCCCAAGTTGACCTGAAAAGGGTCAAGCCGGGTCTGCCGGAGTGTTCCACAAGGGGGGAGCACTGTGACGGATCACCCTGTCCCTGGATTGTAAACCCCTTTGTGTCATTTTCCTATGAGTTTGGGACATTGCACTTTTATTGCATTTTATTTCCTCTTTATTCATCCTCTGAACAAAGGAAGATGGCAGGACTCATGCCATTGAGTTAATGTAATGTTACAGCCCATCCCCCCCCCCTCCTCCTGTTCCTGTGTCTAAGTGTGTGGATTCATGATACAGACAATAGCCTGAGCTGGGCTGGAGACCTCTCTCCGCAGGGGGTGTGTATTAAGACTTGCAGTTTCAAATGTACAAATGTTCAGTTCTCATTGGTTGTTGGTTGGTCCTTGTCTCATCCCCCCCCCCTTGCAGGGCTAAGGGGAGTGCCCCTTAGCTGTGTGTAACTATTGTCTTGGAATGTAATAAACAGTTTAAGCTCTGCATGGCTAACCCTCAACACCTGTGTGGATTGTCTCGTGATTGAGGGGTTACGGGCTGGATATGGCTTCTCTGCAGGCTGTGGGTGCGTTTGGAGGACAGGAGACACAGATCCGGCGGATGTGCCCACCTGGGGTACAAAGATCCGTGTGTGTTTTGGAGGGGACTGTGCGCAAGCCTCCTACCGACAGACTATGGGCCAGAAGCTACTGGAGTTTGGCACTGCAGCCTTTTGACTTTACCATCCACTACTGGCCTGGGAAGCAAAATGGCAACGCTGATGGGTTGTCCCGGCAAATGGAACTCAGCCCCTAACCTAAATCCGGACATCCCCAAGTTGACCTGAAAAGGGTCAAGCCGGGTCTGCCGGAGTGTTCCACAAGGGGGGAGCACTGTGACGGATCACCCTGTCCCTGGATTGTAAACCCCTTTGTGTCATTTTCCTATGAGTTTGGGACATTGCACTTTTATTGCATTTTATTTCCTCTTTATTCATCCTCTGAACAAAGGAAGATGGCAGGACTCATGCCATTGAGTTAATGTAATGTTACAGCCCATCCCCCCCCCCTCCTCCTGTTCCTGTGTCTAAGTGTGTGGATTCATGATACAGACAATAGCCTGAGCTGGGCTGGAGACCTCTCTCCGCAGGGGGTGTGTATTAAGACTTGCAGTTTCAAATGTACAAATGTTCAGTTCTCATTGGTTGTTGGTTGGTCCTTGTCTCATCCCCCCCCCCTTGCAGGGCTAAGGGGAGTGCCCCTTAGCTGTGTGTAACTATTGTCTTGGAATGTAATAAACAGTTTAAGCTCTGCATGTTTAACCCTCAACACCTGTGTGGATTGTCTCGTGATTGAGGGGTTACGGGCTGGATATGGCTTCTCTGCAGGCTGTGGGTGCGTTTGGAGGACAGGAGACACAGTTTCGGCGGATGTGCCCAGCTGGGGTACAAAGATCCGTTACACACACGCACATGTGTTTGAGCTTTGGTTTGAGGTGCACACCCTAATGCCATAGGCTGCGCACACCAGTGACCTTTTGTCAGAATTCAGACTCCGGCAGCTGACTCCAGTCCTCCTCTAGGCCCTCCTCAAGACCCTGCTCTTCCCAGCTACACCCTCAGGTTCTTTCCAGCAGCAGTACAAGGTAAGGGAGGTGCACTGTGATATAAGGGGAAGGGTGGGAGACTCTTGACTTCTGATGCTGGGGGGTAATTGACATCTGATGTAAAGGTGGGGTGGGGTGCTATGAGAATAATACAATTCTGTGCCAGCTGTGACGCTGGTATTATTCACAAGAAACTTTATTGGAGACTGCTCAGGAAGAACACCATGGCAGAACCATCTTTGGTCTGAGCAGTCTCCAATAAGAATTCTTGTTGATGATACCAACGGAGTGTGACCCTCCTTTTCGGACTTGCATCATCTGGTACAGAGGTGTAAGTGGGCTCACTGCCGGTCTGGGCGCGCTTTTTACACCTTAAGTTATTACTAAATCCAGTAATAAACAAATGCAGAGGCAAATATTTAATATGATAAAGAGAAGATACATTTATATAGTCTTACAGATACAAGCGGCCCTATGAGGGCAACCATAATGCTGGTGCGGCCTGCGATGAAATTGAGTTTGACACCCCTGGTTTAGACTGTTCATGTGCTGGAGGAGCACTAGAAAATGTGAGTGTTTATTCAGTTCTAAAACCAAAGACAACATTTTAAAGCGGTAGTGAACACCACATGCTGACTTGTACCTACAGGTAAGAATATATTAAAGCTTACCTGTAGCGACTAGGAACATCACCTAAATGTCCACCTTTTAGGAGATATTTCTATTTCTGCAACCAGTGACATCAGCGACGCATGCGCACTGCTCTCTGGATGGAAGGCGTACTAATTATGCTGTCTTTTCAGAGTGCTGTGCCGTACCCGTGACTCCCGTGTGCATGTGCGGGAGTGACGTAATCGATTGCTGATGCCCGAAGGAATCCCAGGTAAAGATGGAAGCCCTATCAGTGGTGAGTCTATGCTTAATCAAGATCAACAGGTATTTCCTGTACTTGAAAATGTTCTTAGCCTGAAAAAAAAAACAGAACAAATGCAGCTACCACACTAGTAAGGACTAGCAATATACGGCGAGCTGCAATATATCACATTATTTTTTTGGGGTCCAAATACCCTTTAAGGCTGGGTCTAGATAGAATAGAGAAGGTTATTACGGTTGTTGCTGCCTGCGTCTTGCTGCAGAGATTTCACTTCACTACCTGTCCTAGAGACACAACAAGAGATGAGAAGAGAAATATTTCCAAAGTGAATGGAATTTTCCATCTTAGAGCGTTGTGATAGGAACAGTTGTCCTCATTGGAGAATTTTTCCATACTTCTAGTGACAACACAACATTTTTGAATTTCCCATCACTTTTTGTCTTAGTGACAATAGTTACCAGAACAAACAGAGAAGTGAATCTTCAGTGGGGATGCAAATGGCAATACCAACTGTACAGGAACCCTGTTCTGTTTTATACACTCCTCTCCCCCAAATATGTCACACTTGGGATGTCATTTTGGAGGGGGGGCAGGTACCTGCTCCCACTTCCGCTCGAGCCGCCTAGGTTCTCCTAAGTTCTCCATTCTCCCTCCCTCCTTGCAATCTTCTGAGACACATCAGAGGTCCCAGAAGATTGCCCGACCAATGGGGAAGCGCTGTGTGGCTCGCGCATGCACAGTACGTACCATGCTGTGAAGCCCCAAGCTGTCACAACTGGATGCCCACACGTGCAATGCCAGAACCCCAGAGAGAAGTGAGGCTTTGGGCGGCCGCATCGCTGGACCATAGGACAGGTGAGTGTATGTTTAATAAAAGTCAGCAGATACACTTTTTGTAGCTGCTGACTTTTAATAAACACAGAACTCTGGAACTCTGCTTTAAGTCTAGCTACCCTTTAATTGGAAGCACTGCATGTACTTGTTACACTGTCATTCAAAGGTACATGTACAGGTAAACAAGTTGCTGGATTACAAAAAAAAAACAAAAGAGACAAAAAATGACAAAGGCATACACTGGCATGGTCCTAGGACCTAGTCATGGTGCTGCCTAATAAAGGGACTTTTAAGGGTATGAGACTGTCAGCAATAAGATGAGCATATATATATAAAAAAGAAGAACATTTTATTTAAAGTACAAATTGCTTAAAAACATTATACATCAAAGACATTGAAAAATCCATCATAAATACAGACTGTATGAACTGTAAACAGTGACATGAAAAGCCGGCTCAACGCGTTTCGCAAATTGGTAATAACCAATAGCTCCTTCGTCAGGAACCACAAGAAAATGGCTATATCATCTTTACAGACATACTTTAAGCTTAAAAGCATATAGGAAGTAGTGATTCAGTCAGGTGTACTCCAACTGCCCATACGGAAGTCATAGTCCCCAAATTATCCCCACAGGAGGCGTGAAAATACACCCACCATAGGGACTCGTGATTTGTGATTGGTGTGGACTGGACCGAGCCTCAACAGAATAATAGAAGCCAGTAGGCAGCAGATACTATGGACCCTACAGATGGCATACTCTGGGAAATATACACAGCCTCTGCCGCTTGTCAAATATTCTATTTCAGTGGCGCGCCAAAAGGAGCCGACAAAACATAAACAGCTGCATATTTATAAAGCAACGAATGTGACATTTACCATTTATTTACCGCAGGTGAATCTTCCTGGTATGTATTTTAGGGACACCAAACATTTTACAAACTGATCTTTGTACAATCAACTTTAGATTTACTAAAGCTAGGTCCATTTTTTTTGCATGCTAGTCTCTATTTCGAAAACGAATAGGTTACTAAAGTACAAAAATTCTTGTACAACAGAATAAAAATTCGGAAGTATTGTATTTTCTGACGAAAACCGTACTGATTAAATGAAAGTTGTACAATCTGGTATCGTATGAGAAAAACTTTCGTGTTTGTCCCTTTGGAAAATTTCAGACAAAAGCTGTGTACTAACAATCAGATTATCATACGATCGCTTTGAAAATGGCATTTTTTGTAGGATATTCTGATCGTGTGTACAGGTCTTGGGAAGATTGTACAATCAGATTGTAAAGTGAGCAGCAGTTGATGACATCACCGGAGCATGTGCTCTGAAAGAACGGCATACCTCTGCCGCGGCCGTTGCTCCTGGGCACATGTGAGGGAGTGACTTCATCGTGACTCAGCCAATCAAGCAGCCACAGCCCGCGAACCCAGAAGGAAGACCAGAAGAAGATTGAAGCTTCTGCTGTGTGACAGCGCGCCACTGGAGGGCTTTGTTTCAAGGTATGTCTAGCACATTACACCTGTACATTGCAGAGTTTGTTTATTTTTGTTTTTTTAAACCTTTACTACCACTTTAACCACTGCTGGACCGGAAGATTTTCCCCCTTAATGACCAGGCTATTTCTTGCCATTCGGCACAGCGTTATTTTAATGGGCAATTGCGCGGTTGTGCCACGTTGTACCCAAAAATAATTGATGTCCTTTTCTTTTCACCTGTGCGATTTTTATTATTTGCACTATAAACAAAAAAAAGGACAATTTTGAGAAAAAAAAAAACTATTTTTCACTTTCTGCTACATAACATTCCCCCCAAAAAATTTAAAAATCAAATGTTTTCATCATTTTAGGCCAATTTGCATTCTGCTACATATTTTTGGTAAAAACAATCCCAATAATTGTATTTTGATTGGTTTGCGCAAAAGTTATCGCGTCTACAAACTAGGGGATAGATTTATGTTATTTTTATTTATTTTATTTTTTTACTAGTAATGGCGGCGATCTGCGATTTTTAGAGGGACTGCGACATTGTGGCCGACAGATCGGACCCCTAACTGACACTTTTGGGGGGGCCAGTGACATTACTACAGTAATTAGTGCTAAAAATATGCACTGTTACTGTAATAATGACACTGGCAGGGAAGGGGTTAACACCAGGGGCGATCAAAGGGTTAAGTGTGAGCCTAGGGGGTGTTTTCTAACTGTGGGGGGGATAGGTTTTTGAAATCAATACAGAGACGTGTGTTCCTAAATAGGAGGAACACAGGAGCTCTGCACTGATTCCTGAGAGAACAACGGTCTGCTGTGTTTACAACAGCAGACCGCCGTTCTCTCTTCACGGGGAGCGATCGCGGGTGTCCGGCGGCAATTGTGGCTGCCGGCCCCATGGATCGACTTCCACACTGGTGAGTGAGCACGCGTGCCCCCCAGGATCACTCCCCCGGCCTGCCGTGCAGGTACGGCGATTCGAGGGAACCTGCCGACCTGCTGCCATATAACTGCGGCGGCTGGTCAGCAAGTGGTTAAAAAACAGTGATTGATTCACTTATAGTACCTATTTAGTGAATGCCACATTCACTGCTTTATAAATATGCCCTTAATGTTCTAGCAAAATATTCCTCTTGTCCGTGTGAAATGCTGTGCTATTTCAATAGTAAGCTCCACAGCCCAGTCAAGCAAACTGTAAAAGCTCCTGTACCTGTGAATTTATAGCAAGACCATGGACTGATCAAAAACCTTCAGCGGCATGCTGTTTTTATTGTTAGATGCAGTGCAGAAACAGCTGACATCTTAACTTATCTGACATCCCCCTAACAGAAAATGTTCTGAATGTTCACAGACCTGTTGTAATACAGTATAGTCAAACCAAACCAAAATCTGCTGTTAAACTGAAGCAAACAGAACCACAATAGAAGATATTTATGATGTGATCAGAGGCTTCATGCATGATTTCCCAGTTACATGCCACACCTGTATATCTGTAACCCAAGACTGTTGGTATACTTTCATTCATTTTATTAAGCTTATGATCTGGATTTTCAGGGACATTCCCCGAGTTGTATTACATCTGTTTGGTTTTCCAGAACAAACATTTAGAACATTGAAATTGTTTGTTCATAGGGGTATGTGGAGTATACGTTTTTTAACAAATGCTGTATGGTGTATGAACATACTGTAGTTCTATACATTAGCTTGGTCAACGACCTGTTTGTGGAAAGTGTTAACGGATATTTTCTTGTAAAACATATTGCAAGCCAGTAAGCCAGACATTTTTACAATGCAAATATTGCCCCAGTTTTATAATATGGCTGGTCTGACCCTAACACAATTTTTTGGGGATGTAGTGCTTACCCCCGCAGTAGCCACTTGATATGATGGGTTTTCTGTTCACCCATGACTCTTTAGGCTACTCAATCCCCACTGACAGACCTGTGTTACTTAAATGTTAGTATGCTACCACTCACATAATAATGCACAGAAAATAGGCTACAAGCAACTGGATGGTAGACTAATAGACAAACAACTGGATGCTAGACTAATAGAATGTATTATGGCAGTGCAGTTAAACAATGCATGAATCAAAAAACAGGCATTTGTACAGGTTTAAAGATGCTCAGTTAGATAATGTGAACACTGACCCAGAAGAGGGCAATCAACTGAACTGTAGTGATGCTAAATCAAATTATGACTGATGCAAACATGGTTAAGAGTATTGGCATTAATTAACCCAAAAGTAAAGGTCCTCGTGTTAACACTACGCATACAGCCCCAATAGAGGGTGGGCAAATGTGTTCCTGACAAAGGGGTACACCTGGAGGTGACTGCAAAGTACCTGTCGCCTAATTGTCAATATTAGCTGGCTATCGTTGGGGCCCCTCTGTAACGTGGTGCATGTGAAATTGCTCCCTAAAGATGGATGGCTGATGAGTTTCTAAGCAAAGGGCAGTCTCTATTGGCATTCACTGTGTGTGGCAAGGGATTAGGCTAGGTAGTTCTGCTCATCACCCCTGGCTCAAGTCTGGTCCAGATCACTTGGCGGTCTGCCAAGTCCTAATGATCAGGTCCACCCAATCTGGTCCTCACTGATGTAGGCACACTTGTCAACAGGGTTTCCCCAGCTCTGATCCCAAGACACAGAGACTCTCTTTGGCTCAGTCGCTCACGCGGGCTCTCACAGGCTTTGTTCTATGTCTCTAAGGATGCAGCAAGAATACCCAGCTCTGTTCTCTGCACACCAGGCTGCACTTTCTGGATGGGCATGCACAGCCACAAGCCGCACACACTAGTTCCCTGCACTCTCTGCCCAGGTCTCAGCACATTTGCAAGGGGAAAGCTCTGTCCTCTCCTCCTCTGTGTGGCGAGAATCCTTGCTATTAAAGTCCACAGCCTATTAGTCTCCTCCCACACACTACATGCCCCATGATCCCATGCAACTGCTTTCCACTACAGTGCTGCCTCCCTGCCACTGACTGGCTTAAGCCACTGCTGCCAGGATGGAGGGAGAGCAGGAGCGAGCAAAGAACACACAGCTGCTTGGATCCTCAGCATAGTTGCGAGAGGGGAGAGAGTGGTCTGATTGTCACAAAGCCTGGTGCTCCTCCAACAGCTTTATCACTGTGGAGAGTGGGTGGAGGATAACACAACCGGCAGCACCTCCTGGCTATAGTGACAAAATGGGTCAGGCGGAGAAAGGAGACATCATCATTCTGAATTCTGTGACCTGTGGGATACTACTATACATGGCTGAGGGGTGTCTTACCTTAGTTTTACTGCTGAACACGGGTACCAACATTGAAAAGCACTCTCCATAGTTCTGTAAACACTACCAACATCTTTTTAAATAAATAAGATTTTACTATTAGCAAATTCTCTACTTCTCTGAGATTTTTTTAGACAGAGTAAGGCAAATTAACTAAAGAACAACAAAAAATGATATAAGTCTATAGCACAAATGCTGTAATTAAAAGCCTGATATGAATAGGAGCAAATGCTAAAAAAAAAAAAAAAAAAAAAAAATAGGTCCTCCAAATGAAAGTTGTTATAAAGCAAAACAAACTTAATGCATTCCCTGCATTGAAGCGGTTTGAAACCCAAAGGCAAACATTTATTATATTGCAGCTCCCCAATTCTTAGATGTGATTGATGCATTCATTTTCATTTTTAGTCTTTCTTTTTTCTATTTTCATCTGGTGATGCAGCCAATAAGGCTGTTGTTTTTCAAAAGAACAAGCTCTCTAGGAGAATGTATCAGTTTGAGAGATGCGGAAAACCATTTAACACTAGCAAGGGTGCTTACAATAATCAGCTTTTATATAGGTAAAACCTATATCCCAAAAGTCAATATGTGGTAGAAAAGGACTACCAAAAGAAGTGGATGGGGGCTCGAGGTGTTTGAGCCTTCATCCAGAAAATACATGGAGAGCCATGGATGAGCATAGAAAGGAAAGAAATGTAGGGAGGGGAAAAAGCAAAGGCTGGGTAAAAAAAGGGGGGGACAGGAGACAGAAAATGAAGAAGAAAAGAGAGGGAGGGGAAGAGAAGGGGAACAGGAAGAGGGGAGAAGAGAAAAGAATATATATAGAAAAAGAGGAAAGAGAAGAATAAAGAAAAACAAAGAGACAAAAAATAGAAAAATGAGAAAAAGAGAAAGAAAAAGAAGAAAAAAAGGAAAAAAAGAAGAACAGAACAAAGTTCCAAGAAAGAATATGAATGAGGGCTGGTGGGATTTTAATGGTACCGTAGAAAAAATCATAGAAAAGGTGATAAAATCAAGTATTTTATTTATACATCATTAAAAACCAGGTAGGGGAAAACATTTATATATGTATAAAAACATATCAGCGGATACAAACAGTACAGTAACAAAGGTATGGACAATAAGTGATGATAGATTTATAGCTCATCCGGTGTGCAAGACCTCGGAGAATTAACCCAACATGTTTCGCAGCCTGTGTAGGGCTGCTTCTTCAGGGGTCTGTAACATGCTATATAAGAGGAGAGTTTTAATAAACCTATGTAGAAACAAAACAAGTAATGAATAAACAATTAAATACAACTTAATGGTTAAACATGCACATGCGGCTCCTGTGTGTACAATGCACAGCCCATCACCACAAATCATCACCCGGCAGTGCACCAAGGAGGGAGAAAGCCCGGGATCCCCACAATACGTCTTACCCACGGATGTGGAGGAGAAATAAGACAAGGGTAGTCAAATGGCGTAAGTGTTGTGAACCAGCCAAGGTACCCCGAGGGATACCAGTAGGGATCAAAAAGTGAAAAGAGAGAGCACACCAAAAATTTCCAAAGGGATATCCAAGGAAAGTGTTTGCTAGGGCAAGTAAAAGTAAAAATAGAACTTAAAAGGCAATAAATTTACCTTTAATGGTACTGAATTATATATGACTCGATAATGAGACCGAGTGGTTTGGAACCCTAAAGCTCCTATCTCTAAAGAGAGAAATATAGAATATATTAAGAGGCATAACTGATCCAGACAAAGAAGCAACTTAGAAGGACAAAAACGAAAGGAAGGGAAAAGGGAAGGAAACCAGAGAACATAGAAAGGAGAGAAAAAAGGATGAAACAAAAGAAGCAACACAGGGAAAGAAAGAGATGGGGAGAAAGAATGGAAAGGGAGACAAAACACACAACAAGCGTTAAAAAAGGGAAGGAGAAAAAGAGGGTGGGAAAAAAGGGGGGGAGAGGAGGAAAAACAAAAAAGGGGAAAAGCAAATGAATGAAAGAAAGGGAGACATGAAAGAAATGACTACCTCACAGAGAATGCTGATAAAATATGGAGAGGCCGATTGAGGAAGAAGTAAACAAGCGTCTATAGCTGCAGTGGGTAGTGTCTAATTGTCATGCTCGTTCTGAGGTACGCCAGAGGGAACCACCTATAGGTATCCAGATAGAGTTGACCAAGTAGCACAGAGCATCTAAAGGGAAGATACAAAAATAGTTTGAAATTGAGACATAGCCTCGGGGTTCGTATGATAGCAAACCTCCAGGCATGGCCATCAATCAGGCAACAGACCTCCGGGCATGACAAGCAACGCGTACTTACCCACATGTGTTCAGATGGAAAGCATGGCCTTCTCATAAGGGTATGAAACGCCAAAACTCCCGCTTATATACTACCTCAACCCGACGCCGGACGCACGTCATAGACATGCGCCACGGCGTGGGTCAGATCCTCAACGATGCGCGCACCGGAAGCGCGCATAGTGCTGCACTGGACTCGGCCGCACCACGCAGCCGCGTGCAGCCATGGAGAGCGGAAGTGGAGGTAATCATACCTCCACATCCCGCACCTCCATCCGAGGATCACACATCCGTGGGAAGCGAGAGGAGGAGCCAGGGCTCTCCAACCCATCACAGGGGCAAAGCAAACCAGGCGATCAGAGGGGTGGATGAGCGTGCATTGCAGATAGAGACAAAAGGAGCAAAAAAAAAAAAACATGTGAATGGGTGAAACACAGACAAAAAAAGAATTAACATATAAACAACAAAGTATACAAAGTCATACACCTAGTGCAACAATCAATGCAGCATACATGAAGCACTCCATTTAGCAATGACGTGGCGATCCGTGGCTGGGAAGAAAGGACGAAAAAAAAGGGGGGGGGGGGAAAGGGGAGAAAACTACAGGAGAGGAAGGGAAACATCACCAGCCAAGGACAGTCACGCTGTATACAGTATAAAGTATCACAAATTACCTTTCCACAAATACATCAACAATTTATGGAAATGGCCACAAGGGTCCAAAACGAGGATTGGTCAGGAACAAATCATGAAGAAAATAAATAAATATAGCTCCCAGGGAGCGGTTATCAAAAAAAGCCTTACAAAGGCACAATTCCGTCTATGGAATGAGCAAGTTTTTAGGTTTTTATTTCTCCCAGAGTCTTTGTGGCCCCATCTCATGACCGCCAGGTGAAACAAGGGACCAACGTGCAAGGGATAGGGGTCCCACCAGGTGTGAGTGGAGTAGTGTGTCTAAATACAAGAATGTAAGACAGTCTCTATCCAAGGAATGGTTTGTAGGTTAAAACCTCATTAATTCCTGGGGGTTTGATAGCATCCAGCAACTCAATCCAATAGGTTTCTTTTTGTAAGATGCGCTTGTCCCAATTACCCCCACGGGGGTCTGGGGCAATGACATCCAGGACTGTGAATTTCACAGTTTTATTATTGTATCCGTGATGCAAACCAATGTGCCTGGTAACACTCGTTTGTATGGTTCCGCCGTCAGAGTGGTAGATGTGGTCCCCAATACGTTGGCTCAACTTACGAATCGTCTTACCGACGTAGAAGGCCCCACATTGACAGGTCATCAAGTAAACAACACCTTGCGTGTTGCAATCAGCAAAGTGATGAGGCCTAAAGTATCTACCATTGGGTAATCGGACCTTAGATCCGCAACGGATCCAGGGACATTTGTCACAGGATCCACAGGGATAGGTGCCTTTTTTTGAAAATTGGGGGGTGTTGTATGGTCTGTAGTGACTTTTTGTCAAGCGGTCACGAAAGGAAGTCGCGCGTCTGAATACCAGATTAGGTCTGGTACCTAGATATTTGGCCAAAATATGATCCTGGGTAAGGATAGGCCAGTGTTTGCTGAGAATCTTACGCAAGAGGTTGTCATGTGCAGAGAAGGTAGTAATAAATCTAACATTTTGATTGACCTGTTGGTTCTTGACTTTGTAGAGAAGTTCAGTTCTCGACCAGGACTTAGCCCGATTGTATGCTTTTCTGAGCAATTTTCTAGAATAGCCCCTCACAAGTAGGCGTTGTTGCAAGTGTTTGGCTTGTATTTTAAATTTGTGTTCCGTGGAACAATTCCTGCGAAGTCTTAAATATTGGGCATAAGGAATGCTATTTATCAGGGGGGTGGGATGGGCACTTGCTGCGCATAGAATCGTATTGCCAGCACTGGGCTTGCGATAAAGATCGGTATCAATAGATCCATCTGGTAAAAGGCTGATCTTCACGTCCAAGAAAGGAATCTCAAATTTATTGAAAGAATAGGTGAATTTTAGATTCATATTGTTATGATTTAAAGCTGCAAAAAAGAGCATCAGATCCTCTTGAGTTCCCGTCCAAATAATGAGCAGGTCATCAATGAATCTGTGCCAGATAAGTATATAAGGCAGCCATCTGTCCATATTTTCGTCAGAGAAGACCAGTCGTTCCCAAGCGCCAAGGTAGAGATTGGCGTAAGAAGGTGCGCAGCAAGTGCCAATCGCAACCCCCTGAATTTGCAGGTATATTTGATCAAGGAAGGTGAAGTAGTTTCTGGTGAGTATGAATCTAAGGAGTCTGAGAACAAACTCCATTAGGGGCCAGGTAGTATGGTCCTGCTCTTTAAGGAAGGACTCAGCCATCCGGATGCCCTGGTCGTGCGGGATACTTGAGTACAGGGCCTCAATATCTATGGCAACGAGCAGGGCATCCGGAGGGACATGAATCTCTTCCAAATGTTTGAGCAGGTCAGTGGTGTCTCGGATGTAAGACGGAAGTCTCACAACATGTGGTAACAGAAACGAGTCCACATACCTGCTGGCATTCTCAGTAAGTGATTGGTTTCCTGAAACAATTGGCCTACCGGGGGGGCGCTTAAGGTTCTTGTGTACCTTGGGCAAGGTATAAAAAGTCGGGGTCTTGGGGTGTTTGGTATTCAAAAAATTATAAGTGTCTCTGTCAATCAAACCGTCGGTGAAGGCATTTGAACATAATGATTTAAATTCATGGATGAAGTCCTGAATATAGTCGGAAGAGATAGGAAAATACCAATCTCGATTATTCAAGACCTCAAGGCACATGGTTTCATACTGAGAAGGGGACAAAACAACAATATTACCACCCTTGTCAGCTGGTGTATACTTTGTTGTTTATATGTTAATTCTTTTTTTGTCTGTGTTTCATTGTCTGTGTTTCACCCATTCACATGTTTTTTTTTTTTTTTGCTCCTTTTGTCTCTATCTGCAATGCACGCTCATCCACCCCTCTGATCGCCTGGTTTGCTTTGCCCCTGTGATGGGTTGGAGAGCCCTGGCTCCTCCTCTCGCTTCCCACGGATGTGTGATCCTCGGATGGAGGTGCGGGATGTGGAGGTATGATTACCTCCACTTCCGCTCTCCATGGCTGCACGCGGCTGCGTGGTGCGGCCGAGTCCAGTGCAGCACTATGCGCGCTTCCGGTGCGCGCATCGTTGAGGATCTGACCCACGCCGTGGCGCATGTCTATGACGTGCGTCCGGCGTCGGGTTGAGGTAGTATATAAGCGGGAGTTTTGGCGTTTCATACCCTTGTGAGAAGGCCATGCTTTCCATCTGAACACATGTGGGTAAGTACGCGTTGCTTGTCATGCCCGGAGGTCTGTTGCCTGATTGATGGCCATGCCTGGAGGTTTGCTATCATACGAACCCCGAGGCTATGTCTCAATTTCAAACTATTTTTGTATCTTCCCTTTAGATGCTCTGTGCTACTTGGTCAACTCTATCTGGATACCTATAGGTGGTTCCCTCTGGCGTACCTCAGAACGAGCATGACAATTAGACACTACCCACTGCAGCTATAGACGCTTGTTTACTTCTTCCTCAATCGGCCTCTCCATATTTTATCAGCATTCTCTGTGAGGTAGTCATTTCTTTCATGTCTCCCTTTCTTTCATTCATTTGCTTTTCCCCTTTTTTGTTTTTCCTCCTCTCCCCCCCTTTTTTCCCACCCTCTTTTTCTCCTTCCCTTTTTTAACGCTTGTTGTGTGTTTTGTCTCCCTTTCCATTCTTTCTCCCCATCTCTTTCTTTCCCTGTGTTGCTTCTTTTGTTTCATCCTTTTTTCTCTCCTTTCTATGTTCTCTGGTTTCCTTCCCTTTTCCCTTCCTTTCGTTTTTGTCCTTCTAAGTTGCTTCTTTGTCTGGATCAGTTATGCCTCTTAATATATTCTATATTTCTCTCTTTAGAGATAGGAGCTTTAGGGTTCCAAACCACTCGGTCTCATTATCGAGTCATATATAATTCAGTACCATTAAAGGTAAATTTATTGCCTTTTAAGTTCTATTTTTACTTTTACTTGCCCTAGCAAACACTTTCCTTGGATATCCCTTTGGAAATTTTTGGTGTGCTCTCTCTTTTCACTTTTTGATCCCTACTGGTATCCCTCGGGGTACCTTGGCTGGTTCACAACACTTACGCCATTTGACTACCCTTGTCTTATTTCTCCTCCACATCCGTGGGTAAGACGTATTGTGGGGATCCCGGGCTTTCTCCCTCCTTGGTGCACTGCCGGGTGATGATTTGTGGTGATGGGCTGTGCATTGTATACACAGGAGCCGCATGTGCATGTTTAACCATTAAGTTGTATTTAATTGTTTATTCATTACTTGTTTTGTTTCTACATAGGTTTATTAAAACTCTCCTCTTATATAGCATGTTACAGACCCCTGAAGAAGCAGCCCTACACAGGCTGCGAAACATGTTGGGTTAATTCTCCGAGGTCTTGCACACCGGATGAGCTATAAATCTATCATCACTTATTGTCCATACCTTTGTTACTGTACTGTTTGTATCCGCTGATATGTTTTTATACATATATAAATGTTTTCCCCTACCTGGTTTTTAATGATGTATAAATAAAATACTTGATTTTATCACCTTTTCTATGATTTTTTCTACGGTACCATTAAAATCCCACCAGCCCTCATTCATATTCTTTCTTGGAACTTTGTTCTGTTCTTCTTTTTTTCCTTTTTTTCTTCTTTTTCTTTCTCTTTTTCTCATTTTTCTATTTTTTGTCTCTTTGTTTTTCTTTATTCTTCTCTTTCCTCTTTTTCTATATATATTCTTTTCTCTTCTCCCCTCTTCCTGTTCCCCTTCTCTTCCCCTCCCTCTCTTTTCTTCTTCATTTTCTGTCTCCTGTCCCCCCCTTTTTTTACCCAGCCTTTGCTTTTTCCCCTCCCTACATTTCTTTCCTTTCTATGCTCATCCATGGCTCTCCATGTATTTTCTGGATGAAGGCTCGAACACCTCGAGCCCCCATCCACTTCTTTTGGTAGTCCTTTTCTACCACATATTGATTATTCAACTGGGATGTCGGTACTTTGTTAACATGTCTCGCATATCAAACACTTTAATTCTTTACTATATCCCAAAAGGAAAAAAAAACGTTTTGTCGTAACTGATTCTAAAATGTTAGCTGGAGCTAGGCTTCAATTGTGATTCAATTTCAATTCATGATCGCGCCCATGAGTGCCCCCATCGCACTGGGATTGCTATGGGGGAACTCAGAGAAAGGGAGGAGCGAAGAGCGCCAGCGGGAGACCACCAAAGAAGAGGCAAGGGGGTCACTCTATGTAATACCATTGCACACATCAGGTAAGTATAAACCTCTTTTAAAAAGTGACTTTAATATCACTTTATTATTCAGTCAGCGTTCAAAAAATAATGTTTAGCAAAACATATCAAAAACAAAGACAAAATATAACACTGTGTCTTGTGTAAGAAATAAGTCTTGTCCCCATGTTGATGGGGACAAGAGCCTTTTCCGGACAACCCTGGGCTGTGGTTGTCGGGGTCTGAGGGTGGGGGGCTTATCGGAATCTGGAAGCCCCCTTTAACAAGGGGCCCCCAGGTCCCGGCTCCCCCCCATGTGAATGGATATCGGGTACATTGTACCCCTACCCATTCACCAAAAAAGTGTACAAGGAAAAATAAAGACAACAGCCCGTTTTTGACAAGTCCTTTATTAGAAAATAAAAAAATAGTGTCCCCCGATGTAAATCCATCATCAATAACGTCGCCCGCTGCCGCACTCAAAAAATAGAAAAAAAAGACGCTCCCGCCTCTTCACACCTCCCCCGCGTAATTAAATGTTTGAGCTGTAACAGATCTTTTATAGGAAAGGGGCGGGGACACCCAGTTACATCACCCGGTGGCACCGCCCCTTCTGGCGTGGCGTCAGTAATTTATTCACCATTATGGGGTGCTCGTGACGTCAGAAGAGGGCGGGTGTCCCCACCCCTTTCCTATAAAAGAGCTGTCACAGCTCATTATGTGGGAGGCGTGTGAAGAGGCGGGAGCGTCTTTTTTTCTTTTTTTTTCTATTTTGCGCGTGCAGCCGCAGGCGACGTGATTGACGATGGATTTACATTATTTTTTTATTTTTATTTTTTAATAAAGGACTTTTAAAAAAACTGGCTGTTGTCTTTATCTTTTTTGTACACTTTTTTGGTGAATGTGTAGGTCCATGTTGAGGGCAAGCGGCCTGGTATGGTCCAGGAGGGGGGGGCACTCGCCAACCCCCCATCCTGGCCACCCAGGCTGCTTGCTTGGATAAGGGTCTGTTATGGATTTGGGGGGGGGGCCATGACGTTTTTTTTTTCAATTTTGGCATGAAGTTCCCCTTAAAATTTGTACCAGACCCAAAGGGCCTTTTTTTAATTTATTCTGTCATAGGGTTCCCCTTAACCACTTAAATACTTTAATACCTGCCTAGACCAATTTTCAGCTTTCAGTGCTCATTGGCGTCTATGGGAAATCTCGGTCAGCTTGACATGGCACTTCTCTCTGTCTAACATTGGTGTCTATGGGGAAATCTTGGTCAGCTTGACATGGCAATGTTCCCTGTCTAACATTGGTGTCTATGGGAAATCTCGGTCTGCTTGACATGACACTGTTCCCTGTCTAACATTGGCGTCTATGGGAAATATTGGTCAGCTTGGAATGGCACTGTTCCCTGTCGAACCATGGCATCTATGGGAGATTTTGGTCGGCTTGGCATGGCACTGCTAACGCACTATAAGTGACAGGGACACAAAACTTGGGGAGCACTGAGAGGAGACCCAGGACTACAACATATCTATACATTATAAAAGTGGGGTATGCCTGTTCACTACACTGACTGCACTAAACTAACTCAACTCACTATCCACTAACTACCTGCCTAACCTCTATTATCATACACTATACATGGCTGCCGTGTAAGCAGCAGCCTTATATAGTGTGGGGCGTGGACTTAGCCCCTGAGCAATGATTGGTTAAAGGCAGCCTGCCTCTGGCCAATCATGCCTCTGACAGGACAGCTCATCCCTACTTAACTCCCTGGGCCAATAAAGAAGGCTACAAACTACAAAATAGAGTGAAATTGAGCACAACATATACTATACACTATACTCTCAAAAACTAGTATAACCAAAACACAAAAAAAAAAAAAAACGTGCATCATCAAGCAAGGGGAAGAATGTGAGGTAAAACATTGACCACAAAGTTAAAGGCTATCGAAGATGCAGATCCAGGTCCCATCTAAGATTTAACCCTTGGGGTACCCTGCTTTGTAACTTATGTATCCACCATGCTTCTCCTTGTAGTAACCTACGATGTCTATCATCTCCCCTTGGTAGTGGAAACACTCTCTCAGTCCCATGAAATCTAAACGGATTGATGTCACCTCTATGCTTCTCTCTAAAATACAGAGAGGCATTATCTGTCTGGCTTGAACATTGGTTCAATCACAAAAATGTTCCCCAATACAGGCTCTGAGAGGGCAAATTGTGCACCCAACATACTGCTTACAACATGCTGTGCAATAAATTAAATACACAGCAAAAGTTGTCTCATAATTTATATAATATTTGATTTTAAAGCTTTCTCATGTAATGAGAGATTCAAAGAGCTTAGTACATAAATTTGGGTGGCAGTATCTGCACGTGTTCACTCTGTAGGAAAAAGAACCAAAACAAGTAGGCCAAGTGGAGGTCTTCTCCTTAGATGTAAATAAACTAGTGGACAAAAGTCAACCAAGTGTAGGTGCCCGACGGCTTGAAAACCTGCAACCGCCATGCAATACTTGATATAGCTCTTTATCTGTGTATAATAAGGGAAGGTTTCTTTTGGTTATGTTCACTATATGTTGGTACTTCTTAGAAAATGTAGTTACAAAGGTAACAGTAGAGTTCCCAAGTTTTTCATTTCTATTCTTATTCCTATCGCATTTTCTAGCATGTCTCACAAGCCACACTGTAGCCTGAAGTTTCAAAGCTGCTGGAGAGTATTCTGTGTTCTTTGTGGAAACTGGATTTAGGACACTACAGCAAGGTTGTGTAAATAATATTACATTTTACAAAGCCAGATAATATTCTATCTTTATATATTTAAGTAGTGGCAGTGAATGTATTTTAAATTTTCAACTCTAAAATACAACACCTGAAGTCATGGATGCCATTATTCTGCTAGGTAAACTGAAGCAGCAGATACTGAAGAGATAAAATGACCCAGTCCCCATAAGGTCAGTTGTAAAAAATGACCTACCTATAATAAAAGAGGCTCTGTACTTTCCTTTCAAGCAGCCTCATTGGCCCCTGCATATATCCCCTACTTTCGAAGTGGGGTTTCAACAAATGGCCGCTGCATATCCCCCACTTCTGAGGTGGTATTTCCTATGGAAATCAGTGGGCTGCTTTACTGGCCATCTTTAGAAATGTGGAGTTGCTTCATTGGCCTTTGACAGAAAAGGGAGGGACACTTCATTGAGCACCAATAGAAATAGGGAAGGTGGTCATCAAAGAAAATTGGGTGCTGCTTCACTGGCCACGAATAAAAATGGGAGAGGGGTGCTTCAATGGCCACCGATGATAATTGAGGACTGCTTTACAGGCCACCCATGAAAATATGAGGGCTGTTTGACACAATTCCCTACACATGGCTAATGTGTAAGCTAAAGTCTACAGGCTTAGAAAATCCGGTTTGTAAATGGATAGAAAACTGGCTAAAAGACAGAATTCAGAGAGTAGTGGTTAATGATTCTTACTCTGAATGGTCTAAGATTAGTAGTGGTGTACTCGAAGGTTCAGTGTTGGGACCCTTTCTTTTTAATATCGTTATAAATTATATAGGGCCTTGGATTAAAAGTACCATTTCAGTCTTTGCAGATGACACCAAGTTATGCAGGAATAACATCCTTACAGAATGTCTCCCACTTACAAGCCAACCTCAATGCACTGCTTAATTGGGTAACTATGCGGCAATGAGGTTTAATATTGATAAATGTAAAGTTAAGCATTTGGGAGCTAACAATATGCATACATCATACATACTAGGCAGGGGCGTTGCTAGGTGAGAAAAAGGCCAGGGGCTTCAGCCCGAAGGTAAATTTGATAACCCCTCCCACATTTCAAAGTAAGCCCCGCCCAAGCTCCACCCAATGTCGCTCCCCACTCAACCCTGCCCAATGCCCCACCATAAAATGTTATAAAATGTGACCACACGCATGTTAATCTGTCAACTTTCTAATCTCCACTTTTACTTGTAACTCTTCCCATAAAGCAATTAAGAACACCAATTATGGCAATCAGGGTGCCCCATGTAGAAGCCTTTCTGGAGGCTCCTATGGAACTTCTTCAGCCATTTTGGAAATAGCAGAGGTCCCAGAACATCCAAAACACACAAGAGAAATGATTTCCCAGTAGTCTAGATGAAGCACTAACACCAAATCTTTCCAAAGTAGCTGTAACCAGAAAATGGTGAGTCAGCTCCTCTATGACTTCCTGGGAAAGTTGAACATCAAGGGCTTGTTCAAGAAACCGTGCACAAAGCAAAATTTTAAGTGCAAAATGCGGCAACCCAGAGTAACCGATCAGCATTTACTTATCTGACATCACACTAGCAAAAGATGAATTCTAATTGGTTGCCACAGGGTTTAGGGTGCCTTTGTACAGTTTCAGTAAATTAAGTTAAAAGGCTAATATGGGCTAAGGTTTCAAAAATCAGCCCTCCGTCACTCACCCACAGCCATCTGTGCAGTGGTGTACCTAGAGCATTTGGCACCCGGGGCGGATCCTAAATCTGGCACCCCCCAAACTTAAAAATGTACAAACACCCAAAAAAATTTGTAATGTTTTCAAGAATATTTATTGTACACATTTCACAGCCCCCCCCCCCCCCCATCTCTCTAATCACAGTGCCCCCTTTTGCACTCTCTGCCTTCCCTGCACAGTCCTTTCTTTGGCATAAACAGATCGCTGATACTATTAGCAATGTGTTTAAATTTGAGTAAGAGATTGGAGACATCCTACAGGAGATGGTCAGAGACTGCGGACATGATACAGGAGAGGGTCAGAGACTGCGGACATGATACAAGAGATGTTCAGAGACTGCAGACATGATACAAGAGATGTTCAGAGACTGCAGACATGATACAGGAGATGGTCAGAGACTGCGGACATGATACAGGAGATGTTCAGAGACTGCAGACATGATACAGGAGATGGTCAGAGACTGCAGACATGATACAGGAGATGGTCAGAGACTGCAGACATGATACAGGAGATGGTCAGAGACTGCAGACATGATACAGGAGATGGTCAGAGACTGCAGACATGATACTGGAGATGATCAGACTGCAGACATGATACAAGAGATGGTCAGAGACTACAAACATAATACAGGAGATGGTCAGAGACTGCAGACATGATACAGGAGATGATCAGAGACTGCAGACATGATACAAGAGATGGTCAGACTGCAGACATGATACAAGAGATGATCAGAGACTGCAGACATGATACAGGAGATGGTCAGAGACTGCAGACATGATACTGGAGATGATCAGACTGCAGACATGATACAAGAGATGGTCAGAGACTACAAACATAATACAGGAGATGGTCAGAGACTGCAGACATGATACAGGAGATGATCAGAGACTGCAGACATGATACAAGAGATGGTCAGACTGCAGACATGATACAAGAGATGATCAGAGACTGCAGACATGATACAGGAGACGGTCAGAGACTGCAGACATGATAGTAGATGGTCAGAGACTGCAGGCATGATACTGGAGATGGTCAGAGACTGCAGACATGATGCAAGAGATGGTCAGAGACTGCAGACATGATGCAAGAGATGGTCAGAGACTGCAGACATGATACAAGAGATGATCAGAGACCGCAGACATGATGCAAGAGATGGTCAAAGACTGCGGACATGATACAGGAGATGGTCAGAGACTGCAGACATGATACAAGAAATGGTCAGACTGCAGACATGATACAAGAGATGATCAGAGACTGCAGACATGATACAGGAGATGGTCAGAGACTGCGGACATAGTACAGGGGATGGTCAGAGACTGCAGACATGATAGAAGAGCACTAGGGAGGCTGGAGAGCACAGGAGGAGCTGAAGGGCATGGGGGGGCACTGGAAAGAAATAGGGGGGGGGGGGTTGGAAAGCATTGCAGGGGGCTTAGAAAGCAAGGGGGTGGAGAGCAGGGGGGGGCAGGGAAAACCAGGGGGACAGAGTACGGGGGAGGGGGGGGAACTGAAGAGCACTGGGGGGGGCTGTAGATCACTGAGGGGGGAGCCAGGCAGCACAGGGGGGTGGAGAGCACTGGGGGAGTCAGAGAGCATGGGGGGGAGCTGTAAAGCACTGTGGGGAGCTAAAGAGCACTGGTGGAGGGGGGCCTGAAGAGCTCTGGGGGGTACTGGAAAGGGGGGTGTAAAGTATGCATTTATTAGATACAGAGCAGAAAAATACATCAACATCAGCAGTTCTATGGCACATCATTCTTTGTCAGTTAAACACTCTGACCTATACATATCTGTGAACACTTGCAGATTAACATGTGCACATTATTCTAGGTATATTTGGGACAGTGGCGGCTGGTGCTCAAAATTTTTTTTTTTGGGGGGGGGGGGGGGGCGCAAACAGAAAAATGTAATAGGTATTGCTTTGCGGCAAAAAACGCTGTAAAAAATTGCGGGACTTTGAGGTTGCAAAAGTGTGAAAGGGGCCTTCAGTAATTAAGGTATAGTGTGCCCCCTTTCAATGCAGATGGGCCAGAGTGCCCCCTTTCAATGCAGAGTGGCCAGCGTACATGCCCCCTTCATTGCACAGTGAGCCAGCGTACATGCCCCCTTCATTGCACAGTGAGCCAGCGTACATGCCCCCTTCAATGCAGAGATCAGCGTACATGCCCCCAATGCAGTGACCAGCGTACATGCTCCAATGCAGAGATCAGCGTGCGTGCCTCCAATGTAGTGACCAGCGTACATGCCCCCTTCAATGCAGAGACCAGCATACCATTCCCCCAATGCAGAGATAAGCATACCATTCCCCCAATGCAGAGATCAGCATACATGCCCCCAATGCAGTGACCAGCATACATGCCCCAATGCAGAGATCAGTGTGTGCCTCCAATGTAGTGACCAGCATACATGCCCCAATGCAGAGATCAGTGTGTGCCTCCAATGTAGTGACCAGCATACATGCCCCCTTCAATGCAGTGACCAGCATACCATTCCCCCAATGCAGAGACCAGCATACCATTCCCCCAATGCAGTGACCAGCATACATGCCCCCAATGCAGAGATCAGCGTGTGTGCCCCCTTAACTACCTGGAGCAGCAGCGGTGGCGGGCGGCTTCTTCTCAGTCCCGGTGACCGGCGGCGCGTCTCCACGAGTCCTCCCAGCAGCAGCGGCGGCGGCGGGCGGCTTCTTCCGAGTCCCGGTGACCGGCGGCGCGTCTCCACGAGTCCTTTCGCTTCTGCCTCCTCCTCCTCGGCTAATGGCAAGGGGTTTGCCTTGCGGCCAATCAAGAAGCGCGTATTGGACGCGCTTCCTGATTGGCCAGGAGGAGGATCGGTGTGACAATAGCGAATTTTCATTCGCTATTGTCACACAATGGGTGGGATCGGGACGCACTGCTCTGCGCCCCGGGTCCACCCTTTGCATCGCCCTATTAGAGCCTCTGGCTCTAATCAGGTGATGCCAAAAAAAAATCCCATTGAACTCCATGCGCCCTCTGTACACCGGCCACCACTGATTGGGGGTCTTTTACAACCTTATGGCACTAACCTTCTTCCTCCTCCCTCCCCCCCCCTTGGGCATTCACCTTCTTCCTCCTCCCTCCCCCCCGCAGGCACTAACCTTCCTCCCCCCCCTCAGGCACTAACCTTCTTCCTCCCCCCCCAGGCACTAACCTTCTTCCTCCTCCCCCCCAGGCACTCACCTTCTTCCTCCTCCCTCCCCCCTCAGGCACTCACCTTCTTCCTCCCCCCAGGCACTAACCTTCTTCCCCCCCCCCCCCCTCAGGCACTAACCTTCTTCCTCCTCCCCCCCCTCAGGCACTAACCTTCTTCCCCCCCCTCAGGCACTAACCTTCTTCCCCCCCCTCAGGCACTAACCTTCTTCCCCCCCCTCAGGCACTAACCTTCTTCCTCCTCCCCCCCCTCAGACACTAACCTTCTTCCTCCTCCCCCCCCCTCAGACACTAACCTTCTTCCCCCCCTCAGGCACTAACCTTCTTCCCCCCCTCAGGTACTAACCTTCTTCCCCCCCCTCAGGC
The DNA here is from genome assembly GCF_965119305.1 of Pelophylax lessonae. Taxonomy (NCBI): domain Eukaryota; kingdom Metazoa; phylum Chordata; class Amphibia; order Anura; family Ranidae; genus Pelophylax; species Pelophylax lessonae. Next base: position 399,844,473 of record NC_138772.1, read on the forward strand.
ACTAACCTTCTTCCTCCTCCCCCCCTCAGGCACTAACCTTCTTCCTCCCCCCCCTCAGGCACTAACCTTCTTCCTCCTCCCCCCCCTCAGGCACTAACCTTCTTCCTCCCCCCCCCCTCAGGCACTAACCTTCTTCCTCCCCCCCCCTCAGGCACTAACCTTCTTCCTCCCCCCCCTCAGGCACTAACCTTCTTCCTCCCCCCCCTCAGGCACTAACCTTCTTCCTCCTCGACCCCCCTCAGGCACTAACCTTCTTCCCCCCCCTCAGGCACTAACCTTCTTCCCCCCTCAGGCACTAACCTTCTTCCCCCCCCTCAGGCACTAACCTTCTTCCTCCTCCCCCCCCTCAGACACTAACCTTCTTCCCCCCCTCAGGCACTAACCTTCTTCCCCCCCTCAGGCACTAACCTTCTTCCCCCCCCTCAGGCACTAACCTTCTTCCTCCTCCCCCCCCTCAGGCACTAACCTTCTTCCTCCCCCCCCTCAGGCACTAACCTTCTTCCTCCTCCCCCCCCCTCAGGCACTAACCTTCTTCCCCCCCCTCAGGCACTAACCTTCTTCCTCCCCCCCCCTCAGGCACTAACCTTCTTCCTCCCCCCCTCAGGCACTAAACTTCTTCCTCCTCCCCCCCCCTCAGGCACTAACCTTCTTCCTCCCCCCCTCAGGCACTAACCTTCTTCCTCCCCCCCCTCAGGCACTAACCTTCTTCCTCCCCCCCCTCAGGCACTAACCTTCTTCCTCCCCCCCCCCCTCAGGCACTAACCTTCTTCCCCCCCCCCGGGCACTCACATTCTCCTTCTCCCCCCCTCCCCGGGACTCACATTCTTCTTTTTCTCCCCCCCCCCCCGGCACTCACATTCTTCTTTTTCTCCCCCCCCCCCCCCGGCACTCACATTCTTCTTTCCCCCCCCCCGGCACTCACATTCTTCTTTTTCTCCCCCCCGCACTCACATTCTTCTTTTTCTCAACCCCCCCCCCCCCGGCACTCACATTCTTCTTCTTCTCCCTCCCTCCCCCCCCCCCGTGCTTTAATTCCTTCGGCTCTCAGCTCACCTCAGCGCTGCAGCCAGAAGACGGAGGGGGGTGGAGGCGGAGCCAATGCTAGGCGGCAAGGAGAGGAATTTGAAATCCTCCTCCGCTCTGAGAACCTCTTCTGCTGTCACATGAGGAGAGGAGGAGGATTGCATTGACTCCGCCTCCACCTCCCTCCGTCTTCTTCTGACTGCAGCGCTGAGGTGAGCTGAGAGCCGAAGGAAGGAGGAGCATGTTTGACACTCGGGGCTATTAATTAAAAACGATCCACACGGGATCCGGGGCTTTTGGGGGCACACTTGGGGCTGAAGCCCCGGTCAGCCCCCCCCTGCCGACGCCACTGATACTAGGGAGACTACACCTGGGGTGATCATTGGTGGAGAAGGATCTGGGTGTTCTTGTAGATCATAAGCTTAATAATGGTATGCAATTCCAAGCAGTGGTTTCCAAAGCAAGCAAAATCCTTTCTTGTATTAAGAGAGGTATGGACTCCAGAGAGAGAGAGATATCATTTTGCCCCTGTACAAATCATTAGTAAGACCTCATCTGGAATATGCAGTTCAGTTTCGGGCACCAATTCACAAAAAGCATATCGAGAAACTGGAGAAAGTGCAGAGAAGAGCAACCAAACTGATAAGAAGCATGGAGGAGCTCAGCTATCAGGAATGATTAGAGGAACTGAATTTGAAAAAAGGTAAGAGAATCCGCGCTAAGGAAAGAAGAGAAGGAATCAGGCTGCAGCCCACTTCAAAATATAGCCCTAAGGGGGTGATATGTACAATAGATTGGGGGGTATGTGAAGTGATTGGCGCTGCCTATATTGTATCACCAGAGGTGTTACCAACACTTGTATTTGTAGCACATGCACCTTATTTGTTCGCAATTATATATATTTTCTCCATTGTATTTTAATCAGATTATTTATTAATTCATTTTACCTCATTTGGCAAATAGAGGTTTGCACAATCACTCAGCACTTTATTTATTTGAGTCACTTGATATATTTATTAGCAGCATCTACCTGTTCAATTAATTATCACCTGTCACTTTATTGCATTATCTGCACATTATTTATTTGCTTTTTACATATATGCTGTATGTGACATCACTTACCTATGTTATTTTCGATCAATATTAAGTAACAGTATTTGAATGTTTATACCACACCTCTGAGGAACTGAATTTACATTTGGGGGATATGCTCAACATGTACATATACATAAGTGGTCTATATAGTGAACTAGGTGTTGAGCTTTTCACTTTAAGGTCATCACAGAGGACAAGGGGGCACTCTTTACATCTAAAGAAAAAGAGATTTCATCTCCAAATACAGAAAGGCTTCTTCACAGTAAGAGCTGTGAAAATGTGGATTAGACTCCCTCAAGAGCAGGTTGTGGCCAGCTCAGTAGATTGCTTTAAAAGAAACCTGCATTATTTCTTAAATGTACATAAAATAACTCGATACTAACATTTTATAGGTAAAGTTGATCCAGGGAATATCCGACTGCCTTTTGGGAGATAAGGTAGGAGCAAATTGGATCAAGCTTTGGTGTTTTTTTTTGCCTTCCTCTGTATCAACTGGGGGTATAGGTTTGTGTATATAGGATCGTATAATTTTTTTCCCCTTTTATTGGTTGAACTATATGGACTTGTGTCTTTTTTCAACCAGACCACCAACAGAAATAGCGTGCCACATCACTAACTGATGGAAATTGGGGTTCATGTCACTATTCAGTGATGGAAATGGGGTGCCAATTCTCTGGCCAGCCACAGATAGTGATAGAGTTGCTACTTCTCTAGCCACCAAAGAACACAAATGGGATGCAGCTTTACTGGCCACATATCAAAACAGGAGAATGCTTCACAGGCATTCAATGGAAATAAGGCAGTCTACTTTACTGGCAACCAACAAAAATGGGGAACCTATTCCCTAGACATCAGTGCAAATAGGGTGCCTCTTCATCAGAAATAGGGGAGAGCTTTAGTGGCAAAGTTATGAAAATGAGTGGCTCTTCTACTGGCCAAGGACAGATACATGAGAGGTGCATTAAAAAAAAAATAGGGGGATGTTTTACTGGCAACTGGTCAATATATGGATCACTGTCCTGGCCATCAAGTAAAAGGTAGAGTCCCTTCACTGGCCACCGATAGGAGAAAAGAGGCCTCTTCACTGATATAAAATGGGAGGCTGTTTCACTGACCATGGGTAGAAATGGGGGTGCAGTATCATTGATCTCCTATGAATATGGGGTGCAACTTTACTGGAAACTGGAAAAAATGGGGCCATGTCACTGGCCATCAACAAACATAGGGTACATTTCACTGGTCACTAAAGGAAAGGAAAACAACTTTTTTGACCACCAATGAAAATGGGGAGCCTCTTCTCTGTCCAGCAACTGAGATTGAGTGCTGCTTTAATAGCCACCAATAGAAATGGTGGGCCGTTTTACTGCTCACCAGCAGAAATAGGGTGACACTTGACAGGAAAATGATAGAAATAGGGGACTGCTTCACTGGCATTAAAAAGAAATGGATGGCCTCTTCATTGGCTGCTGATAGCAATTTGGTTCCCCTTCACTGAAGGAAATGGGTCAGCCACTTCATTGGCCACTGATGGAAATGAGAAGCTACTTCACTTGCTGCTAGCAGAAATGAATGGCCCTTTAATGACACACCATAAAAATGGGGTGCTGCTGGCCACCAACATAAAGGAGAAGATGGTTCGATGGCTACATACTGTCCATAAATCAAAGACTAATAATAATAAAGACTAACTAAGACCTTCAAAGACCTTCAAAGACCACCAACAGAAATGGGGGGCATATTAACTGGACACCAACAAAAAAGTTACTGAATCAGTGGCTACCAATGAAAACACGAGTCCATTTAGCTGGTCACCAATGCAAATGGAGCTGCTTTATTGGCCAATGATGTAAATAGAGGACCACTTCACTGACCATTAATGTAAATGGGAGCCGCCTTCTCTGGCCATCAACAGAAGTAGGGTGTAATTTCACTGACCACAGATGGAAATAGCTTCCCTTTACTGGCATTCAATGACATGGGGGAGCCGCTTCTCTGGCACCAATAGAAACAGATGGCTGCTTCACTGACCATGGATAAAAAGGAATTGGGGGTGGGGGGGGGCATTTTACTGGCATCTGATGAAGCTGTGGTGTGGCTACATGGGGAATTGAAGAAAAAGAATGGGGCCATTCCACTGACCACCGATGGAAATAGGGAGGCGCTTTACACAGATAGAAACAGGTCCAATTCACAGGCCACAAAAGAAATAGTTGGGGCAACTTCACTGGCTACTGAAAAAAATAGAGGGCCATTCAATGGCCAACAGTGGAAATAGAGGTAGGCTGCTTTACTGGCAACCAATGGAAATGGGGAACCAATTCATTGTCCACCAGCAGAAATAGGGTGCCACTTCACTGGTGTAACGCTCCTGCGTTTTTGTATATAGGCTGGATTTGCAGCTGCAAAATCTCCACTCCACTCCACTAGGTTAGTATTGAGTATGTTAGTAGGTGGTGAGGACAGCAGATGACAAATACAGGATAGACTAACCCAGTGCAAGGATAGATAGTAGTAGACAGGAGAGCTAGCAATCTGTGCAGCAGTGCAGATGATAGATGGTAATAGTCTCAAGAGCTAGCAATCTATATGATAGTGCAGATGATAAGATAGTACTAACAGTCCTTAATGCAAATAGTAGTAGTGTAAGTTATGGAGGTTTCCCCTGCGGGGTACTTATCACTATAGTATAGCAGTAGAAGGTCCGGTGATGAGGAAGTGATCCGGTAGCGAGATACAGGGATCAGTAGCGAGGTTCGGTTCTGAGGAAGTGATCCTGGTAGCGAGATACAGGGATCGTAGCGAGGTTCCACAGCGAGACACGCTTGTAAGCATATGAGCTTCAAGGCAGGTTGAACGAACATGTGAGTGAGAACGCCGGCGGTTGAAATAGCCGCTCTGCGGCGCTCAGTGATGACAGCATCGGTCTTAAAGGTGTATGCGTACCTACCAAAAGAGAATGGTGGGACGCATACATGAATGGAAAGTGGAATAAAGGGTACCAGAGGTACCAGAACATTACAACTGGCCACCAAAGTAAACAGGCTGCCACTTCACTGACCACTGACAGAAATGGTAGCCGCCTTACATTCATTTGAAGGAAATAATGAGCGTCACTTCACCAGCACTGGCCACCAAATGAAACTGGGGTCCATTTAACTAGCCAGTGATAGAAATGGGGTCCGCTTATATGGCCACCAACAGAAATAGGATGCTATTTCAGTGGCCACCAACAGAAAAACCTTTTCTCTAGTCACAGTCATATTTCTTTATTTTTTTCAAAGCACTTGAGCGTGTAGATTAGTATCAGCTCTGCTAAGCTTCCAGTGTCATGGTTTTATGCTGTTCAACTGCTACAACACCAAAACATTAGCCATCCATGCGTTGCAGCCTTGGCTTGTGTGATTAAACGATTAGTTAACAATCAATATCATTTACATGCATTCAAAGCCTTTGCTTTGACCCTCATCCAAGACAGTAAAGCATACAATTGTTTACAAATTCCCAAACAATTTGAAGAATACAAGACACGTTGGACAGTCTTCATAGACAAACTCAGGTCAGATGGACCCGACTCACTTACAAAGGATATACTTGAGTTTCAAGGACACTGCTTGCAATCTTTCTTCCCTGAGATTAAGCTGGCCAGATGCCATTGTCAACACTAAATCTCACTTACATGCTCGAAAGATTAAATATCTGATTCAAATTTCTGGCTGCTAATTTGTTGTACTTGGCCACACGAATCACTCTGAGCAATGAACGGCCTTTAATTGTATCTGTTGTTGTTTCACATGACGGAAAAGAGAGCACATTTCGGGTAGAAATGAAGTCCAACCGTTTTTAATGGTGTTTCTCCTATTTTTATGGTAACTTAACCACTTCAATGCGGTGATCTAAACATGCTTCTAAACAATATTTACTTGCAAAGCCAAAAGCCTGCATTTTACAAAAGCACCCTCTTTAAAGGTTGACATCACAAGCCAGGAACTGCAATTATCCAACAGAGCTAATTGATCCAAAGGATTTAGCTGATAGCTAGAGTAGCTGACTTTGTCAGATCAAATCCTTCACACTCAGTATTCAGAATACCACTTTGTAAAAAAAAAATAGTATATGTAGGAATAATTCTATTACTTTTGGTTTGCCAAAAGAAACCTGTTCTGAAGAAGGATTTGTATCAATGGCCTTTTGTTCGAGTCAGAACTGCTTATTGCAAGTCTATGTGAATGCAATAGCAGCTTGAAGCAGGTTGATGCAGCCAAGGAGGTCAACTGCAGTTCAGAAAGTCGTCAACTGCAGCTCAAATGCACCTGTCAATGAACTCTGAATAATATCAGAAGCATCCCAAACTGATCTCCAATATAAGCTGCATTTGCCCATTGACACAACACTGAAGTATGTCAGTCTAGCATTACTGACCTCTCTTTCTGCAAATGCTAAATCCTATGGAAATACCTTCTGTGCCACTAACTTTAAACAATTGTGCAAATCAGCAGTTGTAACTTTGTTCTAATTTGCAATCCAGATCTGAGAAATGTATCCAGATTAGAGAAAATATTGAAGACATTAAAGTGGAGCTCCAACTAAAAGGGGAAGTTCTGTTTTACACACTCCTCTCCCCCAAATATGCCACATTTGTCATATAATTTTTTGGGGGTGGGTAGGGGGGGGCATGTACCTAGTTTTGACAGGCACCTTCTCCCACTTCTGCTCGAGCCCCCTAGGTTCTCCTAAGTTCTCCTCTCCCCCTCCCTCCTTCAAACTTCTGAGACACATTAGAGGTCCCAGAAGATTGCCCGACCAATGAGGAGGCGCTGAGCGACTCGCGCATGCGCAGTGCGCACCTGGCTGTGAAGCCCCAAGCTGTCACAGCCGGATGCCCACACATGCAATGCCAGGGCCGCAGAGAGGAGAAGGAGAGAAGCGAGGCTTTGGGCGGCCGCATCGCTGGACCATGGGACAGGTGAGTGTGTGTTTATTAAAAGTCAGCAGCTACACTTTTTAAACACAAAAATGTGTGGCACTCCGCTTTAAATTAGCATGAAAGCTGGACAACTATTATTTGTCAGAAGGGGGGACAGCAATAGCAACCTCTATATTTCTCTCTGCACAAGTTTCCTTTCACCAGATATTAGTTACGGTGTATGCAAAGCCAAACTTTTTTTTTTAGTTTAGATAGAATAGAGAATGGTCAAAACCCCATCAGGTTATTAGTTGCTTCCTGTGTCCTACTGCGGAGATTTCTCTCTGCTACCTGTCCTAAAGACACAACAAGAAATGAGAAGAGAAATCTTTCCAAAGTGAATGGAATTTTCCATCTTAGAGAGTTAGGATAGGAACAACAGCTGTCATCATTGGAGATTTTTCCATACTTCTAGTGACAACACATAATTTTTGAATTTCCCATCACTTTTTGCCTTATTGACAGGTACAGGTATCCTGTCATCTGTACCAAAAACTTGAAGAAATTCGCTTTTACATGCATTTTAAGGAATATTAGGCTCAACTGATTAAGCTATAATTATAATTATTAGCCATTACAACCATTATTTTAGGCAATGACACCCACAATAATGAGCATTAGGAGAACTAACTCATGCATTATAGTGTAGTGATTAACCACTTTACCACCGGAGGATTTTGCTGTCTTCCGTCCAGGCCACTTTTTGCGATTCGGCGCTGTGCGACTTCAACTGACAATTACGCGGTTGTGCGACGCCGTACCCAAAACGAAATTTACGTCCTTTTTTTCCCACAAACAGAGCTTTCTTTTGGTGGTATTTGATCACCTGTGCGATTTTTACTTTTTGCGCTATAAACAAAAAAAGAGCGTTTATTTTGAAAAAATAACAATATTTTTAACATTTTTTTATATGAAATTCCCCCCAAAAAAGATGTAAAAACCAATTTTTTAAAAAATTTTTGGCCAATTTGTTTTATGCTACATATGTTTGGTAAAAAAAATCGCAATAAGCGTATTTTGATTGGTTTGCGCAAAAGTTATTGCGTTTACTAACAAAGGGAAAGATTTCTGTCATTTTTGGTGTTTTTTTTTTAACGCGTAATGGCGGCGATCTGCGATTTTTTTTGCGGGACTGGGACATTGCGGCGGACAGATCGGACCCTTGACTGACATTTTTGACACTTTTGGGGGTACCAGTGACATTACTGCAGTAATCAGTGCTATACATATGCACTGTTACTGTAAAAATGACACTGGCAGGGAAGGGGTTAATTTTATTGGAGAGGGAGGGGTTAATGTATGCCTGGTGCTTACTGACGTGTAGGGGGGGAGGTGACTGTGTGAGTCATGGACAGATCGGATGTCCAGCTATGCTGAACAGTCCGATCTGTCACTCCCTGTCACTATGGAGATCCGCCCGCTGTGTTTACACACAGCGGGCGGATCTCCAGACTCGATCCCCGACGATCGGGTAAGAGCAGCGGCGATCGCCGCTGCTCCTCCCCTGGCCCGACTCCCGCTGTGAATGAAAACAGCGGGAGCGAGCCTCCGGCGGCGCGCAAGCGCCGCCCAGAAGGGGGAGTGTCCAACGACGTTAATACTACGTCGCTGGACGATAACGAACCACTCTGCCGCAGTAGTATTACTGTGAGCGGTTCTAAAGTGGTTAAAGAAAGACTTCTGTGTACTTTGATATCATTGCTGAATTTAATATACTTGTCTAGTTACTGGCAGATAAGTCTGTCGATATGTAATGTGTATACATAATAGCCAGTGTTTCCAGCTTTTTGTAACATTTCTCACTAAGATAAAAGCCCATTTCCAGCCAAATATATTTTATATAGTTTTTGGATAGGGCAGGAAAAGGTAGAATCCGCATTAGGGTTTTATATCTTTCTAAATCCCAAATTGGTGAGATTTCAACTGCTTGTCTCCTGCGTCAGATATATTAGACTCCCCCTTCTCAAATATGAACAGAGACAGCAGTGAAAATGTTAGAGGTTAGAGATTCCCCAGTCTGTCCAAAACTTAAAAATTAAATTGGCTGGACTTCCACTTTAAATACAATAGGATAATCGGATGGAGAATGACAATTAATAAAGCAAAATTGACCTTGATTGCCCCAACACCGAGAAGTGACAGAGCCTTGTAAGTACTTGTTTCACATACACACTTTTCATACTTCCTCTTGGCTCCCTGTTTATAAAAAATGCATTAATTTTGCTTGTTTGAAACATATCAGTCTGGGACTTGTATTATATATTTATAACTAATTACAGATTGTATTATTTTGGTTGATTATTAATTTTTCTAAAATGCATACAAGTACTTTCTTAAATGACCGGGTAATTTAAGTCAGGAAAGTGAAAAGTGTACCCCTTTAGTAAAACAGCCCTTCCATGTAATTTTTTACAACAATCTCATAGTTGCTGGAACTTTTTTTTAATTTTTATAAAATGCACATTTTGAGTTTATAAATACGTAAAACCACCAAAACATTACATATTTTGGAAAGCAATTTACTTGTAGATTAAAAAGACGGTAGTTGTACTTTGTTTATTGCATATTTGTGTAACTCTTATTTTAAACCTATATTTTTAGTAATTATTGCACTTAGGTTAGTTTTAGTGCAAACAAATACAGTATAATTTCAATTTTTTCTCTAAAATGTAAAAGATGAGACTGTATTATGTAAGTAGATACCAAATATGTCAAACCATTCAATTGTATGTACATGGGAAACGTCCTAAAATGCAATACCCAAAACTGTCAATAGGTGACAGTTAAAACCTTTGCAGCTCATGCTGCATACCCAGGGCTTTTTATCAGCTGGAACTTGGTGGAACTCAGTTTCACCAACTCTGGCTCATGCCCTCGGCTCCTTGCTCACCACTATCGCTTGTAAACAAAGTCTGGCTTCTGTATTTACCCGTAATAACCTGTCTCCCAGTGCCTCCCACTAAGTGCAGGATGGGAACAAGGGAGAAGCAGGTGCCCAGGGTGCATTTCGGATGCCGACACCCCCACTGGATGATCTCCCTGCAAATGAGAGAGGTAGAGCCACCTACAGTGTGCGGGGAGGTACTAGAGCCAGATGGGTGCTTCAGCCTAATACAGAAACAAACGTAAGACATGTGAAAGATGGTGGAGCTTTTAAGGGGGGGGCAGTGAATGGGGGTTTGCATGCAGAGGTTAGAGCTGAAGAGGGGTGAAAGTAATATTTGGATGGGGGATGCAGAGGTAAGCAGCTGTGAAAGAAGGCTGAACTCTATATTCTGTTTGTAGCGCATCCCCAAAATCTGCACTTAGCACACCCCCAAACTAAGCACATAATGCACTCCTGGTATTTAATGCCCATTTAAGACCCTCCCACTGTTAGTGAAATTAGACTACACCCACTATTTTGTGCGGTTCGGAGGGTGTCCGAGGGGGCGCGAGCTTTGGCGGGTCGTGGTTAAGTTCCTACACCTATTTTCTGAGAAAAAAGCCCTAGGCATACCAAAGAACCTAATGGAGAAGCCATCTATTTGCAAGCCTGTAAGGGGATGACTTTGCCATCTTACAGTGAATCTGCTACACACCTTGCCTCATCACCCCAGTAAAAAGGACTAGAGCTTCCCCAAATGGTGTAGGCTGTAGCCATTGGGGAAGCTTGACAACTGATCTAAGGTAAGTAGATGGGGGGGTATATACTGGAAGGAGAGGGTTAAGGTGGCCAGCTGGAGCACATTCAAGTAAAAGGACAGTTGACCTTTAACTAACATCGTATTAATGTTTTTTAGATTTTTGAAGTTCCTCATGAGCTAAAACCTATTTAAATACATACTGTGTACATTCTTTCACACAGTTTGCTCGGTATTGTATCTGAATATCTGTGCAGATAGTCCAGTTTTATTATAAATAAAAGAAATACATATAGAGAAACATTTTTAACCTGAGTAATGTGTTATGAAGTGACAATTCTTTTGAAAATGTTGCACATACCGCTGTCATATAACTTGAAAAGACAATGCTATAAAATACAAATTCCCCAGTTTCATCTGGAGTAAAGATCAGGAGACGTGCAGAGGTCACTGACATTCCAAGTGAATGCTATCACCTCATTATACTGAATGGAGTATAACTATCTATCAGCTCTGGATATCTTATCTAAATAAAAATTAGTGATGAATTTTACAAGCTTTCCAAAATTGCGTAAAGCCCCGTACACACGATCTGAAAATTGGAAACAGATCGTCCTTTTTGTTTTGTATGCTAGTCGCATATTGAACATGAAGAGATTACTAATGTTACGAAAATTCTCGTACGACAGAATAAAAAATCGGAAGTGATGTAATGTGTTGTAGGGTATTTTTTTTTGTATTTTCAAACAACAACTTTACTGATTAAACAAAAAATGTACAATCTGTTATCGTACGAGAAAAAATTTCCTGCTTGTCCGATTGGATAATATCAGATGAACTGTCATGATAGGCTCTCGAAAGCCGCGTACTAATTTTTCGATTATCGTACGATCACTTAGAAAGCGATATTTTTTGTCAGATTTTTGGATCGTGTGTACGAGCCGAGCCTTAAGTTGTTTGTAGATCTAAACAGATTTGCGAGCTTTCTGACTCCAAAAAGGTATTGTTGATGGCCCCTGCATTATCATACTTGCTTTCCAGCTTTTTTTTTGCTATGGAAAAACCAATAAAAGAATATGAAATTGAAAAAGGTATTCCCAGATAAGGAAAATTAACCTTAGACAATACAGTAAAATCAGTATAAAGAGATACTGTATATGGGGGCTGACATTAATGACCACCTTCTAGCAATAAAATGGCTTCAATATTTTCTAAGCTTACAATCTGAAATAGGTATGCTGATTATAAAGTCAGAGTGAAATTGATCTGGAAACCTGTTTCAAGTCAATAAGATATTAATTCTAAACAGGGTTTGCTATAATCCTCAATACGTGCCAAACTATATAATATTTGTAATCTGAGTCTTCAATGATTAATGCAATAACTGTAACTACTAGGGATGATCGAACTTTTGAAAATTTCTGTTCGGCCAGAACACCCGAACTTCCCGAGGAGCGGAACCCCATTCCTGTGCTACTAAAAGTTCTAAGAAAAATGATCTTTTTTTTCTGGTTCTGGAGTCCAGAACCAAAAAAAACAGATAATTTTTCTTAGAATTTTTAGTAGCGCAGGGATGGGGTTCTGCTCCTTTCACACCTGGGCGTTTTTGTTGCAGGCATTTATTGGGCATTTTTTGGGCGTCTTTGGAGGCAGGCATGACATCTGAACTTCTGTATAGGGGTATCTATACACACACACACATATATATATACACATATACACATACACACATATAGGTGTGAAAGGAGCGGAACCCCATCCCTGTGCTACTGAAATTATGTCAGTAACGCAGGGATGGGGTTCCGCTCCTTTCACACCTATATGTGTGTATGTGTATATGTGTATATATATATGTGTGTGTGTATATATACCCTTATACAGAAGTTCAGAAGTCATGCCTGCCTCCAAAGACGTCCACAAAAAAGCCCAATAAACGCCTGCAACAAAAACGCCCAGGTGTGAAAGGAGTGGAGCCCCATCCCTGTGCTACTCCAATTCTAAGACAAATTATCTTTTTTTTCACACCCTGACATGGAAGAGTTTGGTCACCCTGGCATAGCAGTCAGAGTCAATTCACCCTAAACTACACTACGGTCACCCTGACACTTAACACTTTCCCTACAGAAACTAGATTATTGAATCTAACTATAGTGGTATATAGTACCCTAACTACACTGCATATCCCTTTCCTCACACTAATAATTGCTAAATGACACTGGAGCAACAGAAATGCTTCCACTCTCTTCCACAGCCTCTCTATTACAGTGCTAAAGATTTGGCGGGGCTATGTTATATACTGGGGGGCGTATTCACTACTGATTGGCCTCTGGACCCCCTAGTCACTCCAATCACATTCCTAGCAGACTCCTGCCCCCTCAATTGGCTTTTACTGACGTTTCTGGTCCAATCACGGGCTTTTAAAGTCCAGTTCCTGTCCCATTGCATTGTGGGCGGTTCTGGTTGCCGAATTCCGAACTTTTACCGCAAAAAGTTCGGAATTCGGCCGAATTTCGAACAGCCAATGTTCGGGTCGAACCGATGGTCGACCCGAACCGTTCGATCATCTCTAGTAACTACCATGACCTGAGGTGTGCCAAAGTCGTGCTGGTCAGTATACCTAAAAGAGGGCATACTCTAGGTATACAGGTGTCTGAAATAGAAAAAAAGGGTGGGATATGGGTGGGAGAGAAGCAGAAGGAAACACCCAAACATGTGCCTGCCAGAGGAGGAGGAATATATACCCCCAGACTCCTCCTACAAATACAGGCTGGCCAACAATGGCCCGCCTTTAAACTTGTAGTCTGAGTCTTCAATGATTAATGCAATAACTGTAACTACCACGACCTGAGGTGTGCCAAAGTCGTGCTGGTCAATATACCTAAAAGAGGGCAAAAAACACCAGAGTAGGTATGAGGGAAAATATATATCGACTGTAACAGGAGGAATTCCAGCGTCCCATATATTTGATGATGCGTGAAGGAACTCCCTGTTTGGAGGCTGCGGACGCTGCACCGCTTCTAAACGAATGTCCTGGAAAGTGTTTCGGGTTTAAACATAAATCCGTTAACAAAATCCTAACGTGAGAAATGAACTGCTTGGAGGTGAGAGGACGTGTGGGGAAAGGGAGTAACGGACTGTTAAGGGGAGCAGCTACAAATTCTTTGACGAGTAGGTCAAACACAACTACTGGGCACCAGCTACTTTGGTTCTGTAATAATTCACTACAAATCCCTGGCTCCTCTGCCTGTTTTATTGTTGGAAAGTTGCAGAGAAAAATGGTCAGGGAACTGAGTGAGACTGCCTTTGAGTAGCACAGGTGCATGACAACTGGCCTGGGACAACTCCCAGGGTCTGCAGAGACCAAGAAACTTAAATAAATGGCTGCTTTGAGAACTAAACTGGGACCTACATCAAACGGGGAATGGGACAACACGTCTGACATGCCTATGAAGAGCTAACCAGTAACTGGTAAATGTGTGAATATTCATATAATATTACTGTTCCATGCAAAGCAAAAGTAAACTTATAGTGCCCAATACTAATGTATAAATCACTTGAGCAATAAAAATGAACACATTAATAAATTAAAAAATAGTCCACACATAAATTAAAAATGTGCAAGTAAATGAGAAATAATCCTTAAAGATGTGAAGCCCACCCTCCTAGTACTATTCCGCCTCATGCTCATGTGATATCATCCGCACTCACCAGATTCCAGAGACCCCCTTGCTTTACAGCAAGAAGAGCCAGTAATGTACATCGTAACATTTCATTATTTGAACACATATTGGGGGAGATTTACTAAAACTGGTGCACACAGAATCTGGCGCAGCTGCACATAGTAGCTGATTGGGTACTATGCACAGCTGCACCAGATTATGTGTGCACCAGTTTTAGTAAATATCCCCCCTCCCCCATTGTGTTTTGCACAGCAGCTTAAACTTGATTTAATTTATTCATCTAAGCCCCGTTCACGCGATCAGAATATAGTACAAAAAATACCGCTTTTGAATTGATTTTATGATAATTTGATTGTTAGTGCACAGCTTTCGTCCGAAATTTTCTAAAGGGACAAACACGAAAATTTTTCTCATACGATACCAGATCGTATGATTTTCGTTTTCATCAGAAAATACAATACAAATACATTGCATCGCTGCCAAACTTTTATTCTGTTGTAATTTCCATGCTTTAGTAACCTCTTCATTTTCATGAGACCAGCATGCAAAAAAAAAAAAAAATGGATGATAATTTGTCTGATAATCTCAACATGTGTACTGGGCTTCACCTTGATGCGCGGGTGTATTAGCAGTAGTTTAAATTTATTCTAAACAGCAATTCCTTTTTTCTTACATCACAATAATTTTAAATATTGTCTTTTTTATTGGTAGTTAGGCTAAGTTCGCACTGGCATTCAAAGCAGGTGTTTGAGGGTTGTTTTTACGCTCCTCAAATGCCTATGCAAATGATACAATGGACAGCACAGTGCTATTCACATTATCAACACATGAAGCATTAGCTTCAAAATAGGCGCTTCATGTCAAGTTTAAAAGAAGTTGAAGCATTTCAGCTCCTTCCATTCAAGTCAATGGTAACGCATCGCAACCATGCCGCCATGCGGTTGTGGCGCGATAGTACATTATATTATTAATAGGAATTTGTAGTGCAGTTTTAACGTGCCAAAAACGCATGTAAACCGCGCCCTGCACGTGTGCTTAGGGCATTTTGGGGAGCATTTTAACACTTATTACATGCTTATCAAACGCACTTATTAACGAGCATTAATGCTATAGGTGCATTTGATAAGCGTCAGTATTTTGAGGACGTGTGAACAAGCTCTTGTGTTGTACTGAAATGGTGGCCAGCTTCAGTCCTTGTTAAGCTATGTTTTACATGGTTTACCAAGAACAACTCTATAGTATGTAGCAATAACCTATGCAGGGTGTACCTGTTCCTATTTGCTGAGTACATAGACAATAATATTATCATTTGTAATAGTTCTGCAAACTTGTTTTGTTATTGTATAACTTTATTTAAAGCGGACCCTAAAATCTTCAGCCCTTGTTTTAACTTTATATAGTAAAACATTTTTTTTTTTGCCAGTAAATACCTTTAACAGCCCACTTCCTCTTTCTTGTCTAGTAGTTAGCCTGGGCTAATGACATCATGCACAGCTCTCTCTCTCAATCTCATGAGAGTTTGCCAGCAAGGGAGGAGGGATGAATCATAGGAGAGCCAAGGAGAGCTGCAGAGTTGGAGGGAGCTGGATGAGGGCGGAGATAACAGGAGACTGCAGAGATCCATGAGTATTTATCAAGAGAGGCGAAATGTGCAGACAAGCAGTTGTGAGTGTGTCTGTCTGTATACAGTATATGTGTATGTGTGTGTATATATATATATATATATATATATATACAGTGGGTACGGAAAGTATTCAGACCCCCTTAAATTTTTCACTCTTTGTTATATTGCAGCCATTTGCTAAAATAATTTAAGTTCATTCTTCTTCCTCATGAATGTACACATAGCAGCCCATACTGACAGGAAAACACAGAATTGTTGACATTGTTGCAGATTTATTAAAAAAGAAAAACTGAAATATCACATGGTCCAAAGTATTCAGACCCTTTGCTCAGTATTTAGTAGAAGCCCCCTTTTGATCTAATACAGCCAGGAGTCTTTTTGGGAAAGATGCAACAAGTCTTTCACACCTTGATTTGGGGATCCTCTGCCATTCCTCCTTGCAGATCATCTCCAGTTCTGTCAGGTTGGATGGTAAACGTTGGTGGACAGCCATTTTTAGGTCTCTCCAGAGATGCTCAATTGGGTTTAAGTCAGGGCTCTGGCTGGGCCATTCAAGAACAGTCACAGAGTTGTTGTGAAGCCACTCCTTCGTTATTTTAGCTGTGTGCTTAGGGTCATTGTCTTGTTGGAAGGTAAACCTTCGGCCCAGTCTGAGGTCCAGAGAACTCTGGAGAAGGTTTTTGTCCAGGATATCCCTGTACTTGGCCGCATTCATCTTTCCCTCGATTGCAACCAGTCGTCCTGTCCCTGCAGCTGAAAAACACCCCCACAGCATGATGCTGCCACCACCATGCTTCACTGTTGGGACTGTATTGGACAGGTGATGAGCAGTGCCTGGTTTTCTCCACACATTCCACTTAGAATTGAGGCCAAAAAGTTCTATTTTGGTCTCATCAGACCAGAGAATCTTATTTATCACCATTTTGGAGTCCTTCAGGTGTTTTTTAGCAAACTCCATGCGGGCTTTCATGTGTCTTACACTGAGTAGAGGCTTCCGTCGGGCCACTCTGCCATAAAGCCCCGACTGGTGGAGGGCTGCAGTGATGGTTGACTTTCTACAACTTTCTCCCATCTCCTGACTGCATCTCTGGAGCTCAGCCACAGTGATCTTTGGGTTCTTCTTTACCTCTCTCACCAAGGCTCTTCTCCCCCTATAGCTCAGTTTGGCCGGACGGCCAGCTCTAGGAAGGGTTCTGGTCGTCCCAAACGTCTTCCATTTGAGGATTATGGAGGCCACTGTGCTCTTAGGAACCTTAAGTGCAGCAGAAATCTTTTTGTAACCTTGGCCAGATCTGTGCCTTGCCACAATTCTGTCTCTGAGCTCTTCAGGCAGTTCCTTTGACCTCATGATTCTCATTTGCTCTGACATGCATTGTGATCTGGAAGGTCTCATATAGACAGGTGTGTGGCTTTCCTAATCAAGTCCAATCAGTATAATCAAACACAGCTGGACTCAAATGAAGGTGTAGAACCATCTCAAGGATGATCAGAAGAAATGGAAAGCACCTGAGTTAAATATATGAGTGTCACAGCAAAGGGTCTGAATACTTAGGACCATGTGATATTTCAGTTTTTCTTTTTTAATAAATCTGCAACAATGTCAACAATTCTGTGTTTTTCTGTCAGTATGGGGTTGTAATGTTCCGGTACCTTTGGTACCCTAAATTACACTTTCCACAAGTGTATGCGCCCCACCATTTACTTTTGGAAAGGTGCGCATACACCTTTAAGACTGGAGCTGTCATCATCCAGCGCCGGACTAGATGGCTATTTAAAGCGCCGGTTCTCACTCACATGTGTTCGTTCAAACACCCTTACCTGGATGCTAACCTTGCTTGAAGCTTCCATGCTTGCAAGCTCACCTCGCTGACGGAACTTCGCTGCGCTGATCCCTGTATCCCGCTACTGGATCATCCGCCTCTCCTGAACCACCCTTCGGCTGTATCGCTAATAGTGCTAAGTACCCCGCAGGGGAATTCTCTATAAACTTATACTAAGCTTACACTATCTAGCTCTGCATAGTAAAGACTGTTTATCACATCTGCATAACTAGATTGCTAGCTCTTGAGGCTACTGCTACTTTCCTGCACTGGGTTGATCACTCTTGTATGTCCACCTGCTACTCTGTCATCTGCTACCATACATGACTGCTAAACCTTCCTGCATCCATCTGCTACTGTCTCACCTTCAAGTGTCTATCACCTACCACCTTCACTCAACCTATCCCTCAAACCCTCATCATTGTGTTACCACATACATAAAGTCACACTAGGAACCAGCTTGCTAATTGTGTGTATTTACTGGCTGAAATAAGACCTTCCACACATGATGAGTCATTGAGGTTGGGAATGGTATCTCAGCATATCTCTTACATGACTACTGACGTGGAACTATTTCTGCAGCTGAAAATCCACACCATATAAGAAACGCAGAAGCGTTACAGATTGAACGAACCAAAAAATGGATTCAGCAGAAATAACCACTCAGGTGACACAATTAAAACAGCAAGTATCTGCGTTAATACACGCACTTGCTGAATTAAAAGAAGACAATCAGGCTCTGTCGCAGCAGGTAATTAGACTGATACAACTTACCTCTGCTCAGTCCCCTGAACCCAAGATAAATCCCCCTTTGGTATTTACAGGCGATCGCAAAAAATTTCGCGAATTTAAAAACGCATGTGAGTTACTTTTTTTGCTAAAACCTCGTACCTACCTTACTGATCACATTAAGGTTTGTACTATTATTTCTTACCTATCAAACGATCCTCGAGCCTGGGCAGATTCTCTTTTTGAGAAAAACGACCAGCTTCTGAACTCCTATGCCTTGTTCCTGGCAGAGCTCACTAGCCTATATGATGACCCCAATAGGCAGAGTACTGCTGATCTTCAGTTAAGATCCTTGAAACAAGGAAGGAGGCCTGTAGAAGACTTTGTCGCAGAGTTCAAGAGATGGACCCTTGATTCAGAATGGAATGATGCATCTCTGAAAACCCAATTTAGGCTTGGCCTATCAGAAGCCGTTAAGGACGAGCTCGCCCGAGCGGATCTGCCAAAAACCCTGGATACACTAATACAACTCAGTATTCATGGATCAATGTTTTATAATACCTGCTCTGCAGACACCGGAAGTTAGACAATCTGCTTCCACCTGTATAAATAAAGCGGAAGTGACGATGCGCCAGTACTCCTGTCTCAGTAGAAGTCCTATGGGAAGAAACCGGTCAGATTAGGAGGCGCACACGTCACACACAACTTGCGGTCCGTGCTGCAGCCGGCCGCAAGCCTTTGCAGGAATTCGTATGCCTATGTTTATGCTGAATACAAGACATCTAATTGTAAGTGCATTATCAACTGTTTTTTGAATAAATCTCAAGGGTAATACACTATTAGCCCTCTTTTTTCCTTTAATACACGGTGGTTTTGTGAGCTTGTAAAGAAGGATGAGGCTGTGTTTCTTGCTGGTACTCGTTGCCATCTAGTGGAGAAAGAAAGGTAGAGCGGTTCTACATCCCACTTCAGGATTTTAAAGAGGAAGCAAGGCGGTGGTTTCACTGAACAAGTGCATACCTATTACCATCTGGTAAGAGGCTAATTCTTGGTGATTTACACGTGGTGTTTGTTCACAAGGAGATTGGATATTTTTTCAGCACAAGAAAATATAGTTGCACCTTATTTATTTCCGTTTGGTAAGGATGAATTTCACTCGGTGGTGGATACACGTATTATTCGGATAGAATACAATTCTACTCACCTGCAAAATATTTATGGACACTTATGAACTTTTATGTTTATGCACCAATGGATTTGCATTATTAATTGGCTTCACAGATTGATATATGTTATATATATTTACTTTTGTTGATTTGGTTCACACATAGATATATGTTATATATTCATTATTTATTTGTTGTTTAGCGCACCCCACACCACATATACATTTATCTATATTCAAAAGCACTGAATACCGGGAGCAGCTTCAACGCACTATCAGCGCACCCATCCCCCCTTACAAAATACAACTCAGTATTACCATAGATAGAAGACTACGAGAAAGAAAGGCTGAAAAGATGGGAATGCCATTATCCGTTTCCTCTCGGAGTCTGGCCGATGACCCCGTTCCTATGGAGATAGGAACCATACGCCCACCGCTATCAACTATGGAAAAAGCCAAAAGACGAAATGAAAATCTCTGCTTGTACTGTGCATCCCCGGATCACAAGATAAACGTCTGTCCCCTAGTCAACAGAAAGAAGGGTGAGTGTTCACATGTCTCCCTAGGAGGATTGACAACTTCATTCACTAACCCCTACATTTCTGTTTTTTTGACATTACAGTGGGACCAGAACAGGATTACTACTAGGGCCATGATTGACACAGGATCTTGTGGAAATTATATGGATATATGTTTTGCTGCTTTAAATAAAATTCCTATTATTTCTAAACTCAAACCTGTCTCAGTAAGTCTTATTACCGGTGTTCCGTTATCCTCTGGTCCGATCACCGATCAGACACAAGCACTTCTAGTCACTATTAACGAGTCTCATAGGGAGACTTCTACCTTCGATTTAATACCATCACCCCACTTTCCCATTGTGTTGGGACTTCCCTGGTTGCACACACACCAACCAACCATAGATTGGAAGAAACGGTCCTTGACCTTCCCTTCTTGTTATTGCGAGGAAACGTGTAACCTCCCGTTTTCCGGGAAGATTCTGTCTGTGGTGACAGATGAGATTGCACCACTATGTTATCAGGATCTTTCTGAGGTTTTTCTTGAGAAAAATGCTCAAGCATTACCTCCTCATCGAGACTATGATTGTAGCATTGATCTACTCCCAAATAGCAAATTGCCGTTCGGTCATGTTTATCCTCTTTCACAGGATGAACTTGCCCATCTCAAAACCTATTTGGATGAGAACTTGGAAAAAGGTTTTATTAGACCTTCCACTTCTTCCACAGCAGCAGGACTCTTTTTTGTTCGCAATAAAGATTCAAGTCTCAGACCTATCATCGACTACAGGAAATTGAATGCTATCACAATAAAAGATCGCTATCCTCTACCGCTTATCCCTGAGCTCATTGAGCAGGTGCGTGGAGCTACCTATTTTTCAAAATTAGACCTGAAAGGAGCATACAATCTCATTCGAATCCGTGATGGACACGAGTGGAAGACTGCATTCAGAACTAGATACGGATTGTTCGAATATCTTGTGATGCCATTCGGCCTATGCAATGCCCCTGCAGTTTTCCAACGATTTATAAACAATATTTTTAAAGACTTACTAGATGTCTGTGTTGTGGTATATCTGGACGATATAGTTATATATTCACGGACCCTGTCTGAACACATAAGACATGTAAGACTTGTATTATCGAGATTGCTTGCACATAATCTTTATGTGAAGCTGAAGAAATGCTTGTTCCATAAAGATGAGGTACTCTTTCTAGGCTACATCATATCCAAAACAGGAATCGAGATGGACATGAGTAAAATATCCTGCATTCAGGATTGGCCTACACCAACTACACGCAAGGCGCTACAGCGATTCCTGGGATTTTCAAATTTCTACAGGAAGTTCATAAAAAACTTTTCTGCTATTGTGAGACCCCTCACGCAGCTCACTAGCATAAAAATACCATTTAAATGGTCAGAAGAAGCAAATAAGGCTTTCCACTTGTTAAAGACAAGGTTTACTTCCGCTCCCATATTACGCCATCCAGACCCATCCCTCCAATACATTCTGGAGGTAGATGCGTCAAACATGGCAGTAGGAGCAATACTCTCCCAACGACCTACCCACACTTCACCACTTCATCCAGTCGCTTTTTTTTCTAAATCCCTGAGCAGTCCCGAGATAAATTACCCCGTGGGTGAAAAGGAACTGCTTGCTATAAAATTGGCTCTGGAGAATTGGCGACATTTACTCGAAGGCACCCAACTACCAATAATTATATACACGGACCATAAAAACCTCCAATATCTTCAGACTAGCAAAACTCTCTCGCATCGACAGGTACGATGGTCACTATTCTTTCTAAGGTTTAACTTCCTAGTGACCTACACACCTGCAGATAAGAACAAAAAGGCGGATGCACTATCACGACTAACTGAAGAAAACTACTTTGAAATCCCTTCCGTTCCTATAATACCTCACAAACGCATTATTGGAGTTGTCCGTTCCTTAAAGGAAGAGGTTCTGCATGGTATAAGTTTGGATTCACCCCCACCACAACTAAATACTGATGCAGAAGGCTTCCTCTACTACAACGACAAACTTTACATACCACCTACCCTACGCACCAAGATCTTGGAATTATCGCATGATGTGCCTATGGCAGGACATATGGGTATGACAAAGACTTTCAATTTGATTTCTCGACAATTCTGGTGGCCTGACATGAAAACATCTATACAAAAATTCGTCTCTTCATGCAATGTCTGTGCCAGGTCCAAAATTGACACTACGAGACCATCCGGTCTACTATGCAGTCTACCAATACCCCAAACTCCATGGGAGGTTTTGTCATTGGACTTCATCATAGAATTGCCTCCTTCCAAAGGATTTAATACCATCTTGGTGTCAGTGGACCATCTGACAAAGATGGCACATTTCATTGCTATTCGCAGACTACCTTCGTCCATACAAACGGCAGAACTCCTGATGAAACATGTCTTCAGATTACATGGTATCCCAAAAACTCTTCTGTCTGACCGTGGATCCCAATTTATTTCTAAATTCTGGCAAGAACTATGTCACATACTACGGATTGAGCGGAAGCTCACTTCTCTTTACCATCCGCAGACCAACGGACAGACTGAAAGAGTCAACCAATGCATCGAGCAGTATTTACGTTGTTACACTTCTTACCAACAGGATGATTGGTTGGATCTTCTCCCCCTGGCAGAATTTGCCTACAACAACGCAACTCACAGTACAACCAAGCAGAGTCCGTTCTACTTGAACTATGGGTTCCATCCCTCTATTCTCCCTCCACGCATCTTTCCTTCAAATAACCCAGTAGCCTCAGACTATCTTACCCAAATAAAGGATTCTCTGGGTTTACTAAATACTACCATTGCACACGCTCACAGTCAACAAAAGAAGTACTATGATCTTCGTAGAAGACCTTCTCCACAGTATACTATCGGGGACCTCGTTTGGCTCTCAACAAAAAACTTGAGACTGAAGATCCCTAGCAAAAAGCTTGGACCTCTGTTCTTGGGACCTTTCCCAATCAAGAAACTTATTGGAAAAGCTGCAGTGCAGCTTACATTGCCAATGGACCTAAAAATCCATCCCATTTTCCATGTGTCGCTACTAAAACCCCATGTTCCGGACCAAGGAATAAGGCCTAATATTCCACCTCCCCCTCCTGTACAAGTTGAAGGTGGAGAAGAATACGAGATAAAAGAGATTCTGGATTCTCGTATCTACAGAAGAAGACTTCAGTACTTGGTTAGATGGAAGAACTATGGGCCCCAAGACGACACCTGGCTAAACACCTCTGACATACATGCCCCTAGATTAATCCGCAATTTTCATGCGAGATACCCAGACAAACCAGCTCCAGAGGCCTTCAGGAGCAGGCCTTAAGGGGGGGGTATTGTAATGTTCCGGTACCTTTGGTACCCTAAATTACACTTTCCACAAGTGTATGCGCCCCACCATTTACTTTTGGAAAGGTGCGCATACACCTTTAAGACTGGAGCTGTCATCATCCAGCGCCGGACTAGATGGCTATTTAAAGCGCCGGTTCTCACTCACATGTGTTCGTTCAAACACCCTTACCTGGATGCTAACCTTGCTTGAAGCTTCCATGCTTGCAAGCTCACCTCGCTGACGGGAACCTCGCTGCGCTGATCCCTGTATACCGCTACTGGATCATCCGCCTCTCCTGAACCACCCTTCGGCTGTATCGCTAATAGTGCTAAGTACCCCGCAGGGGAATTCTCTATAAACTTATACTAAGCTTACACTATCTAGCTCTGCATAGTAAAGACTGTTTATCACATCTGCATAACTAGATTGCTAGCTCTTGAGGCTACTGCTACTTTCCTGCACTGGGTTGATCACTCTTGTATGTCCACCTGCTACTCTGTCATCTGCTACCATACATGACTGCTAAACCTTCCTGTATCCATCTGCTACTGTCTCACCTTCAAGTGTCTATCACCTACCACCTTCACTCAACCTATCCCTCAAACCCTCATCATTGTGTTACCACATACATAAAGTCACACTAGGAACCAGCTTGCTAATTGTGTGTATTTACTGGCTGAAATAAGACCTTCCACACATGATGAGTCATTGAGGTTGGGAATGGTATCTCAGCATATCTCTTACATGACTACTGACATGGAACTATTTCTGCAGCTGAAAATCCACACCATATAAGAAACGCAGAAGCGTTACAGGGGTGCTATATGTACATTCATGAGGAAGAAGAATGAACTTAAATGATTTTAGCAAATGGCTGCAATATAACAAAGAGTGAAAAATTTAAGGGGGTATGAACACTTTCCGTACCCACTGTATATATATATATATATATATATACATATATATATATATATATATATATATATATATATATATATATATATATATATATATCCTTGTGTGTGTGTGTGTATATGTGTGTGTGTGTGTATACAGGGCAACCATCAGAAAATTTGGGGGCTTAAAGCCTGGGACCCCTGGCCGTCCCACCAAATCTGCACACTGGCCATCTTACAGCGTTCTTTTTTTTCACTCTTACAACTTAGTATATGAAAATGAACCCAATCTAGCAAAGAGATGGCCCCATATATTCAGCAAAGAGACAACAAAATCCAGTAAAGCGACAGCCCCATATATTTAGCAGAGAGACATCCCGATGTAGCAAAGAGACATCGGCTCATTCTGCAGCTACCTTGCTTTAGCAATTGCTAGTTACTACAGCAACAACTCTGTCTTTTTAGTTGGGGCCTGGGTGGCCAGGCCCCTTGGGACACCAGGGCCCCTTACATGTGTATGGGCTGTCCCCCCCCGATGGTAGTCCTGTGTGTATTGTGACAGGAAGTCAGGTAAATCTGTGGGTGTTGTCACAGGCGGGAGATACATTTCTGCCTTGTTTAGACAATTCACCAATTACTATCATCTGTCGGCTGCAGAGATAGCCAGAAAGGTTTAAGGACGTTGGAAAGCTTCAGCTATTCAGAATGAGGCAATTAAGGCCTCTATAAGTTATCCAGAAGATGACTACTGATTGCTGCCTCCTGAGGATTTTTGCGTTAAGGAGAGCAGTGAGCTGAGAGAGACTTCTGAAGGTGAGGTGGTGTTGACTTTTTCTGTGCGAAAGGAAAACAAATGGACTATTGGTTTTCTGCTGTATGACCAGCAGTAGGTTGGGACAGACTCCATAGGTAGGTTCCTGTGTTGTAAAGGTAGACGCCCCAAGTGGCCAGGTTTTATTTTATGTTTGTTTGATTTATGCTGTTTGGATGCTTGCACTTGTTTCCAGCTAATTGGAAGAATAAAACATAGACCGTTGTTTTCAACCACTCCTCAGCTGTCTCTCTCTCTGTAGCTAACCCACCCAAGGGGTCACCCACACCCGCTACTGAGCTAACCCCTTAAACATGGTGGAGGATGCGGGTAGTTAAAGTAAACCCAAAATGGAGGAGATACTGAAACAACTGGCTATAGTAAATGCAAATTAACAGCAGACAAATGCAGATTTTCAGCGGAGCCTTGCAGCTCAACAACAGGCTCACCAAGAGAGCATTGCAGGCCTGGAACAGAGACACCAGCAGCAAATGGAGGCCATCGTGATACAGCTTCAGAGACAGCAGACCGAGGCTGGGAGTCAGGCCAGTAACATGCCGACTTTTCGGGTAACCCATTTATTGCCAAAGATGACTGCAGATGATGACCCTGAGATGTTTCTGACCACGTTTGAAAGAACAGTGGAGAAAGAGAGTTGGCCTAAAGAACAGTGGGCTGGACTAGTGGCCCCCCTATTATCTGGAGAAGCCCAAAAGGCATATTTTGATTTGGAGCTTGCAGATGCAAAAAAACTATCATCGATTAAAAGAGGAAATATTGGCACGTTTTGGGGTAACCTTGGCTGTCCGTGCTCAGTGGGTCCACAATTGAAGTAATCACCTGAGGAAGCCACCTCGGTCGCAGATGTATGACCTCATCCATTTGGCTAGGAAATGGCTGCAGCCAGAAATTCTGTCCGTACCAAAAATTTTGGAACGAGTAGTCATGGACAAATTTCTTAGGTCTCTTCCTAACACCCTGCAGAAATGGATGAGCCATGGTGGTCCGGAAACCGCAGACAAACTAGAAGACCTGGTCGAAAGGTACCTAATAACAGAGAATTTGACCTCTTTCCCCAGAGAGGCACAGACTTTTCACCCCAAGACCAGACCAGCCCCACCTATAGGTAAGACTGCATCAAGGGATGGGGGTGGAGAGAGGGACCAAAGAGCAACTAGAGGTATTATCGGGACTACTGCTAATGTTTGGCGAGAGCGGCCTGGAAGACCCATCCCACAGGAGAGGACCAGAAGGTTGATTTGTTACAGTTGCCGGGAAGAGGGACATGTAGCAGCGGTTTGCCCAGCGGGTGATGAACTCATGCAGTGTGACTTTCTGACAGAGAGACAACGGTCCCTTTTTGCAACCACATGCACTGCAGTAAAGGGGAATGAGAAACCTTTATATAGAATGTGCTTAGATGGTAAAGATGTTGTGGTATTGTTGGATTCAGGTAGCCTGGTCATCTTAGTGAAAAGTGATCTAGTGGTGGGAAAAACCTTACATCCTAGGAAAATGGCTGTAGTTTGTGTACATGGGGACACTCCAGAATATCCGGTGACTACGGTTTCCTTTGAAACCTCCCTTGGTAACTTGTGTCACCAAGTGGGTTTAGTTCCCAAACTGCCACATGACGCCGTTATGGGAAGGGATTTCCCAAAGTTCTGGGAACTCTGGGGTTGCCCAGATTCCCCAGTAGGTGGTTCTTCTGAGCCTGAAACATCTACTCCAGAATCCTCTAACTGGGAGGATTCTCCTGAGTTTCCATTCTCAGTCTTAGCAGGGGAAACACAAGTCCCTAGGGAGGAGCCTGCTACCTCAGAAGAGGAACAGCGGCCGATAGGGTTTGATGACCTCGAGGTGCACCGAGAAAATGTTATCACTGAGCAATTGAGGGACCCCACATTGCTAAGAGCCCGGGAGAATGTAGTGAAGATAGATGGGGAGTTAGTTAACCCTCCCTTACTTCATTATTGAAAGGGACCTGTTATATCGAGTGTCACAGAGGATAGAGGACACCCTTGAGCAACTGGTAGTGCCTAAACCGTACCGCAAGATGGTTTTGGAACTGGCCCATGGGCACATTCTTGGGGGACATTTGGGAGCAGAAAAAACCCGGGAGAGAATCACCCAGAGGTTTTATTGGCCTGGGATCATTAAGGAAGTGGAGTGGAATTGTACTGCTCGATAGATAGATAGATAGATAGATAGATAGATAGATAGATAGATAGATAGATAGATAGATAGATAGATAGATAGATAGATAGATAGATAGATAGATAGATAGATAGATAGATAGATAGATAGATAGATAGATAGATAGATAGATAGATAGATAGATAGATAGATAGATAGATAGATAGACTTTTATATCACCTATAATGCAGTTTTGTTGTGCCTATGTTTGCATACTCATGTTTTTTTTTTTTTTTTATTATTATTATTATTTTCCTATGTATAGAATAAAAAATCACACAAAATAAAATGTGTGTTTATGGCACACCAATTATTTGACGGATTTATATGATACAATTTCATAGCATAAACTTATGCTAGTCTTTTATGCAATGTTAAGTGAGATCACTGACCTAGCTATGATGCCTGGCAAAGGTGTCTGCGACTAAAGATTGAGTACAATTAAAATCCTTTGGCAGGTAAAACAAGTCATGTTTATGTTCTTCTATCACAAATTCAATGATACAACATTGTATTTCCCTCTTTAAATAGGCAGCTTTTTAAAGTTGACCAGTAAGATCCCGTTTACACTGGGGCGACCTGTCAGGCGACCTGGTCGCCTGACAGGTCGCCGTAGATCGCCTGCCATAGAGAAGCTGTGGACCCGTTCTAATAGGAGCGACACAAGTTGCTCCGACTTAGAAAAAGGGTCCATAGCTTCTTTGGGGCGACCTGGAGCGACTTGCATTGACTTCAATGTTGTGAAGTTCGTGCCGGCCGCTCCGAGGTCGCGGTGCGAGCTGCGCGCCGCGACCTGTGAGGTCGCCCCGGCAAGTCGGATCGCCCCAGTGTGAACGGGGTCTAAGATTGTAGTTGTTTAGTACTGATATTTTATGCATTGACAAAGTACAGGCATACCCCGTTTTAAGTACACTCACTTTACGTACACTCGCGAGTACGGACACAGCCTGGTCAGCTTGGCATGGCATTACTCCCAGTTTTTAACATTGGCGTCTATGGGAAATCTTTGTCAGCTTGACATGGCACTACTCCCAAACCATAAGTGACAGGGATACCAAACTTAGGGAGCAATGTGAGGGGACCCAGGACTATAACATATCATATTTGTGGCCAGCCAGCTTCCCTAGGAAATTAAAAAAGGTATTGCTTCACTTTAAGTACATTTTCGTTTTACATACATGCTCTGGTCCCGTTGTGTACTTAAAAGCGGGGTATGCCTGTAATAATGTTGTATATGGAGTTTAGATTATAGGAGACCAACCCTGACATTGTTAGAAATATTTAGGGAAATTAATAGAAATAATCTGGTGCTACACATATCGACTGGCCCAATGTGTATGCAATAGCAGATGTGTATGTTAAGTGAGATTGTTTAAGGGTTTGATCCTTTTTTTAAGAGATAGATTAAAGTGTACATATAAAGCCTGCAGCACTCTTCTAAACTGAGGATGAAATACAGAGAATCCTGCTCCTAATTTCTTCTTCCTTCTTTTGTCTTCTTTCTTCTTCATCTTCTTCTTCTTTCTTCTTCTTCTTTTTTTCTTCTTCGTCTTCTTCTTATTCTTCCTTCCTCCTTCTTCTTCTTTCTTTCCTCTTCTTCTTTTTTTTCTTCTTCTTCTTCTCCTTGTTTCTTCTTTCTTCTTCTTTTTCTTCTTTCTTCCTATTTTTTTTCTTCTTTCTTCTTTTTTTCTTCCTATTCTTTATCTTCTTCTTTCTTCCTATTCTTCTTCTTCCTCTTCTTTCACTTCCTTCTTCTTTATTCTCATTCTTCCTTCTTCTTTCTTTATTTCTTTCTTTCTTCCTTCTTCTTTCTTCTTTGTCTTCTTCTTCTTTCCTCTTCGTCTTTTTCTTTCCTTCTTCTTCCTTCTTTATTCTTTTTTCTTTCTTTCTTTCTTCTTTTTTCTTTCTTTCTTTCTTTCTTTCTTTCTTTCTTTCTTTCTTTCTTTCTTTCTTTCTTTCTTTCTTTCTTTCTTTCTTTCTTTCTTTCTTTCTTTCTTTCTTCTCTCTTATTATTCTTTCTTCTTCTTCCTGTATATACAGTATAGTCAGCTAGGGTTTCTGAATATTGACAGTTCACATAATGAATTAAATTGCTTTTATACTGTATATATTTCAAATAAAATGCACCATTTTACCATTAAAATTTTCACTGCAATGACACTCATTAATACAGATTAAAAATGCTTACTTCAATATCCTGTCCTTGTACAGAGCACAGGAGTGCAATACAACAGTAGATATCAAAGTGTGAAGCGGGCCTTACTTTTAAAGCATGTTTCTCAAGCTAGTAAAACACGACACCTTTTGGTCATGTTCTTTTCTAATGTCATTTCTAACATCTATTCCTAAAACACAAAATATTATGTTTTAACTAGGGTTGAGCGGACACCTAGATGTCCGTGTTCGACGGGTTCGGCCGAACTTTAAAAAAAAGTCCGGGTCCGTGTCCCGGACTTTTACCGAACTTTTCCCGGACACCGAACCCCATTGAAGTCAATGGGGACCCGAACTTTAAGGCACTAAAATGGCTCTAAAACACCAAAGGAAAGGGCTAGAGTGCTGCAAATGGCAGCAAAACGTAATTAAGAGCATGGCAAGTGCTCTGCAAACAAATGTGGATAGGGAAATAACTTAAAACAACAAAAAAAAACAGAAAAATAAAACAATGTTCTTCTTCATCTCTGAAGGACGAGGCCCATATGGAGTAGGAGGGAGGTTGAGGTGGTGGTGGATGTGGCGGTGACATAGGCGTGCGCACAGGGTGTGCTGGGTGTGCCTGGGCACACCCTAATCACCTAGGGCACATAGCATTGCCAGTGAGGAGATGGGAAAGATCTCCCTGGGACCTGCTCTGCTCTATTTCTCCTTGCCTACAGGTACATGGCCCCGATACATTACTCTCCCTGCTGGCAAACACATGCATGTGTATTTCAACTTTGGGGTGCACACCTTAATGCAATAGGCTGCGCACACCTATGGGCGGTGTAGGTGGAAGCGGCGGTGGAGGAGGACCAGGGCCGGATTAACAGCATCATGGGCTTGGTGCTGAGGATTTTGAAGGGCCTTAAGGGCCGTGCCTTGCCATGCACCCAGAGGAGGAAGGGTGCAGCCATGCATGCCTAATTCAACATGGGATGCTGTCTCTGAAGCCCATAAACACATCCATGCATCGCCAACTGTCCCTCCTTGTCCGGCCTTCACGCTGTGTGGGGAGGTTCTGAGGGTGCTGCCTGGGGAAGCGAGCATAGAAGCCAGACTTCTGTGTTTACAAGTGACAGAAGAGCGGTAACAGTGAATATGGCCAACCCGGGGCCTATATAAAAGGTAGGGGCCTGGAGCTGCAGCTCCAATAGCCCCTACATTAATCTGGCCCTGAGGAGGAGGACGAGGTAGCCAACACTGCTTCTTTTCAAAAATTTTAAATGAGGGTACACCCCAAAAGAGTGAGAAAGAGCAAAAATGGAACAATGGGTGGGTAAGGTCGGTATCCATTGCTATTCTGCATAAGGTACGGAAAAGTCCCGTGGGATCCATGCCTGGTTCATTTTAATGAACGTGAGCTTGTCCACATTGTCTCTGGACAGGCGGCTGCGCTTGTCTGTTATAACGCCCCCAGCCGTGCTAAATACCCGTTCAGATAATACACTGGCTGCAGGGCACGCCAGCACCTCCAAGGCGTAAAGGGCAAGCTCAGGCCATGTGCCCAATTTGGAGACCCAGAAGTTGAAGGGGGCAGACCCGTCATTCACTACATGTAGGCGTGTGCACACATACTGCTCCACCATGTTGGTAAAATGCTGCCTCCTGCTAAGACGTTCCATCTGAGCTGCTGGTGCTGCTGTTTGTTGTGGCGTGCTGACAAAGCTTTTCCACATTTCGGCCATGCTAACCCTGCCTTCTGAGGTGCTGGCGGTGCCCTGGTTGCGTTGGCGACCTCCTCCTCCTCCTCCTCTGCCTTGTGCTTCCACTGTGGCCCCGCTGTCAGATGGGAATGCCAGCAGCATGGCGTCTACCAGCGTGCGCTTGTACTCGCGCATCTTGCGATCGCGCTCCAGTGAGTGAATTAAGGACGGTACGTTGTCCTTGTAACGGGGATCCAGCAGCGTGGCCACCCAGTAATCAGCACAAGTTAGAATGTGGGCAACTCGGCGGTCGTTGTGGAGACACTGCAGCATGTAATCGCTCATGTGTGCCAGGCTGCCCAGAGGCAACGAAAGGCTGTCCTCTGTGGGAGGTGTATCGTCCGTGTCCTCTGTATCCCCCCAGCCACGCACCAGTGATGGCCATGAGCTGGCCTGGGTGCCACCCTGCTGTGAACATGGTTCCATCTCCTCCTCCAGCTCCTCCTCCTCCTCATCCTCCTCATCCTCCAGAACTGTGCCCCTGCTGGACAATTGCGTCCCTGGCGTTTGCGTGTGCAGGAACCCACCCTCGGAGCCCCTTGCGAATGACTGCCCTGAAAGCCTTGGAAATGTTACCTCTTCATCCTCCTCCTCCTCCTCATCCTGTGCCACATCCTCTTCCATCATCGCCCGAATTGTTTTTTCAAGGAGGCATAGAAGTGGGATAGTTAAGCTGAGAACGGCGTCATTGCCACTGGCCATGTTGGTGGAGTACTCAAAACAGCGCAACAAGGCACACAGGTCTCGCATGGAGGCCCAGTTAAATTAAATAGCGGAATAGAAAATATGATCCAAAAAAAGTGTATGTATATCACACGTACACAACCACACTAGGCCCCAATTACTATTGTTTGTACCCCTAAAAGGCTAGATGAGGAGTAGGGGGGGTATGGAACAGGCAGCACCCTCAAACCTTCAGAAGTATGAGATGAACCCCAACAACTTGGAAAGGTGGATCTCTCTCACACGTACCAACACAGACTATCCCCCAATTTAACTGATCCCCAAAGGTTTTTGATTAAATAGCGGAATAGAAAATATGATCCAAAAAAAGTGTATGTATATCACACGTACACAACCACACTAGGCCCCAATTACTATTGTTTGTACCCCTAAAAGGCTAGATGAGGAGTAGGGGGGGTATGGAACAGGCAGCACCCTCAAATCTTCAGAAGTATGAGATGAACCCCAAAAACTTGGAAAGGTGGATCTCTCTCACACGTACCAACACAGACTATCCCCCAATTTAACTGATCCCCAAAGGTTTTTGATTAAATAGCGGAATAGAAAATATGATCCAAAAAAAGTGTATGTATATCACACGTACACAACCACACTAGGCCCCAATTACTATTGTTTGTACCCCTAAAAGGCTAGATGAGGAGTAGGGGGAGTATGGAACAGGCAGCACCCTCAAACCTTCAGAAGTATGAGATGAACCCCAACAACTTGGAAAGGTGGATCTCTCTCACACGTACCAACACAGACTATCCCCCAATTTAACTGATCCCCAAAGGTTTTTGATTAAATAGCGGAATAGAAAATATGATCCAAAAAAAGTGTATGTATATCACACGTACACAACCACACTGGGCCCCAATTACTATTGTTTGTACCCCTAAAAGGCTAGATGAGGAGTAGGGGGAGTATGGAACAGGCAGCACCCTCAAACCTTCAGAAGTATGAGATGAACCCCAACAACTTGGAAAGGTGGATCTCTCTCACACGTACCAACACAGACTATCCCCCAATTTAACTGATCCCCAAAGGTTTTTGATTAAATAGCGGAATAGAAAATATGATCCAAAAAAAGTGTATGTATATCACACGTACACAACCACACTAGGCCCCAATTACTATTGTTTGTACCCCTAAAAGGCTAGATGAGGAGTAGGGGGGGTATGGAACAGGCAGCACCCTCAAACCTTCAGAAGTATGAGATGAACCCCAACAACTTGGAAAGGTGGATCTCTCTCACACGTACCAACACAGACTATCCCCCAATTTAACTGATCCCCAAAGGTTTTTGATTAAATAGCGGAATAGAAAATATGATCCAAAAAAAGTGTATGTATATCACACGTACACAACCACACTAGGCCCCAATTACTATTGTTTGTACCCCTAAAAGGCTAGGAGTAGGGGGAGTATGGAACAGGCAGCACCCTCAAACCTTCAGAAGTATGAGATGAACCCCAACAACTTGGAAAGGTGGATCTCTCTCACACGTACCAACACAGACTATCCCCCAATTTAACTGATCCCCAAAGGTTTTTGATTAAATAGCGGAATAGAAAATATGATCCAAAAAAAGTGTATGTATATCACACGTACACAACCACACTAGGCCCCAATTACTATTGTTTGTACCCCTAAAAGGCTAGATGAGGAGTAGGGGGAGTATGGAACAGGCAGCACCCTCAAACCTTCAGAAGTATGAGATGAACCCCAACAACTTGGAAAGGTGGATCTCTCTCACACGTACCAACACAGACTATCCCCCAATTTAACTGATCCCCAAAGGTTTTTGATTAAATAGCGGAATAGAAAATATGATCCAAAAAAAGTGTATGTATATCACACGTACACAACCACACTGGGCCCCAATTACTATTGTTTGTACCCCTAAAAGGCTAGATGAGGAGTAGGGGGAGTATGGAACAGGCAGCACCCTCAAACCTTCAGAAGTATGAGATGAACCCCAACAACTTGGAAAGGTGGATCTCTCTCACACGTACCAACACAGACTATCCCCCAATTTAACTGATCCCCAAAGGTTTTTGATTAAATAGCGGAATAGAAAATATGATCCAAAAAAAGTGTATGTATATCACACGTACACAACCACACTAGGCCCCAATTACTATTGTTTGTACCCCTAAAAGGCTAGATGAGGAGTAGGGGGGGTATGGAACAGGCAGCACCCTCAAACCTTCAGAAGTATGAGATGAACCCCAACAACTTGGAAAGGTGGATCTCTCTCACACGTACCAACACAGACTATCCCCCAATTTAACTGATCCCCAAAGGTTTTTGATTAAATAGCGGAATAGAAAATATGATCCAAAAAAAGTGTATGTATATCACACGTACACAACCACACTAGGCCCCAATTACTATTGTTTGTACCCCTAAAAGGCTAGGAGTAGGGGGAGTATGGAACAGGCAGCACCCTCAAACCTTCAGAAGTATGAGATGAACCCCAACAACTTGGAAAGGTGGATCTCTCTCACACGTACCAACACAGACTATCCCCCAATTTAACTGATCCCCAAAGGTTTTTGATTAAATAGCGGAATAGAAAATATGATCCAAAAAAAGTGTATGTATATCACACGTACACAACCACACTAGGCCCCAATTACTATTGTTTGTACCCCTAAAAGGCTAGATGAGGAGTAGGGGGAGTATGGAACAGGCAGCACCCTCAAACCTTCAGAAGTATGAGATGAACCCCAACAACTTGGAAAGGTGGATCTCTCTCACACGTACCAACACAGACTATCCCCCAATTTAACTGATCCCCAAAGGTTTTTGATTAAATAGCGGAATAGAAAATATGATCCAAAAAAAGTGTATGTATATCACACGTACACAACCACACTGGGCCCCAATTACTATTGTTTGTACCCCTAAAAGGCTAGATGAGGAGTAGGGGGAGTATGGAACAGGCAGCACCCTCAAACCTTCAGAAGTATGAGATGAACCCCAACAACTTGGAAAGGTGGATCTCTCTCACACGTACCAACACAGACTATCCCCCAATTTAACTGATCCCCAAAGGTTTTTGATTAAATAGCGGAATAGAAAATATGATCCAAAAAAAGTGTATGTATATCACACGTACACAACCACACTAGGCCCCAATTACTATTGTTTGTACCCCTAAAAGGCTAGATGAGGAGTAGGGGGGGTATGGAACAGGCAGCACCCTCAAACCTTCAGAAGTATGAGATGAACCCCAACAACTTGGAAAGGTGGATCTCTCTCACACGTACCAACACAGACTATCCCCCAATTTAACTGATCCCCAAAGGTTTTTGATTAAATAGCGGAATAGAAAATATGATCCAAAAAAAGTGTATGTATATCACACGTACACAACCACACTGGGCCCCAATTACTATTGTTTGTACCCCTAAAAGGCTAGATGAGGAGTAGGGGGAGTATGGAACAGGCAGCACCCTCAAACCTTCAGAAGTATGAGATGAACCCCAACAACTTGGAAAGGTGGATCTCTCTCACACGTACCAACACAGACTATCCCCCAATTTAACTGATCCCCAAAGGTTTTTGATTAAATAGCGGAATAGAAAATATGATCCAAAAAAAGTGTATGTATATCACACGTACACAACCACACTAGGCCCCAATTACTATTGTTTGTACCCCTAAAAGGCTAGGAGTAGGGGGAGTATGGAACAGGCAGCACCCTCAAACCTTCAGAAGTATGAGATGAACCCCAACAACTTGGAAAGGTGGATCTCTCTCACACGTACCAACACAGACTATCCCCCAATTTAACTGATCCCCAAAGGTTTTTGATTAAATAGCGGAATAGAAAATATGATCCAAAAAAAGTGTATGTATATCACACGTACACAACCACACTAGGCCCCAATTACTATTGTTTGTACCCCTAAAAGGCTAGATGAGGAGTAGGGGGAGTATGGAACAGGCAGCACCCTCAAATCTTCAGAAGTATGAGATTGTGTTCACTGTACCCCACAAAGATTGAGTTCACTGCACCCCACAATGATTGTGTTCACTGCACCCCACAAAGATTGTGTTCACTGCACCTCACAAAGATTGTGTTCACTGTACCCCCCAAAGATTGTGTTCACTGCACCCCACAAAGATTCTGTTCACTGTACCCCACAAAGATTGTGTTCACTGCACCCTAAAAGGATGTTGTTCACTGCACCCCACAAAGATTGTGTTCACTGCACCCTAAAAGGATGTTGTTCACTGCACCCCAAAAAGATTGTGTTCACTGTACCCCCCCAAAGATTGTGTTCACTGCACCCCACAAAG
The DNA here is from genome assembly GCF_965119305.1 of Pelophylax lessonae. Taxonomy (NCBI): domain Eukaryota; kingdom Metazoa; phylum Chordata; class Amphibia; order Anura; family Ranidae; genus Pelophylax; species Pelophylax lessonae. The sequence goes on from NC_138772.1 coordinate 399,880,923, forward strand.
ATTGTGTTCACTGCACCCCAAAAAGATTGTGTTCACTGTACCCCCCAAAGATTGTGTTCACTGCACCCCAAAAAGATTGTGTTCACTGTACCCCCCAAAGATTGTGTTCACTGCACCCCACAAAGATTCTGTTCACTGTACCCCACAAAGATTGTGTTCACTGCACCCCAAAAAGATTGTGTTCACTGTACCCCCCCAAAGATTGTGTTCACTGCACCCCACAAAGATTCTGTTCACTGCACCCCACAAAGGATTTTGTTCACTGCACCCCAAAAATATTGTGTTCACTGCACCCCAAAAAGGATTTTGATCACTGCACCCCAAAAAGGATGTTGTTCACTGCACCCCAAAAATGATTTTGTTCACTCCACCCCAAAAAGATTGTGTTCACTGCACCCCACAAAGATTGTGTTCACTGCACCCCAAAAAGATTGTGTTCACTGTACCCCCCAAAGATTGTGTTCACTGCACCCCACAAAGATTCTGTTCACTGTACCCCACAAAGATTGTGTTCACTGCACCCCAAAAAGATTGTGTTCACTGCACCCCAAAAAGGATGTTCACTGCACCCCAAAAAGGATGTTGTTCACTCCACCCCAAAAAGATTGTGTTCACTGCACCCCACAAAGATTGTGTTCACTGCACCCCAAAAAGATTGTGTTCACTGCACCCCAAAAATGATTTTGTTCACTGCACCCCAAAAAGGATTTTGTTCACTGCACCCCAAAAAGGATGTTGTTCACTCCACCCCAAAAAGATTGTGTTCACTGCACCCCAAAAAGATTGTGTTCACTGCACCCCACAAAGGATTTTGTTCACTGCACCCCAAAAAGATTGTGTTCACTGCACCCCAAAAAGGATGTTGTTCACTGCACCCCAAAAAGGATTTTGTTCACTGCACCCCAAAAAGATTGTGTTCACTGCACCCCACAAAGGATTTTGTTCACTGCACCCCACAAAGATTGTGTTCACTGCACACCAAAAAGGATTGTGTTCACTGCACCCCAAAAAGATTTTGTTCACTGCACCCCAAAAAGATTGTGTTCACTGCAGCCCAAAAAGATTGTGTTCACTGCAGCCCAAAAAGATTGTGTTCACTGCAGCCCAAAAAGATTGTGTTCACTGCAGCCCAAAAAGATTGTGTTCACTGCAGCTCACACACAGAAAAATGGATGTGGATCACTGACACCTGCCTATCTCCAATCCCACACCACACAGCAATATCGATTGTAGTTTGTAGAACACAGTTTCCCTAAAATTCAGCAGACTCTGTCCCTAACAGGATTGAGAAGAGATCGTAGATCAGGATTGAGTGCAGATTCACCCCACCCCCCACACAGCAATATCGATTGTAGTTTGTAGAAGACACTGACCCTATAATTCAGCAGACTCTATCCCTAAAATGCCTACAACTCGCCCTGCCTAAACACTCCGACCTGTCCCTCAATTCTATCCGGACACAAATGGTTTTTTCCTGCCTATCTTTCCCTAATCAGCAGCCAGCACATTGATGTGTGCTCTGTCCCTTAGCTAAGCAGCAGTATGACGCTGCTGCGGCGGCTGCCTCGAACTTATAAAGACTTGGTCACATGCTTCAGACGGCCAATCACAGCTACTAAGACATTTGCAGGCATGGCTGGGATGGCTTAAGGCACACCAGTTAAACGATTGTTGATTGGCTGTTGAAAGCCCGCCATGAAAAGAGCGCCAAAGCATGCAAAACCCGGAAATAAAACGACCGAACACGGATTTTTACCCGAACATACAGTAAAGTGTCCGTGTCCGTGTTCGGGTAAAAAAAATCCAATTATTCGGTACGAACACGAATAATACAGTCCGTGTTCGCTCAACACTAGTTTTAACTTATTTTTGCAATAATGTGGTACAAAATGTATGTAACATCAAAAGCTACCTTTTTGCAATAAGCTGGCCATAGTATTGAATCCATTAGTATAGTATCCATTAGGAGTTAAATAAATTACATCTGCGTGATTTGATGTATTGGTCAAAAGTTATAAATCTCACGAAATAGAACATTTATTGGAAAAATCCCCTATTTACACACCAGCCACCTCAATAGCTAAGCAGGAGTGTTGTATTATTACATTATCTCATCCCTTGCTCCAAATAAACCACGCTCAGCCGCAAAGAACAGTCACCCATACTTGGCACAAGTGTGTATGGGAAACTTTAAAACAAAAACAAATGTGTTTGTGAGCTGGGACTGTGCTGCAAAGTACAGCGCAGCACAACATTGTAAAGCAGTTTGAGAACGACCCCAGTAGTAATATGCGATCTATATATTCAGCACAAATGTTGCCATACAACACACAAACTAGCCGTGTTTTATGTACAGTTTTCTGAATTCTTTCAGAAGGGTTTTTGTGTTACCAATACATCTAAGGAGCAAGTAGGGACATACAGTATGTAAACTATTGAGGCTCTTGGTGCTGACTGCTGACCATCCTGGAGCTGCCAAAAAACGTGCCTTACAATAAAGTACCCACTAACACATAACTCCTAAAACAACTCTTTTTTTTCTTTTCTTTTCTTTTTTTTTAAATACCTGGTGATCCTGCCAGAAATCTAGCAAGCTGATACCTTCTGTCCTCTCTGCTTCTGCTGACTGTTATAGGTTAGAACTGTTCCCAGCTCTCTCTTTAGGGACTACAGAACAAAGATACAGTGAGTGATTATTGCCACCCTTGTAGAATGTTATTGGCAGGATCACCAGGTTAAAAGAAAGGAAAAAAAGCCTAAAAAAGAAAAACAAATTCTAACACCATATCTAAGAACTGGTAAGATGCAAAGTACCCGTGCATGGCTGCTGGAGCACTGGCTGTGCTGTGATTAGTCACAGCACAAGCCAATCAGCTGGTCACAGCCAATGTTTGACCTCCAGCACCTGCTGATCAGCGAAGAGGATGACAGGACAGAGCGCTGTGAATGTAAGCAATACAGAGCTCTGTCCTGTTAGCGGGGATGTGCCTGTTGTTGTTTCCCTGCAAAACAGGGAATAAAAACTGGCACATCTCTTAGTAAAAACAGCACATAGTGAATGCACCAAGCACTGTTAGGCACACATTTAACCTCTTGATTGCCCTAGATGTTTTTTTTTGTTATATAATTTTTATTTATTTTCTTTTCGGAAGTAACAAAAAATTAACATTTATTTTATAAACCACATATATTCAAACAGCTTCATATATAATCCCATTATCTGGTATGCGTGGGAATGATGGGGGAGAGGGAAAGAGAGGGGAGGAGACAGAAGAGGGGCCGGAGGTGGCAGTTCCAGAAGGGCAATCTTAAGTATATCCTAGAACACGGCTGCTGCCCTTCTGAACCCTTTTATGAAGAAAACAACAAAGCTCGAAGTCGCTTTTTGTGAAAAATTCCTAACCAGGTGGAGACAGCACAGCCCCTGCCCCGCCGCATAACTGTAAATGCGGCAGTGGGACCAGTGGCCCCGGCTCACGGTGACTGGCCATTAAATGTGCCCACATGAAAGGGCTGCCCCAGTGAGGCGTGGGTCATACCAGGCCAGGTGTCTGGAGTGTATGTTTTGGAGAAAACACCCTCCCTGTAGGGGTAGTTGGGTAGACATTCCCCATCCCCACAAAGAAAGGAAATGGATGAAGATGCGACAAACCAGTATTAGGCCTCCTGCCTTTTTCTTGCAGTATTGCTGCTCAGGCCTCAAGCTTAGCCCTTTTGTCTGCTGCTTTAGACCGTCTCACAGCACAATTGTGCTCACATGCATACTCTGAATTCCTTGCTACACTGGCCCACACCCTGACCTCTGGGCAGGGACCTCGTTTTCCTGTTGGAACCCTGAACTACAGGTCTCCTGCTGGTCTCCTGTGAGTGGGTTAGAGGCTTCATCCCTCCCAACACTGTTTGAAGTCTCTGGACTCCAGAACCCAATCCAGAAATTACCAATCCAGGAGAAAAATGAAAGAACTATTTTCTCTGCTTAGAACTGACATTCTGTACTGCTAAACTAGCTGAATTTCAGCATGTGTATACCCAGCTTTAGACTTGATGTGAAATATAAAAATCAACAAGACACAATCATTGTGTAGCACTAGTAAACAGAGCCTGCATTTATGTAAGGAACCTTGACTATTAGTCTATTAGTAAGTCAGAGCCTGATCAGAAAAGACAACTGGAAAGAGCATAGTGACCTTTTTTCTTTTTAATGATAAGTGTAAGTGGAGGGTATGCACCTTAAATGTCCTATTTTTCTAGTCTATTTTTTATATAAATCACTAAACTAAGACAGGTATATATAGTTTAGATATTCAATGTACTAGCAAGGGGTTAATCAAATGTAACCCTAACTGGAGAATGACATAACCACTATGATTACACACTGGGCTTTAAAACAGAGCTACTAATAAAATGCTCATACATGGATGGGAAGGATTCAGAAGCTTATCAGTTTTGAACATATTATAGATAAAGATGTGCCTAAGAATAGATACTTTCCTGCTCACTGCAGCATTCTACATGGAAAGCCATGTGCTGTAATATTTCCAGGGATCATGACCGGTATTACATATTTGTGGGTCCATATAACTTAAAAAAAGAGTTCATCTAGCCAAACCCCTTATTTCAGTAACTACCTAGAACATGGACAGTCCTCTTTGGTTGCTAGTGTTATTCTGGAGAGCTGTGTGGTGTGAAGTTTCTCTGGCACCTATCTGACAGTTGGTATGCAGAAACCTTTCAAAATGCTGATGACTGCTCCGTGGCAGAATATGCAGCCTGATATTTAACATGTAACAGCAGAGATGGATATGGAACGTTCACATGCATAGAGAACTTACATTTTTGTGTAAATCTTTAATTATATTTTCCTGTTTTTTTGTTGCAAAATGATATAAGGAAAACATGATATGATGGTAAAACAAGAATATGTTGCTCTAGGCCAAGGCCTAAGCTTTTTAGTAGAGTTGAATCTATGTAGTCAACTAGTTTAGACAAACATTGTACATGAGCACAAACTATACCATTAGCAGAAAAACTTTCCTCTACCACCACCACAAATTTTACAAATATACATGAGGAGTTTAGTCCCACTGTACAAGCCCTTGTGCCCATAAAAAATACTACAAACATAAATCAGAATTTCCCCCACTGCCTGTTAGGTCAAGAGGCTCTATTCTCTCCCAAGCCCACCTTCCACCCTGGATCATAGATCTCTTCTTTCCTGAAAGAGTTGAGACTTTGATTGTAGTCAACAACCTTCATGGTGTATGGCTTAATATATGTCCAATTTCCCCCTTGCTTTTCTAAAGTTGAGACAAACTAGGGCCTGGGGCACTGAATAGATTGTGGGGCTAATATAAGCCCCATTGTTGGTGCCAGTACCAGCAATGCTAACCCCAGCATGTGTCAGAGCCCTCAAGAGCACCCCCCACTTCCCAAATCACAAATCTCTCTCCAGCACAAATCACCCCCAAAGTACAAATTTCCCTCTAGCTTAAATTTTCCTCTTACATCCTCCCTAAAATTAACAAATTTCCCTCCAACACAATACCCCTAAAAAGCACACATCTCCCTCCATCAGAAATACACGCCTTTCTTGTGCAGATCATTATGACCTCAAATACAGCGGGACCATTCAGAAAGCGCATTGCGACCCGCGCATGCGCAGTAGGAAATAAGCTGTGAAGCCTGAAGGCTTCACTGCCGATTTCCCTTACTTACAATGGCGGCGCCTGCACTTGAAGCTGATTGACGAATCAGCTCAGGGTGCTGACATTGCAGGATCCCTGGACAGGTAAGTTTCCTTATATTAAAAGTCAGCAGCTACAGTATTTGTAGCTGCTGACTTTTAATTATTTTTTCACACACTGGAGCTCCTTTTTAATATAATCATGTAATTTCAAGAGTCATTTCCAATATTCTTTATTCTTCATATTGCTTTGAAATTATACCTGCCACAGAGTTCCGTCCTTTTTCAGACCCTCCCTGCTATATGGTAACAACATTCTGTCTCTGTCCCCGTATTGTGTTCCTGTATTGTCTTCCAATGGAGCTTCCAATGGAGAATACAAGTGGTAACAGATATGACACATGTGTGGCTCACTGTTGTCCCTACTAGAAAACCCACCCTGAGAAATACCATGCAGCCATCACTGGAGTGCATGCATGCAGACCAGAAGGTGCCGCAAAGAGATAAGTAGCATTGAGCCTGAACAAAAGAACATAAAATAAGAGTGAAAACAAGTATTTTATTTATAAAAAAAAAAAAAAAAAAAAAAGAAAATCAGTTGTTAATGATACACAGTGCTTTAGCAAACAAAATGTAATTAAAGCAGATCTTCACCTGAACATGAAATCTCCCACCATAATCTTCCTTCACTTTCCCCAAGCTTATTAAGAAATCACAGGGTTTTTATTGGTGTTACTCGCCCTACTTCCTCATTATCTCACCTCGGCCCGACCCCTTGCCCTCAGCCTCCTGAGAAAATGTCAGACATTCTAAGGGGCTACAGGACCATTCTCACCCAGGCTGCCATCTTGTACTGGCTATGAGTCATTAGGAAGTGACTGGCAGCTCCTGAAGCAAAGATGGCAGCAGCAGAAGATCTGAAGCCCCGAGAATCAGCTGCGTAGAAGACTTTATGGGCTGGTAAGTATTTGTTTCTTGAAAATCAGCTGCTAAAGTTTTTGAAGCATTAGATGGGTTCACTTCTACTTGAACCTCATGCTGCCCATGTAACGCATATGTGCGGCAGCAAGTAGGGTGGGTTTTAGTGCCCCACACTGCATATATGCCTCTATGGGCAGCAGAGTTTTCTGTACTGAGGGTGGGCTCATTCATAACTGAGCTCCTGGTTTCAAGAAATGATTGGAAGCTGGTGGAACTGGCTTCCAAACATGTGACCACTGTGGTAGCCAATCACGGGTAATATTGATGTGAATACTCCTGGGCATAATTCGTTCAGGAAACATGCTTGTTATCTAAAGCACTCGTATATCAAAGTGAATTTCCCCATATGAAATAATGGAAACTCAGATGATTCGTTCCACAACCATTTATTCCTAAACCCTTCAGTTTATAGTCCATATCAAAAGATTATAGCAATGTGATAGGTTGTGTAACCATAAAATGTCCATCCACAAATGGCGCCTCCACAAGGGGATTAGAAGCAAAATCCAGCAGAAGCTACAGAGTATAAAAGAGAAGAGAGGCGCCTCTAAGTGTAGTAATATGGTTACATTTAATGAAGGTACAACATTTAGCAACTCATATAGTTGATGATTTAAACAGGCACGTCTCAAGCCTCGTACACATGCGTCGAAAATCGGCAGGGAATTTTCGTCCGACGACTGATCTGCCCATTTTCGGCTTGTTAGTATGATGCTTCCGACAACCGACTCCGACTTTTCGGCCGAAAAAAATCTGGTGTGCAGGCTATAAATTTTTTGTCCGCCGTCCAAACACGGCCGATTTTCATGCAGTCAGTACAGATTTCGACAGGGAAAAATCTAATGAGCAAGACTAGGCATGCTCAGAGAAGAAAGAACACAAAAAAAGCAAACCAACACATGACATCACTTCTGAAGTAGAATTTTGTCAGGCGAGAAAATTCGTGTGCAGTCTAGGCACATTCCAACCAACAAAACACCACTCTGGACAAAAGACGGACGATCGGTCGGCCGATAATCGTTGCGTGTGTAATAGACTTCAGTATGCGGGCATTCGGTGTAAAGCTGTCCACATAGACTGTCCTTCTGACCGCCGGCTCTCACTGCGTCAGTCTGCAATCATGCCCGGGAAGACCACTATGTAGTAGAGTGTCCTGAAAGCGGGGCTTGAAGCTCTCTTGGAGCGCAATGTGGAAGGGATGAGGTTGATGGCGGTGCGGAGGATGGTCTATGTGGACAGTTTTACCCCTAATGCCTGCATACTTAGATGTGCCTCTTTTAACCATCAACCATGTGAGTTGCTAAATATTGTACCTTCAATAAATATAACCATATTGCTACACTTAGAGGCACCTCAGTTGTGATATGATTCTACTTGTATATCAAGACATCGCTTGTTTATCAAGTCAAAATGTATTAAAAAATTTTGCTTGTCTTGCAAAACGCTCTCAAACCAAGTTACTCTCAATCCAAGGTTTTACTGTAATACAATCGTTTGACAAAATAAAATCTCTGTGATAGTAACTAATAATCCTAAAATGATGCTCAAATTGTTCTACCAAATAAGTAAATACATCAAGAATTAATTACAATATACAGTGATTAAGAGTGATAAAAAGTCCATATTCTCTTATTGCATCCACAAATAATCTAAAGGTTTTGCAGCGTATTGAAAATGTGCGTGCTGTATCCTTCACCTTCCACCAACAAGTTGAACCAAACCTGTGCTCAAATTTATATCAATAGCGCATGCATTGCCCAATACACCTTGTATTACTCCTTCTTTGGATGTGTACCACTTCTCCCCAGAGGTCCCTCTCCAGATGTCTCCTCTCTGTTATGCAGGTTGTGTGTATGGCTCATTTAATTCCACCTATAAAATATATGCGGAGAACCTGCATAGCACTCAGTGGAGAAAGTAGGAATACAGGGGTATCATAGTGTAGTATGTTAAAAGCTAAACATAAATTTATTGAACAGTTATGCACTCACACATAAACTGTTAAAAACGTGCATTACTGTAGTCACAAACAAAAACGAAATTCCTGGGTGTCCTACCGCGTCACTTCCGGTCCGTGTCAGGCTTTCCTCTCGCCCTATGCATTACGTCACAGGGGAAGAGGCGGGCTGACTGGATGTCTTTCTATAATGTGTATAATTGGAAGGAACGGTGGCCATTTTGTTGAAGTCTGCTGTTAAGCATTACATCGCCCATATTCCCTTAGTTACAGTATTCTATTTAAGAAAAATAAAACTTCCGCGCTATGGACTAAATGGATAGATAGGTGAATAAATGAGTGAAAAAGATGTATATAAGTAAATTTTAGATAGATAAAAAATATGTATAAATATATCTAAAAATAGGCTGCAGCCTCCCTGGATGATAGTCCGGAGACTATACACTGGATAAAAGAGAAATAGGGGTGATGGCGCTGCCTATATAAATTTTGATATAATAAAGATATAATAAACTGTGAATTAAAGTGCCTTATGCTAAAAACATTAATGTGTATACTCATACAGTAATATATTCCATAAAACATCAATTGGGTGCAAGTGCAAGGTATAAAGGTGCCTTCAAGAAAATTGGAAAGTGACTGGTGCAATAAATATATAAACAATAAATAATAGCTAATATTGATAATATTTAACATGCAATATTAATGTGCTAAAAGATATATGGTGCTATATGATGTGAACTGTTCCACTCATACCACGTGTTGATATTTATTGCACCAGTCACTTTCCAATTTTCTTGAAGGCACCTTTATACCTTGCACTTGCACCCAATTGATGTTTTATGGAATATATTACTGTATGAGTATACACATTATTGTTTTTAGCATAAGGCACTTTAATTCACAGTTTATTATATCTTTACAGTATTCTATTTGTAAGGGAATCAAAAATACAATAACTAAGGGAAAGCACAAATAGAATAACTAAGGGAAAATGGCCGATGTAATGCTTAACAGCGGACTTTAACAAAATGGCGGCTGTTCCATCCAATTATACATATAATAAAAAGACATCAAGTCAGCCAGTCTCTTCTCCCTGATGAAGTCATGTGAGCGTGATGTAATGTGTAGGGCGGGTAGGATACCCAGGAATTTTGTTTTTGTTTGTGACTACACCAATGCGAGTTTTTAACATTTTATATGTGACTGCAAAACTGTTCAATAAACTGATGTTTGGCTTTCAACATACTACACTATGGGAGCCTTGAATTCCTACTTCCTCCACTGAGTGCTATGCAGACTGGCCGCATGAATTATATAGGTGGAATTAAAGGAGCCATACACACAGCCTGCATAACAGAGAGGAGACATCTGGAGAGGGACCCCTGGATATAAGTGGTACCTATCCAAAGGAGAAGTAATACAAGGTGTATTGGGCAATACATGCGCTGGTATAAATTTGAGATGAGAGTTCTGGGAGCCTATAACAAACAGGTTTTTTTTTTTTAAACATATTTTATTAAATTTTCTGAACATACAAAGGTACTAAATAAACATCAGAAAAATCTGGGGAATCCCCAGGGCATGTCAAGGTACAATCGATAACATACTAGACAGAGTCATTGCCAGTAACTTGAGGGGGGGGAGGTGTGGGAGATGGGAGGGGGAGGTAAGGGGCGGGGATAAGTAGGGGAAAAAGGGAAAGGGAAGGGAGGAGTTGGGAAGGAAGGAGGGTGGAGAGGGAGAAAGGGTTATTTACCACTAGAGGGGGGGGGGGACAATATACACAACTGTAAAAAGTAGGTAGGCAAACCTTCTAAAGTGGGGATAATTGGAACAGGAGGCAGGTGAGGTAATCTAGAGAAAGAAACATTCAAGAAGAGATAGGCACTAGAGGGGGGGAAACGAGAAGGTAAAACAGAACATTGTCTTCCATAAGAGGAAGAAGTAAAAGGATAAGGCATAAAAGGAGTGAAAAGTCCTGAGAGTAGGTGCCATCAGGCCATGCGTTAATCACAAACAGTATAGCTGTATACCTGTTACCTCAAATCTTGTCAGGAGGCAATCACGATGATATTACAGCCCTTCAGTTGCTAACCCCCCTAATAGATGATGAATTCACCCTCGTCCGGCCGGGAGTTATGACAACACATAGCACTCAAACTTAGTGCAGTCACAACTAATTTTATTGCAAGTGAAGCTCATATTTAAAGCATGTTTGAGCAGGAAAAAAACTGCTTTAACTGGTTTACAATTTACATGTCTTACAGAAACTGTACATGAAAGGCTTTTGTTTCCCTATGCATTTGTGTCAATATGAGGTGTTTTTTTGTAGTATCGGTCCGTCTTGTGTTCAGCTTGTCTGTGTTAATGTAAGCAATTGTCAATTGTTTATGGTGGTGTCAGTCTCTCTTATGCAAAGTGTCTTGTAATCTAAATGCTAAATATCCATCTGTCAAGTGTTCAAATGAATGAATGGAGGGGTGGTTTAACATGTCGTCTAAATGCAAAATACAGCTGGCTAGTCTGGCTTGTTAAATCTGTAATTGCAGGGGGCCACAGTCTATCGTAGAATGAGCCCTAACAAATGTAATATGAAATATAATTTTTGTAAGGCACGTTGATACACTCTTTCAATACCATTACAAGTAAAAGAAGGAGGCGTCCAATTCATCAAGGAAGTTGAAAAACCGAGGTAGTCATAAAAGTAGGTTGTGAGGGGGAGGGGGGGAACAAAGGGTTGCAAAAACACCAGAATGTCGGGAAGTGAAGGAGGACCCGTCTGAATGGGGTAGGTTCACCGGGAGAGGAAATTTGGCCAAAAAGTTGTCCCATTTCGCATGGAGTCATAAAGATGCGCCTGAAGAAAATTGCAAATCCAGGAGTTCTTTACGGTAAAGATTGGAGAGTTCAGTTTTAAATTCAGTTATTGCCGGTGGGGTTGTCCTTATCCTTTTCATATCATGAGGCATGTAGAAATCCAAGTTTTATGTCGGTTGAGCAACTGTGATTGACTGCTGGTTAGGCCCAAGGAGAGTCCGCCAAGGTATCCAAACAAGAGGGGTAGTGGATTCCCACATGGCTGAAGACACGTTACCTCTGCCACTAAGTTTTCTTAAACACAGTTTTGGTTGAAGTTGAAGGGTAGTGCACAGACATTTTCAAAACGCTGCAAAACCTTTAGATAATTTGTGGATGCAATAGGAGAATACTGACTTTTTATCACTCTTAATCACTGTATATTGTAATTCGTTTTTGATGTATTTACTTATTTGGTATATTAATTGAGCATCATTTTAGGATTATTAGTTACTATTACAGAGATTTTATTTTGTCATATGATTGTATTATTTATGTTTTACACCTGGGTACACCTGAAGAGAGACAGTGGGGCTGGGTAGTAAGCTGGTGAATGTACCTCATATACCTTGCATCATCATCAGTCCCATCAGACCATCATCAATCCCATTTGCCTTTACTATTAGGCCTCATGCACACAGGACGTTTTGCTATCTCTCATAGACACCTTGACTAGGGGATTAAAGATGATTTGTCTCCATACTGCTCTGACCATCACTCTCCTCCTCCATTATAAATAACCACATGACCACAGGTTGGAGTTAAATGGCCATAGCAGCCTTTTATTAACAAACTGTATACATAACAGGTAAATAACACGTTAAACCCAGTTTTTTTACTGGAGCCTCAAGGTCCCGGTAGGCATCAAAGAAGGAGGTACCTGCGTCCAACTTAATTAGGCCTCCAGCCGCCACAGTACCGGCTTGGAGACAACCAGTCGCAGGTACCAACATACCAACTACTGGGAGCCGTACCTCAGACGGGTCCCTACCAAGTATAAGTTTGCACCATCAGGGAGCCGTACCTCAGACGGGTCCCTACCAATTATAAGTTTGCACCATCTGTGAGCCGTACCTCAGACGGGTCCCTACCAAGTATAAGTTTGCACCATCTGGGAGCCGTACCTCAGACGGGTCCCTACCAAGTATAAGTTTGCACCATACTAACCTACCAGGACCTTGTACCCCGCTTGCTGCCATGACAAAGAACCACCCCAAAAGAAGAAAGCCTCTGTTAAAACAAAAACAAGGGCGGTGGACCGCACAACCAAAAGTCAGAAAAAAACAAGAAAATACAAGACAATGGGAGGGAGGGTAGGAAATATTCTCCAATGCAGCTTTCCTCTGACTGAAGACTTCCTGAGGCCCCTAGCTTGACCTCTCCCTGTAGCTCCACCCTTTCCTGGCCAAAACAGGAATTAAAAGTCCCACCACTTATATTTTCTATTGTACTGGGTTGAAAACTCCTCCTTGTCCCAAACCCCTTTAACCCCTGTCATGCCGGCCCTCCGTCCATATCTCTTCTCTCCTTTAATCCGGGCCTCTCTTTCCTCCTGGCAGCAGTGTTATGGCAGAAAACAAAACGCTTGATGCTTGTAAATTCATGCATTTAGGTGCGTCAAGTTCTTCAAGTTCAAGTTCCTATGATGTATTCTCTCCATTAAAATTAATTAACGCTCAAACACTAATCGCACCTAGCGTTAACACACGTTTAGGTGCGTTTACATGCCTCAAGCATTTTTTGCTGCTCCTAGACACATTGGCTGTTGCGGGTTTTTGTTCTGCCTCTTAACACTCCTGCGTCTAAACTCCCCTAAACACCTATGTGTGCATGGACACATAGGCTAACATGCAGGGGTGTTTAGAGACAGAAAAAAAAAACACCACCAAAGACCCCTAGGAGCAGCAGAAAAAACGTCCAGTGTGCATAAGGCTTTGAAGGCCTCATGCACACTGGTTTCTTGTAAACACTGTTTATCCTGACAGGAGAAAATCTGTGTTATAAGCTCACCTAAGCTGCATTGTTTTCAGACCAGTTTAGGGGAGTTTGGCAAAGGTGAGCAGTGTTTGGAGTCTGAACGTCTATTTATTTTATTGGCCAGAATTTTAAATTATTCTGGCCACTAAAAAAATTAGATGCTGAAGTGCTAAACACGCCTAGCAGTTCAGCGCTTTTTTGTGGTCAAGATTTGCAGAAAACATCCTCTCAACTCCCCTTCTACTAAACTGCTAAAAGCGTCCACGTGTGAGGATAACATTAGAGTTCAAGGGCAGAAAAATAAAATGCCTAAAGAGGAGTTCCACCAGGAGAAAAAAAAATAAAGTCAGTAGCTACAAATACTGTAGCTACTGACTTTTAATACATAAACACTTACCTGTCCAGGGAGCCCGCAATGTCACCCCAGCTGATTTTCGGATCGGCTGCCGGGTGCTGCCGCCGCCATTCTTTTTAAGAAAAACCGGCAATGAAGCCTTTCAGCTTCACAGCCGGTTCCCTACTGCGCATGCGCGAAGCGCGCTGCGCATTCTCATAGACTCGGCGGTGGGGGAAGGAAAAGGAGGACAGCATTGTCTCCCGGAAGTGGGGAAGGGTACCTGTCACAAAAACAGGTACTTGTTCCTCCTTTTCCTTCCCCCACTGCTCGGCGGTGGGGGAAGGAAAAGGAGGACAGCATTCTCTACCGGAAGTGGGGAAGGGTACCTGTCAAAAACAGGTACTTTTCCCACCCCCCTCCCCTCTGAAAGGTGCCAAATGTGGCACCAGAGGGGGGAAGAAGCAAATGAGCGTAAGTTTCACTTTGGGTGAAACTCTGCTTTAAACTCACAAAAATGTAACAACAGCAGTGTGTATGAGGCCTTACAGATGAAAACAGGAAATACACCAAGCAATCGACATAGGATATGCGGTGCCTTGAAATATGTTAATCTAAGCATGTCCGAAGTGACACTGGGATTATGCTTTTATTAGAAAAACACAAGCCATTCCAATGAGCAGACTGAACTTTCCACCACTCAATGGTTTTGTGAAACTAGGAACACTTTATCAGAGAAATCTATCACTGTTATCGTAACATTTGACCTTTGCTCGCTAATGATTTGCGCTTCATCCCCGTCCACGCTGCCATTTTCTAAGATTGACAGATGTATTTTATAGGGTGTAAATGAGCCGACTTAAACGTGAATGCATTTTCTACCTGCCAAAGAGGAAGAAAAGGACAAAAAGAGGGAAGGAGATCTGCATGCCACCACCTGTTTGCAGTAGAAGGGGTGTTGTAATTCACTGTGTTTACCCTAACACACCGTTCCCAGCTCCGACAAAAAATAGTTTTATTATTTACAGTCTGCACTTAGCACAGTCATCAAGGTTGATTGTGGGTTTATTGTTGCTGGCCAACCTCCTTACACCAGCAGGTGCCAGGCACTCCGAATACACTCCCATGGAACATTGACCCTGGAATACGTGAACAAGCAGTGATGGATTCTGTTTACTTCGACTGTGAGCCTGCTCCTCCCGTCCTGTGGAAACATCCCACTGACAATAAAATGTTAGTGGTGAGCCAGAACTCTTGTACGGCCTCTTTTTTTTCTCCTGACTCATTCATGACTTATACAATGCAGTATTTAACCTCTTCACTAGCAGAAACACATGACCGCCACTACTGATGTCAGCGTTCAATATTTATTCATACTGATATGTGTCTGAAAGGCAAATAGGTCTTGTGATAATGATTTTTTTTTTTTCTTAGATAGTAAGGATTTATGACAGCGGAGGATCAATGTCATAATGAAGTTTTAAATTGTACTTATGGTCAAAATGTAAAATCATTATATTCATTTCCACATTGTATTTCAGTTGTTTCTACTCCTAATAATCTGAAGGGTTTTGAAGTTTGTACGCTTACTTTGCGAAGATCCCACACATTTACTTCCTTTAATTCTGGGACAGGTATTCACTATGTAGTGCTACCTCTGTAGGAGCCGCTGGATAGGATGGGTTTTCTGTTCTTTGTCTCGACCTTCTCAAGAGCCTTGGCCCCTCTGACACACCAGGTTGAGTGTACCAACATACAATATCACAGAAAATCACTGAAAGGAATACTTAGTACCCAATAGTATATATCAAAGAAAACAGGCACCAAACCAGGAAGTAAAGACAAACCTAATAAATTGTCACCCAATATGGTTGATAACTAGGTAAGCAAATGTAGCAGGGTTCCCAGCTGTTTTGCTGGATATGGGGTCCCCCTGGGCCAACGGGTGCAACAAAAGTACCCCTGTGCATGTTCCTCCAAGTGTGAGCACTGAGACAATGACCAGTCCTGTAGCTTTGGGTTTTTTGTATTTATTAAGAACTTGGATGGGAGAAGGGAATGAGTGGGATACTCCTTTGGCTCAATTATGCACAATTTGCTAGGGACAACTGAAAACGCTTCTTGGCGCTGACTTGACGCTGGCTAAATGCCGGTCAACGCCGGTTGGCGCTGGTTAACGTTGGCTTGCTGCCTGTTAACTCCAAACTAACCTTGGACTGCTTTCTCACATAAAGAAGTCCTTTTTTAGCTCCCTTAAGCACTCCTTATATTATGGATATGGTGACATCATCACTTTGCTGTAAATAGACTGTGAAGAGAGCAGAGATGTGGGAGGGACCCAACAGGCTCAGCCACGACATGCTGCCAGCAGAAAACTTCAGCAGGGGCAGATACAAGACCAGTCACTCTATTGACCAGTCTTTATTAGAGGAATCTCCTACACAAAGGAACAATTACACAATGTAGACGAGATTAGAAAACACACGTCTCTTGTCTCCACTTGCCAATCTCAATATTTCAATTTTGAAAAGAAAAAAACACATTTTTTTACTTTCTGCTATAAAATATCCAATAACAAAATTGAAAAAGATAAATTTTCTTCATCAGTTTAGCTCAGTATGTTTTCTGCTACATATTTTTGGTAAAAAAAATCCCAATAAACGTATACTGATAGGTTTGAGCAAAAGTTGTAGCATCTACAAACTATGGGATATTTTTATTTATTTATGTTAATAGTAATGGCGGCGATCAGCGGGACTGCGATATTGCGATGGACATTTTAACACGAACTGACACTTTTTCACATTTTTTTGGAGACCAATGACACTAAGACAGTGATCATTGCTAAAAATATGCACTGTCACTTTACTAATGACACTGGCTAGGGAAGGGTTAATCTCAGGAGCGATCAAAGGGTTAACTGTGTGTCTAGACAGTATTTTACTAAACTGTGGGAGGTACTTTTACTAGGGGAAGACATGGATCCTAGTCCCTGCTTTATAGACACACAGGATCCATGCCTTCCCACCTGTCAAGGCAATCTGCCTTGTTTACTGATTGCAGCTCTGTCTCTCTGGCTGATGATCGGCGGGTGCCGGTGGACATTGAGTCCGCGGTACCCGTCGATGGGCTCCCACTGTGTGTAATCACAGCAGGAGCGAGCAGCCAGTGGTGGACATTTGTGCCCCCTACCTCGAAGTGCAGAATTAAATATATACTGTATATGTGATCCTGGGCACAGCAGCCACCCTGTAGCAGTAAAACTGCTATAGGACGGTCAATAAGTGTTTAAAATTCAAAACAGTGTATTCAACGCCCTCTGTTGAAGTCACTTGCTGACGAAACGCGTCAGTGTGTGGTAACGCGTTCACGAGGGACGCCTTCGTCAGACGCCGGATCCGGATGTTCGGGTCAGCTAGATACCAAGCGCCGAACAAACAGCACGGGGACTGGCTGCAGCACACAGGTTGACCCTCCTTCCATAATTCATGCTTGATATGCTTGATTTATAGTTTTTCTTTGGAAGTGCAATTGCTTCAGGGGTTTTTATTTGATTGGGAAAATAGAGAGGTTTCACCTAACAATATTACGCTATGAGACCTTGTTATTTTTGCATGCACTACGATTTACCGTTTGGCCCCTTGTGAGATCTTCCTATGCAACGGTCGTTAGGCTGTCTGAGTCAAACCAGGGATCTTTCTGGTGGAGTTTGGGTCCTCATCCAGGATTCTGTGGTGGTCGGATGGTCCGATATCAGCCTGCTAATGGCAAGGTTTCTGAGCTTACATTTACCTATATCTGGTGAGTTCAATACCATAGGGGTGTGCACCGTGGTGAGGTGAAGGGTCCTTGTATCCTGTGTGTGACGATTCTGTGAGGATCTCAACCTTTATTTGGACTGTCATCTCTAGAGGATATTCGGGCACAGTGCATGAACTTTACTTATTGACTTTATTTTCCACATACCGATTGTCATTGTATGTTGGGACATACGATTTAGCGCTGCTAGTGCATCATTTATGTTGTGGTTTAACCTGTTCAACTAGTGTATGCACCTATATACATTTTATGCATTTTTATAGCAGCTGCTTTTACACCTATTGATGGTATTTATTTATGTCAGTTTTATGATATTTATTTATTGAGCGCCGGGTGAGCAAGTGTTTTAGTCCCTCTTTTGTCCACGTTTTCCTTACTTGCTCCCTTTTATTTATATACTGTATATGTGATCCTGGGCACAGCAGCCACCCTGTAGCAGTAAAACTGCTATAGCACGGTCAATAAGTGTTTAAAATTCAAAACCGTGTATTCTTTTAATAGCACAGTGGGGGAGTTTTCTTCACTTAGCCCGCTGGTTGAACGAAGAACTAAGGCAGCCCATAGATTAGTCTTTTTTTTTTTTTTTTGTTCAATCATAGAGCTGAACTAAAAAAAATTACTCTGTTCAATAAGTAAGCTAATGGGTGCAACAGTTAAAAAAATATAAACTCATAGATTCATAGAAACTGTAAATTTTTATTAAACACTCCACTCCCAACTGAGTATATAGGGCTTCCAAGTGCCCTAAAGGGAACATGTTACCTTTTTCTATGGGCACATCATATGCTTTCATTTTATAACATCAGAATTGTAATAACAATACAAGCAATTCCAATAACAATAGTTATCTTTAACAATCCATTATATTCTTACTTGAAAAATCTCCTTTCATGTTGTGAGTTGCTTGTCTCTTCCTTCATGCTTGCATACACAACTTCCTGGATTCCCTGCATGCTTTGCAGCTTCTCCTCTGCTGCTAACTTTCCATTTCTAAGGACTACATATCCCACGTTACCTTTCTGTCTGCAAGCATTGATTCCTGGACTGACTCCACCCCCAGAAACTCCTCCACTCTGTAGTTCAGAAGACAGGCTCTGTGAAATGTGTGACACAGCAGTGCCTACTCACAGGGTATAGTGATTACATGTAACAGAACTTGCTACCCACTCATAGTAATTTTTCCTGCAAACAAGCAGCAGCTTCAGGCCAGATGATGTACCTGTCTTTCACCCGGCAAATGGACACTAGCGCGTCCCCTGGTGCATACTGCGCACAGCTCCCCGTGGACACAGCGGACTATGGCTTCCGGTATCTGGCTGCTTTAAAGCGGTAGTATACTCTAATGAAAAAAAAAAAAAAACCCTGCAAGACAAAGGCATAATGAGCTACTTACCTTAGAACAAAGGCATAATGAAAAACTTACCTTAGAACGAAGCCCCTGTACGGACCCCCAGACACCGCTGTGGGAGCGGACATGATCCCTCGGCGTCTCTTCTGGGTTCGGCGGCTCCGGCGCTGTGATTGACCGGAGCCGCGATGACGTCACTCGTCATAATTTTCCAGCAATTTTCGGCAAGGAACTCTCCTGGCGCTCGTGTGACTCCTCGTCTCTCTGCTCGTCTCCCTGCTCTCCCTGGTGGGCGGGGCCAATCACTCCCGCTGACGTCATCTGAGGAGGAGGGAAGGAGAGCGCATGGCTGGGGTAATATATGATTGCTATGTGATTACATGATCACAATGTAAACACAACTGTTATGAATGAAGTTTCATTCATAACAGCTGTGCTTAGCACAGTAATACCTTGGTTTGCGAGTAACTTTGTTTACGAGCATTTTGAAAGACAAGCAACATTTTTTTTAAAAATCTGTCTTGATATGCGTGCACCGTCTTGATATACGAGCAGTTTAGTACACTATAAGCATGCCATCCCCTCTGTTAATGCCCTCTGTTACATACCATTATGTGTCCCTGTGTCTGTACTGTATATAAAGATGCTGATTTCTACTGTTTCAGAGCATCTCCCGGCGCTCGTGTGACTCCTCGTCTCTCTGCTCGTCTCCCTGCTCTCCCCGGTGGGCGGGGCCGATCACTCCCGCTGACGTCATCTGAGGAGGAGGGGAGGAGAGAAGCAGAGAGCTGAGGAGTCACGCGAGTGCCGGAGACGCTCTAATACAGTATAAATCGGCATCTTTATATACAGTACAGACAGAGGGACACATAATGTTGTTTAACAGAGGAGATGGCATGCTTATACTGTACAGTACTGTAATTTAGATCTTATAGTAGCATATCTTTATTCTTACCATTAAATGCTTGTGGAACGAATCATCTGAGTTTCCATGATTTCTTATGGGAAAACTTGCTTTGATATATGAAGGTTTTGGATTACAAGCAAGCTGCTGGAACGAATTATACTCGCAAAGCAAGGTATTACTGTATTGTGATGCTTTGCTTGGCTCACAGCTATCATACAGACCGTCCTTTGTCTCCCTGCAACCTCTCCAACAAACCTCTCCCACTCTATGATCACCACCTTATTAGTTTCGCACTTTCCCTGTCTTCCACCTCCTCTCCCTCCAACCGCCTAACAGCTACCCGTAGAAACCTTCGCCACCTCAACCCTTCTATGCTCTACTCTGCCACTGACCATCTATATGACGAAATATCACCCTTGTCATGCCCCAACCTAGCCACTTCCATCTATAACAGCTCGCTGTCATCCTATCTAGACAAGCTCGCTCCCCTCACTACACGCAGAATTTGGCCCCGACCCCTACAACCCTGGCAAACAGACAACACCCGAAGTCTCAAAAAATGTAGCCGCGCTCTTGAGCGCCTGTGGCGTAAGACTAAGTCCCTGGATGACTTCAACAAATATAAATCTGCCCTTCTAAAATATTATTCCTGCCTCCTCACTGCCAAGCAAACCTATTTTACCACGCTCATCCAAACATTCTCTTCTAGTCCCCGTCATCTCTTCTCTACCTTTAACTCTCTACTCTGTCCTCCACCAACTCCACCCTCTAACTCGCTCACTGCCCAGGAGATCGCCAATCACTTCAAAAATAAGGTAGATACAATTCGCGAGGAGATCTCCAAATGTGCAGAAACCTCCCCCACTCACCAACCCATATCCACAGGTACAATCATTACTTCCCTCGTTCCACCCTACTAGTATTAACGAGGTTGCTGTACTTTTATCTAACACCCATCTAACCACCTGCCCCCTGGATCCTGCTCCCTCGCACATGCTACGCTCACCCTCTGACTCTATTCTGCGCTCTCTAACTCCCATCTTCAACCTCTCCCTCTCTTCTGGCATATTCCCTAATTCTCTAAAGCACGCACTAGTCACTCCCATCCTTAAAAAGCCCTCACTGGACCCCACCAACCTTCACAATCTACGCCCCATCTCCTTACTCCCCTTCTCCTCCAAACTCCTTGAACGATTGGTCTACAACCAACTGAGTGACCATCTGACTAAGAACAATCTTCTTGATCCCCTTCAGTCTGGATTTTGCCCTCAACATTCCACTGAAACTGCCCTCCTTAAACTCACAAATGATCTACTAACAGCTAACACCAAAGGACACTATTCTGTACTACTCCTACTGGACCTCTCTGCTGCCTTTGACACAGTAGACCACCCCCTCCTCCTCAAAAAACTCCACTCCTTTGGCCTCCGTGACCGTACTCTTCACTGGTTCTCATCCTACCTATCCCAACGCACCTTCAGTGCTACTTACAACTCTACTACCTCCTCTCCTCTTCCTTTCTCTGTCAGGGTCCCCCAAGGTTCTGTCCTTGGACCACTCCTTTTCTCAATCTACACCTCCTCCCTGGGTCAGCTGATTGCCTCCCATGGCTTCCAATATCATCTCTACGCTGATGACACCCAAATCTATCTCTCCACCCCTCAGCTCACTCCTTCAGTTTCCTCACGCATCACCAGCTTACTAACAGACATATCAGCCTGGATGTCATATCACTTCCTCAAACTCAACCTGTCCAAAACCGAGCTCATGGTATTCCCTCCCCCACGGTCCTCTTCCCCTGATTTCTCTGTCAACATCAAGGCACAACTATCAACCCATCCACCCATGCCAAGGTCCTAGGTATAATCCTGGACTCTGAACTATCCTTTCAGCCACACATCCAGTCACTGTCCAAAGCTTGCCGCCTCAATCTCTGCAACATCTCCAAGATACGTCCCTTCCTAACCAATGATGCCACAAAGCTTCTAATCCACTCCCTGGTCATCTCTCAGCTCGATTACTGCAACTCCATTCTCATTGGCTTACCTTTAAAAAGACTATCCCCCCTTCAGTCCATCATGAACGCTGCTGCCAGGCTCATCCACCTTGCAAACCGCTCTATGTCTGCTACCCCTCTTTGCCAATCCCTCCATTGGCTGCCACTCAACCAACAAATTAAATTCAAGCTACTAACCATAACCTACAAAGCCATCCATAACTTGGCACCCAGCTACATCACTAATCTGGTCTCAAAATACCGACCAATTCGTTCTCTTCGCTCCTCCCAGGACCTCCTGCTCTCTAGCTCCCTTGTAACCACTTCCCATGCTCACCTCCAGGACTTCTCCCGAGCTTCTCCCATCCTCTGGAATGCTCTACCCCCATCTGTCCAACTATCTCCAACTTTACTACTTTCAGACGATCCATGAAAACACATCTCTTCAGAGAAACCTATCTGGCAACCATCTAACAACTGTACTCTTATTTTATCCATCAGCCCATCCCCCACAGTTATTATCTCTTGTATCTCTTGACCGTCCCTCTTAGATTGTAAGCTCTAACGAGCAGGGTCCTCTGATTCCTACTGTATTAAAGTGTATTGTATTTGTACTGTCTGCCCTCAAGTTGTAAAGCGCTGCGTAAACTGTCGGCGCTATATAAATACTATATAATAATAATAATATGGTACCTGGGCCAATCACAGCACCCTGTACCATGTGATAGCTGTGAACCAATCACAGCATCACAATATTAATTACAGCTGTTATGAATGAAACCCATTCATGACCGTTCAAAACATTGCTCCTACAGTGATTATTACTGTAACAGCAAACAAAGTGTAAAACAAAAATCCTTTTGTTTTCTAAAAAATTACGGCAAAAAAATGACAACTTCAAACAAACTCACTATGCCTCTTACTAAATACCTTGGACTGTCTACTTTCCAAAATGGGGGATTTGGGGGATATTTGTACTGTCCTGGCATTTTAGGGCCTCAAGAAATGACATCAGGATTGATCAATTTTCAAATATATAAAATATATATATATACTGTATATACCATAGTTTGTAGACGCTATAACTGTCACAACTAATATACACTTATTCTGGGTTTTTTTTTTTTATCAAAGACGTAGCACAATACATTTTTGCCTAAATTCATGAAGAAATTACATTTTGTTGGAAATGTTTTATAACAGAAAATTAAAAATATTGGGGCAGGAGGGATCAAAATGTTTAGACTTTTTAGTTTATATAGCAAAAAAAAAAAAAAAAACAGTGGTGAATATACACCCCTAAAAGAAAGCTCTATTTGCGAATAGTGTTGCATGACCGCACAATTGCCAGTTAAAGTAGCAAAGTGCTGAATAGCAAAAAATGCTCTGGTCATGAAGGGAGTAAAACCCTCCAGAGGTCAAGTGGTTAAAGAAAGTAAATGTGTGAAGTTTCACAAAGAATTTCTCCTATAGCCAAAACAGGAAGTGAGAGGAAATCCCTCCAAAATGATTGAATCCCTGGTAGTCACCAAAACTAGTGGCCCCATTGGAAGATTTCCCATTTATTCCAGGTCTGGGGACAACCCAAAATTTGTGATTTTCTTTTACTTTCACTTTTGATGATAATGGTAAACAGAACAAATAAAGAGGGTGAATCTCCCTAATGGGGGGCCAGAGAGATGAAAAAAAAACCTGAGAGGTGTTCTAATCCCTCTTCACTCTATCCAAAACTAAAAAAAATAAGTTTTGCCTTTAGTTACTGTATACTGTAAGTTATGCCAGCACTATCTTCTGCAAAGAAATATACACTATATTAGCAAAAGTATTGGGACGTCTGCATTTACATCCACATGAACTTTAACCTTCCTATCGGTATTCCCGAGCGTGGCTCGGGGTTTAATTGCAGTGCTGTTGTTTGTGTCCGTGACATCACTCGCGCATTCGCATTTTTTCCCTCACTTACGGCACACTCAGCAAGACGTCAGTCTGTGCAGCTATGTGCCGTGCCTCTGATTGCAAAGCTCCACGGCATTACAATCCCGCGAGATACCAGTGTTCTTGAAACACCCCATGTGACCAGCTACGTCACAGGGGGTGTGAACAATGACATCCACGGTTAACAGAGGGAGGATATTTACATGTGTACTCCTATTGGTTTGCTGGGCTTTGTCGCCAAGGTAACGGTATACTAAAACGAGGCTTGGTTAGTTTTTACTGAGCATGCACGGGATTCTGGCTGTGACAGAGAGGAAAGGGCGGAAGTACATATCAGGCTTGAATCGGAAGGCAACCACAAACATGGCGCCGGCTTCAGCCAGAAAAGATAAAAAAGAAACCAAACTGCACAATCAGTAAGAAAGATCCTGTAGGGCTAATTCGTATCCTTGTGAGTTTTAGAAATTAAATACATAGTGGCCATATGATTACTGGGAAAATTTCTTCAGAGTTTACTTCCTCTTTAATGGCATCCCAGTCTTAGGTCGTAGGGTTCAGTATTGAGTTGGCCCACCCTTTGCAGCTATACAGGCTTCAACTTCTTGGAAGGCTGTCCACAAGGTTTAGGAGTGTGTCTATGGGAATGTTTGACCATTCTTTCAGAAGCGCATTTGTGAGGTCAGGCACTGATGTTGGACTAGAAGGCCTGGCTCGCAGTCTCCGCTCTAAATTATCCCAAAGGTGTTCTATCGGGTTGAGATCAGGACTCAGTGCAGGCCAGTCAAGTTCCTCTACCCCAAACATGCTCATCCATGTCTTTATGGACTGTTATGTTTGAGCACAGTCATGTTGGACCAGGAAGGGGCCTTCCCTAAACTGTTCCCACAAAGTTCGGAGCATGAAATTGTCCAAAATGTCTTGGTATGCTGACACCTTAAGAGTTCCCTTCACTGGAACTAAGAGGCCAAGTCCAACGCCTGAAAAACAACCCCACACCATTATCCACCAAATGATTTGGGCCAGTGCACAAAGCAACCCTACGGACTAAGACTAGGATGCCATTAATGTTCATGTGCGTGTAAAGGCAAACGTCCTAATACTTTTGGTAATATAGTGTATTTTCATGTAAAAGGTATTTATAGTGTCACGTTCACAACCAGAGAAAGTACTGGCCTTCAGGATGCTTTGCTAGGCCTCAGCAATGGTACTTTTCCTGCTCACAGTAGAAGGAATTTCACTAAGGATAAGATAATTCTGTCTTCTGAGAGTGTTAGCTGAATGTGATGGATGTTCTGGGGTCTAGGATTGTGACAGTACAACTTGTCATGATTACAGAGGTTTGTTTACACAAAGCTGCCAGAATCTAGTCCATTGTGTCTAATGGCAGCTATAGGCAGACAGTTATCTACTCAAGAAGCATCATCAGGGAGGAATCAGGCCGTCATAAATTGTTAGAGTAGTGAGATCTGCTTTGATTTTGACCCTATACGGACGGGTTCACAAGATCACAGCATTGTAAAGCAGAACTAGGAAAGTGCAAAAATCTCTATGCTTGCACATTCATACTGTCATTGCTGAACAGTTGACAGTGGAAAGCCTACCTTTTTTGTGCCGATGTTCAAATCTTTGAAACCTTTGCATTACCTCCTGTATCTGTGATGATCAACTTACTAGATATAGGAGGCTTTGCATGTTTCTATGTTTTTGCCCCCTACAGCCTCCATAAAAATTAGAAATATATTTCTTTATTCACTCAAGTAAGCGCCAAAACACAGACTAGTGCAGAGGCCCAAGGGCTGCACAAAATGTGCCAAAGGACCACAGGCCACAGCTGGGGCATTGGACTCTAGATGGTTTGGATTAAAAGCACGTAAAGTGCTTATAGTTACCTGAATTTATACATTTAAACATAGACATGCAGCAAAAAAAAAAAAAAACCACACACACCACAAGATGCCTGCTGTAACCTTTTATTCCCAAAAATGCTTCTCTCGGAATTGGTTTCACCTTGGTACTGGGCCTGTATTTATTTGGCTACATGGCAAAGACATTCCTAGTATTCCATGACACTCCCTCAATAGCCAGTAAAGGCACTCTCATTGGACAGGGGGATGGAAGTTGGTGGAGTGTAGCCATCAGGTCAGACCCCAGTAAAAAACTGAAACTGAATCAGGGAGGGACACAGGATATGCGCTTCCTAAAAATAAAGGTAATGGTGGGCATCTTGTCATGTTCACTCTTATAGGCATGATGTTTTATTTTTGTTTGCTTAACCACTTGCCTACAGTGCACTTTCACCCCCTTCCTGCTCAGGCCAATTTTCAGCTTTCAGCGCTCTCACACTTTGAATGACAATTGCGCGGTCATGCTACACTGCACCAATATGAAATTTTTATCATTTTTTTCACACAAATAGAGCTTTCTTTTGGTGGTATTTAATCACCTCTGGGTTTTTTTAATTTCTTACAAAAAAAAGAAAAAGACAGTAAATTTTGAAAATAAATATTTTTTCTCCTTCACTGATCTGCACTGATGAGGCGGCACTCATGGGCACTGATAGGCTGTACCAATGGGCACTGATGAGGTGGCACTTATGGGCACTGATGAGTTGGCACTTATGGGCACTGATGAGTTGGCACTGATGAGGTGGCACTGATGAGCACTGATAGGCGGCACTGATGGGCACTGAGAGGTTGCACTGAGAGGCGGCACTGATGGGCACTGACAGGCGGCACTGATGGACACTGACCGCTGGCACTGATGGGCGGCACTGATGGACACTGATGGGCGGCACTGATGGACACTGATGGGCAGCACCATCAGTTCCCACAATCAGTGCCCATAGTGCTGCCAATCAGTGCCCATCAGTGTCTAGATGAGTAGGCACTGATGGGCACTGACTGGCAGCACTATGGGCACTGATTGCAGGAACTGTGGGCACTGATGGTAGGCAGTAATCAGAGTTGTATAAAGTACTCGAAACCCATACTTGAGTAAAAGTACAAGTGCTCAATCAAAAAGTGACTTGAGTAGAAGTGGAAGTGCTCGATCAAAAAGTGACTTGAGTAGAAGTACTAAAGTATTCAACATTTTTTGTACTTAAGTATTGCAAGTAGTTTTTTAAAAAAAATTGCTACTCAAGTACTGAAAGTAAAAGTACCAGTAGTTTTGAAAAAAAAATTGCTACTCAAGTACTGAAAGTAAAAGTACTGTGTTATGTAGTTATTAAAGAAAGAAGTCAAAAGTTTGAACATCATATTGTTTTTTATTATTTCAAATGCAGCTTTTATTTATACATACAGTAGCATTTATTTTCGTATGCGCTGATAATACACGTTTTGAGCTTCATGAAACCTGCCATCTACTGTTCTGGCAGTGGTAATTTTTAGAATTGTAACGAGTAACTAGGCAGCACAAAAAAAAAATATCAGAGTAGAAGTATTGAAATCATTGAAAAAATGTAGTGAAGTAAAAGTGGAAGTAGGAGAAAAAAATTATAGGAATCTAGGAAAGTACAGATACCGCCTTTTGGTACTTAAGTACAGTAGTGAAGTATTTCTACTTAGTTACTATACATCTCTGGCAGTAATTGGCACTTTATTTACATTTTGTGTAATCAGGGCACTGATGATTGGTGCCCTGATTACTTGTACTTGTCTCCCCTATAAGGAGGAGTCGCTGATCGGCTCTCCTCTGTGAGGCGAGGAGAGCCGCATAACGGCACTTCCTCATTTACATGTGACAGGCTGTGATTGGACACAGCCGATCACATGGGTAAAGAGTCATGTCATTGACTCTTTACCGAGATCGGGGTCGTGCCGTGTCCTAGCAACACAGCGCGGTCACGATCGCCGCTCCGCGTGCCCCAGGGGCGCGCAAGAGAGGCTGTTTTGGTGCGCCGTCATTTGACGGCGTCCCAGAACAATAGCTACATCGCTCCACCGTCATTTGACGGCGGGCGGGTAGCAAGTGGTTAAAATTGAGTTAAGCTAACTATATATATATCTTTAGATTTCAGTTGATTCCTACTTCAAGGTTAGACAGTGTGGATAAACAAATCTACCCCACTGGCTATTGTATTCTGCAGCCTGCAGAACTTGCAGCTGCTGAATACTTGAACAGTAACTGCATCTGATTGGATGCAGTCACTGTTCGATCAACAATTTTCCACCCTTTAATGAAAGTCGATTAAAAGATTGAAAATTCGACTTTTGTCAAGTTAGCTGGCGCCAACAGGGTTACTTACAGCCTAAAGTATAACTAAAAGCAAAACTCTTTTTTTTAGTTTTGGAGAAAGCAGAGAGGGGTTAGAATACCTATTAGGTTTATATTGCTGCCTGTGACCCAAAGGGTGATTCACCCGCTCTATTTGTCTTGTTTACTGTTATCATTGTAAATTAAATAAGATACCACATTTTGGGTTGTCCCCAGAAAACTAATAGAGGGGAAATTTTCCAATGGAGACAATACTTGGTGACCTGGGAGGGGGGTAGAGATGGGGATTGTCTTAATTTGGTCTAACTTCCTGTTTTGGCTATGGGACAGGAACTAAAGGTAAATCTCCACAATGGGACAAAGATGGCAAAAAAAGAAAACTGTTATAGGCCTCCCTGTGGAAAGTGAAGAGGTTATTTTCATACGAATTTTCCCGTACGACAGAATTCTACTTCAGGAGTGATGTCATGTCATGTGCTGGATTGTTTTGTATGTGTTCTTTCGTCTCTAAGCATGCCTAGTCTTGCTCTTAAGATTTTTGTCCCGTCGAAACCTGTACTAATGAGACGAAAATCGGACGTTCTTTTGACGGACGACAAAAAATATATAGCCTGCACATCAGGATTTTGTCAGCCGAAAAGTCGGAGTCGGCTGTCAAAAGCACCATACTGTAATGTTCCGGTACCTTTGGTACCCTAAATTACACTTTCCACAAGTGTATGCGCCCCACCATTTACTTTTGGAAAAGGTGCGCATACACCTTTAAGACTGGAGCTGTCATCACCCAGCGCCGGACTAGATGGCTATTTAACCACTCTACTACCGCTCACGGTAATAGTACTGCGGCAGAGTGGCTCGTTCCCGTCCAGTCACGTAGTATTAACGTGACTGGACTCCTCCCCTTCTGGGCGGCGCTTGCGCGCCGCCGGAGGCTCGCTCCCGCTGTTTTCATTCACAGCGGGAGTCGGGCCAGGGGAGGAGCAGCGGCGATCGCCGCTGCTCTTACCCGATCGTCGGGGATCGAGTCTGGAGATCCGCCCGCTGTGTGTAAACACAGCGGGCGGATCTCCATAGTGACAGGGAGTGACAGATCGGACTGTTCAGCATAGCTGGACATCCGATCTGTCCATGAATCACATAGTCACCTCCCCCCCTACACGTCAGTAAGCACCAGGCATACATTAACCCCTCCCTCTCCAATAAAATTAACCCCTTCCCTGCCAGTGTCATTTTTACAGTAACAGTGCATATATATAGCACTGATTACTGCAGTAATGTCACTGGTACCCCCAAAAGTGTCAAAAATGTCAGTCAGGGGTCCGGTCTGTCCGCCGCAATGTCGCAGTCCCGCAAAAAAAATCGCAGATCGCCGCCATTACGCATTAAAAAAAAACCACCAAAAATGACAGAAATCTTTCCCTTTGTTAGTAAACGCAATAACTTTTGCGCAAACCAATCAAAATACGCTTATTGCGATTTTTTTTACCAAACATATGTAGCATAAAACAAATTGGCCAAAAACTTTTAAAAAAATTGGTTTTTACATCTTTTTTGGGGGGAATTTCATATAAAAAAATGTGAAAAATATTGTTATTTTTTCAAAATAAACGCTCTTTTTTTGTTTATAGCGCAAAAAGTAAAAATCGCACAGGTGATCAAATACCACCAAAAGAAAGCTCTGTTTGTGGGAGAAAAAGGACGTAAATTTCGTTTGGGTACGGCGTCGCACGACCGCGCAATTGTCAGTTGAAGTCGCACAGCGCCGAATCGCAAAAAGTGGCCTGGACGGAAGACAGCAAAATCCTCCGGTTGTAAAGTGGTTAAGGCGTCGGTTCTCACTCACATGTGTTCGTTCAAACACCCTTATCTGGATGCTAACCTTGCTTGAAGCTTCCATGCTTGCAAGCTTACTTCGCTGACGGAACCTCGCTGCGCTGATCCCTGTATCCCGCTACTGGATCATCCGCCTCTCCTGAACCACCCTTCGGCTGTATCGCTAATAGTGCTAAGTACCCCGCAGGGGATTTCTCTATAAACTTATACTAAGCTTACACTATCTAGCTCTGCATAGTAAAGACTGTTTATCACATCTGCATAAACTAGATTGCTAGCTCTTGAGACTACTGCTACTTTCCTGCACTGGGTTGATCTCTTATGTATGTCCACCTGCTATCCTATCATCTGCTATCATACAACATTGCTCAACCTTCCTGCATCCATCTGCTACTGTCTCACCTTCAAGTGTCTATCACCTACCACCTCCACTCTACCTATCCCTCAACCTTCATCATTGTGTTACCACATACATAAAGTCACTCTAGGAACCAGCTTGCTAATTGTGTGTATTTACTGGCTGAAATAAGACCTTCCACACATGATGAGTCATTGAGGTTGGGAATGGTATCTCAGCATATCTCTTACATGACTGCTGACGTGGAACTATTTCTGCAGCTGAAAATCCACACCATATAAGAAACGCAGAAGCGTTACACATACTAACAATCTGAAAATCGACAGATCGGTCGTCGGACCAATTTTCCCTACAGATTTTCTTATTGTGTGTACGGGCCTCACTCTATCCAAAAAAGTTTTGGCTATAGTTCTACTTTAGAACTCACAGTGCCTGGACACTGCATAGAGTGTTCAAAATGGCTTTACAATGCATTTTGTATTATATTGTCCTAATAATTGGTTCTAAAAACAGAGGGCTTTTGACCTTAATGCATTCAATGCACTAAGGCAGAAAAAAAACTTCTGGGTGCAGCTATCCCCCCCCCCTTATGCTTACCTTAGCCAAATCTCGATCCAGCAATGTGCATGAGAGCGGCAGCTCTCCTGGGTCTCTCTCCCCTCATTGGCTACACAGCAGCAGCTGTCAATAACATCCAGTGAGCCAATAAGGAGAGAGGGGCCAAGCCGTGCTCCTTGTCCATTCACAAGAGCGAGCCTGCTCTGAGTGCCCCCATAGTAAGAGGTTTGCTATTGGGGACACTCGGCAGGGGGGAAGAGCCTGGACCATCGAGGGGGGACCCAAAAAAAAAAGAGGATCGGAGCTGCTCTGTGCAATGGTTTTGCAATTAATATAACATGTTTGTTATTTTTTATTTTTTCAAAATTACAACCTTTAGGCTTCATGTACAGGACGTTTGAAAGCCTCTCCTGAACGCTGGAACTTGACAGCTAATAACGGACGGCTAAAAACGTCCGTTTTGCTGCGTTTACATGCCGCGTTTATGTGCGTTTAGCACGGTTTGGGTTTAGAAGCGTTTTTACATTGTAAAATGGTCAGAAACCTATCCCCATGGAAAACACCTATAAGCGAAAACGCTTATAAGTGCGAGTTACCACGTAAGACACGTTTACATGCGGTTACAAACATTTGGCATGTCAAATGCCAATAAACTTCCATCTGAACGTGTTTTTTTTATAAAAAAAAAAAAAAATGCCACTAAACTAAGGCTCCTTTCACACGGTCCGCCTCTGTCGGCGGACTCCGTGCTGCTCAGCGGGGGATCGATACACTGATCCCCGCTGAGCAGGCAGGTGACAGCTCCGTCTCCGCTCAGTGTGCAGAGAAGGAGGTGTCAGAGCCCCCCCTGTCCGCTCTCACCTGATCCGATCCGATCCCCTGGACGGATGGAAAATAGGGTTTCCATCCGTCTGGATTTCATGGACAGGATCGCATGCGGATGGCAGCGGGTGTCAGCGGACATGTCTCCGCTGACATCCGCTACCCCATAGGGATGCATGGAGGATCCGATCAGATCCGCCTAAAAAACTGACAGGAGGATCTGATTGGATCGTTCGTGTGAAAGAGCCCTAAACTGCCTCTAAACGACTATAAATGTCTCAGTGTACATGGACAGATAAGATAACAGAGGAGAGTTTGGGGGCTGCTGAAAAAAATGCCCAATTGCTCCTAAACGTCCGTTTATCAGCAGCAGTGTACATGAGGCCTTAGAATCACTTTAATTTGGATACTGACAGACCTGGCCAAAATATGTCAGATGAACTAACCACAGCCTGTCCAATCTCCATGGTATTGGTGACATTTAAGTCACATTGGTGAGTCAGTTTAAAATTTGTGGTTAAGGAACGTCTACATTGTATTTTGTCCTCTGTAGAATAGGAGGGTAAGGCAGGAGCCTTGTACAGAAATAACAATTCATTAGAAAGTGATGATACGATCATGTGGACTTTGAGTTAGCTGTGTGCTGATTCACTCCCGTTCAATGCACAGACTCTGCTCAAATGTTGGGGTGTTTCCATAATTAATGGCCTTTTTCCTGCTGCCTCAGATGAATGCTCTATTATCTGCCCGTTGTGGTTACAATAAACATAAAGCAAACTATGCTGCTTATCTGAGGAGTCCTTGGTTTTTTTTATGACCATTTTTTCTTAATAAGGTTGAATTACTGAATCTTAACTATCCTATTTAAAGTTTAACTTCTGTTTTTCGCAAAAAAGGCATTTTCAGAAAAGGTTTATTAGTTATTATAGGTAATAAAGCTATAAATCAGAATAGGTTACCTATTTATTACAGGGGTGTTTTGCACATATAACCAATAGTCCACAAATAATAACTCTACCAAGCCAATCTTCTATTTACAATAACCTCAAATCATTGTGTAAATTATGGTGTGCTCATAACTCTACGTTTTCTGTCATGTCACCCTTCAAGACTATAAGGTCTAAACCAAAAAAAAAAATCCCCCTATGATGCAGCTAGAGACTTCCCTGATCTGCCCCTTCTTTAACTGCGCTGATAGTTTATCGCAAAGGAATTTACATCCTCGTAATAGTAGTGCCGCCATTTGCATTAGTCCGCCACATGTGAAGAGAGAAGATATCAGCCGGCTTGACAGCATCTGTTAAGAGAGCAGAATGCAGCCTGGCCATATCGTGTCCAAGCAGGAAAGAGCCCAGAGAAGATGCGACCCTACGCTTTACGTCCTCATCAGGAACCTTTCCCACTAATGCTGCCCCTACAAAGCGGGGTACCTTTCCCTACACTACCAACTCGCATAAAGTGTGCCAAACCTGGGATCCAGGGCCATTAACCACTGTAAGACCGGAAGGATTTGCCCCCTTAACCACTTAAGCCCCAGGCCTATTTCTGACACTTTTTGTTTACAAGTTAAAATCAGTATTTTTTGCTAGAAAATTACTTAGAACCCCCAAACATTATATATATTTTTTTAGCAAAGACTCTGGAGAATAAAATGCAATATTATTTGTCACGCGGTATTTGCGCAGCGGTCTTTCAAACGCCTTTTTTTTTTTTTTTAAATTACGAAAAATCACATTTCACTGCATTTAAAAAGAAGAAGAGATCTTCCAGTGGGACATGAGATCTGATGACAACTGTCTAAAAGTTTAACTTCCTTCATTATGAAGAAATTTCCTCTTACCTCCTGTTGTGTCTACAGGATAGAAAGTGATCTTTGGAATGGGCCCGAGATGATAAAAAAAGACTAAAAGGAGTTTTAACCCTTCCTAATTTTATCCAAAATGAAAAAAAAGTTTTAGGCCTTACATATTTCACAATATAATTTAAAGCCCCACTCCAAGCTGCTGTTAAATGCACTCTTTGCAGTGGGGATCACCCCACACTAGGTGGGTTAAATGCTTGTTTGGCTTGGAGGGAAAGGAATAAGTACAAATACTTACCTTATTTCTGCTCCCATATCAGTTGTTCTGAGATGTGAGCAGGCTCTTGATGTCTTCCCATACAACGCAGGACTGCTGGTGACTGATGTGATGACCTCAGAGAGCAGCAACCAGCTCATAGCAAAGTGCAGCAGCTTTAGAGGACCAGCCACATGCAGAGGAGGAAGTCAGAGAATTGTATTATTATTATTATTATTATTATAATAATCTATTTACTAATGCTAGCAGCATAAGAATTATAAATAGTCAATGTTGAGTATGAGTTACGTTCCTCTTTAAGAAAGGCTATTATACTGTGACATTATTATTTTCAATTAAAATGATCCTAGTATTCCCTACTACCCTGTGGTCTAGCAAACTTTTAGCATCATACACTGGATGTTTGGCCATCTCTCCGAGAAGCCTTTCCTCCTGGCAGCAGTGTTTTGGCAAAACATATGAAGCGCATTTAGATGCGTTTAGGCGCATCAAGCTCTTGAGCGTTCATTTTCTTTTAATAGTACCTGGCTGAAAACCCTCTTTTGGTTGGGACTTTAATGGCAACTATCTAAGCAATTATTAATACAAGTAAGGCCAAAAAGGTCTATTCTTAAAAATTCTTGGTATTTTATTATACAAAACACCATAAAGTCTTCAAATATGCAAAAAATGTATCAGAAAGATTACATCACATCGATTCATTTGCGTGAACACATATGGAATTGTCCACGGCATATGCTAGGTTGCAGCCAGTGGTATATTATTCCAACGCGTTTAGAGGTTATTATGTATATATCTTCATCAGGGATTGCAATACAACTCTGCGTCTCCCACATTGCAGCTCCAACATTGGGCAAGCACTCCATCCATCACCACGAGATTAATGCAAGAGCCTAGCGAGAAACTAAGCCTCCTCATGGGGTAGATATCTCTCAGAAGTGGATCTCTGCCTCATATCTTATACATGGGACATGTGAACCTACAAACATTTAGAGAAGAATCTCCCCCGTGATGAGAGGGGGTGCCAATAGGAGAGTATACAGGCCTATGACCATCTGCCTAATAATTTCTGGATTGACTGAACTTATTATCAGCCTTTCCCCACAAAAACAAAAGAGATATCTACCCCATGAGGAGGCTTAGTTTTTCGCTAGGCTCTTGCATTAATCTCGTGGTGATGGGTGGAGTGCTTGCCCAATGTGGGAGCTGCAGAGTTGTATTGCAATCCCTGATGAAGATATATACATAATAACCTCGGAACACATTGGAATAATATACCACTGGCTGCAACCTAGCATATACCACGGACAATTCCATATGTGTTCACGCAAATGAAATGATGTGATGTAATCTTTCTGACACATTTTTTGCATATTTGAAGATATTATGGTGTTTTGTACAATAAAATACCAATATTTTTAAGAATAGACCTTTTTGGCCTTTACTTGTATTAATAATTGCTTAGATAGTTGCCATTAAAGTCCCAACCAAAAGAGGGTTTTCAGATTGTGCACCCGCACATTTGTTCTGATACATTCCTTTACACTTCTCAATAAAATATATTTTGCACTTTATGTTATCAGCTATATTTTTTCACAGCACTTTATAGTATTGCTTGGGCGTATCACACTTAGCCCAGTTGTTTGTCTACGTTTTTGCACTTTGCACTTTATTCTACACCATTTTATTATATATTGTCTCACTATCCTTATGGTTTAAATAAGATCACTTTGTAGCATCTTGGCACATCTATAATATCAGGTAGCGCCAATTCCAACCTCTCCATTTTTTCCCAAACACTGTTGGCTCCTAATTTTTTAGGGGCTGGTTGGTTGCAGCTTCTGCACCTATATATATTTGCCTCCATTACTCCATAGCGCTGGTCACCCCCCACTTACACCTATTAGTTCAATTTGAACCAACAAACAACATCTTAATTTGTTCAGTAAGCAAAATAATGTGTATTTTTTATGTTTATTATAAATATACAGATAATTAAGGCCCCTTTCACACCAATAGACCGATCAAGTCCGCCTGTCCGTTTTTCAGGCAGACCCGTTTGGACCATCTATTGTTCTCTATGGGGCAACGGATGTCAGTAAACATGTGTCTGCTGTCACCTGCCGACATCCGATCTGGTCCACTAAAAACAGAGATGGGGATACAGCAAATCGGATAAGATGATAATCGGATGGAAACGAACAGGCAGTACCTTCAATCCTACCACCCCATAGAGAACAGTGGGCTGTGTCTGTGTTCGCTCTGCATAGCAAAGCAGATACGGACCTGTCATCTGCCTGCTCAGCGTGGACAGATTCTGCCCCATGTGAAAGTTTCCTAAGGCCTTGTATTGCATGAGTTATTCCCCCTAATGATATCTGGGGAGTATGCTCCACATCAGTATATGTAGAACAAGCACCTGTGAAGGCTAAAATAGGTGGAGGTCAATTGGTGGATTGAACAGCAATGATTCTTGCGGAGAGGCTGACCCTTGGTCCACAGGATAAGATATTTCCTTTAGGCTCTGATAAGCAGCACCTGCCTCCAATGATCCTCCTATTTCTCTCAATGCTGCAGAAATTCTTCATTAAACAGCTTCAGTGAGTGTACTTGTCATGTCAGCTGAGGAGGTTATCTATATTTTGACACTTCATAGATATCATTCTTGTAGATCTAAAGCCAAGTATTAATGTCAGGACGTTTCATAGAACACAGACCAATGTGCCAAGCAGAAGTAAATGAGTTGTTTCTGAGATGTCACAATTGCATACTAATGCTGAAATAGTGGGTTTGATTTACTAAAGGCAAATAGACTGTGCACTTTGCAAGTGCAGTTGCACCAGAGCTTAGTAAATGAGGGGCAGCTCTACTGACTTCCATCATCCAATCATGTGCAAGCAAAAATGCAGTTTTTTATTTTATTTTCCTTGCACGTGATTGGGTATTCTTTGCGAAGGGATGTTTCACCTCATTTACTAAGGCTCCATTCACACCTGAGCATATTGTTTTCAGGCGTTTTTATGGACTTTTCAGGCTTTATTTGGACTTTTCAGGCTGTTTTTGGGGGGCGTTTTTCTGGTGTTTTTTCTGGTGTTTTTTGGGTGTTTTTCAGGCATTTTTTCAGGCGTTTTTTGCAGGTGTTTGGAGGCAGGCATTGACAGCTAACAAAAATGCTTGTAATCTGCAAAAAATAAGCTCATGTACTTTTTTGAGCTTCAGGCGTTTTGCTTCAGGTGAAAAAACGCTCAGATGTGAACAAGGGCAATTGAAATGAATGAGATTTTGCTTGTTGGGCGTTTTGAGACTTCAGAGATGAGCGTTTGACGATCTGAAAAACGCTCAGGTGTGAACAGGGCCTAAGCTCTGGAGCAATTGCACTTGCAGAGTGCAACTGTACTTGTTTGTCTATAGTAAATCAACCTCAATGGGCATATAGGTATAATAGAGAGATAGATAATAATAGAATGAAAACTGCAGAGTATAAATAATGTAAATAAGCATCAGATTATCATACTGCAATGTCATTATGTCAATTTTTTTGCAGTTAAAAAAATACAGAAAGCAGCAAATTGACTTGGAGAAGTTCTCTAATATACTGTTATCAAGATAGTTCCAGGTCCATGACTCAGAAAGTATAGAAGCAAATGGAGGACCATGACTGTCAGGCAACTAGAAAAGTAAAGCCCCGTACACACGCACAGATTGTTGGCCGTAAATTGTCGGCCAACGTCCGATCTGCCGATTTTCGGCTTGTTAGTATGATGCTTCCGACAACCAACTGCAAATTTTCGGCCGAAAAAAATCTGGTGTGCATGCTATAAAATTTTTGTTGGCCAACAAAGAACGAGCGATTGTTCCTCAGTCAGTACAGATTTCGGCAGACAAAAATCAGATGAGCAAGACTGGGCATGCTCAGAGAAGAAAAAACACACGGAAAGTTAACCAGAACATGACATCACTTCTGAAGTTGGTTTTTGTTGGCCAACAAAAGTCCAGTGCAAGTCTAGAGCACATTTCAACCAACAAACAACACTGGACAAAAGACGGCCGATCGGTTGGCCAACAATCTGTGCGTGTGTACGGGGCTTTAGATAAAGTAACCAATGGCAGCCTCCATATTAGCTCGGTATAGGATTCCTATATATTGTGATCTCAAATCTCACATTGATAAGAGCTAAGATTAGACCATCTATGCTCATCTCTTCTGCCATATTAGGTTGTGTAAACTTGTTAACATTAAACTACTACCAACATCTTTTGAGGGGAGTGAGTAAGGATTAGAACTGCTTCTGTCAAGTTTTTAATGCTGCATGGATTCCATTAGAAACCACTCGCACCAGGACAGAAATTGAGGGAAAATTTCAATTCTTTCAGTTATTATCATAGTATTGATAGATTAAATAAAATGAGTTATAAAGTGCAACAGTGCTTATGCATATGAATATATGCTAGGCAAAAAATGATGTGTAAAATACAATAATTAAAGTGCAAAAATGATGTGCAAGATCACGTAATTAAAGTGCTAAATGTACAACACATGAAAATGTATGTGCCCTTCAATAGTAAATGTGCAATTGATCAATACAGTGCAAAGTTACATAAAATTATATGTGTACTTCAGTAATAAATGTGCAATAGATCAATAAAGTGCAAAGTTACATATGAATTATTGCAATACTAAACATCAAAATGCATGTATACAAATAAAGTGCATAAGTGATAAATTTGCTGATACTGTTAATGAAAAATGTTCGTTATAGCAAAAGTCCATAAATTCCACCATTCCACCATGGATGTGCAAAAAGTGCTGATAAGTCTTCTATTGTGAATTCAGGTTCATAACCATCACCAACAGGGCAGCTGTAATAAAGGCTTACCAGATGTAGTTGACCCAATAAAGTATACATTCAGGCTTATAAGCAATAGATGGACTGTATAGCAGTATGTCATCCAAAGATCAATGGCTCAATCCTTCATCATCATCATCCACTTATGTAGGGTACCGTAACCACTAGCAGTAAGAGCAGCAAGAATTCCTCCACTGGACAATTTAAAAAATAAAAAACTCACATAGTGTGTACCTTAAAAGCCATTTAATAGTAAGAAAAAGAAATACACTTACAGAGACTTAGATGGTAAAACGCTTGTACAAGTAGATAAAAACGGCATTTACAGTAGACCCGACGCGCTTCGTCTAAGAAGACATTATCTAGGTGACATCGCAGAAGCTCTAACCCTTTCCCACTCATATCCAAAATGTTAAAATCCTTGCTGCAGTTACACTTTAAATTATCATAGTAAAAATGTTATTAGAAAGAGATTGAGTGAAAAAAAAAAAAAAAATATTATAAGTAGTCCAACGTTTACTTCACAGTGTGAAAGTATTTTGCGTCATCAACACCCTTCCTGGACTCTAAAGATTTAGCAAGAACTTTTTTCATTTCAGATAAGCGTTGACTTGACATGTTTGTGCAATTCAACAACTATTTTTACACTTCATTATTGCTGTATTTAATTAAAATGTTCTCAAAGTAATATTAAAGCCAGCACACAGTTTACTCTTGGAGTACTGAATATCAGATTTCCATTGATGTTTTCATTGCACTCAACAAAACTACCCCAAAAAGCAACCAAAGACTAGAATCTCCCTCTTTCAATGTATGGCAGATGAACAGTCGGCAATTCTAATGTTTTTCTCCAAAATGGCACCAAGGTTGAATATTGCAGGGTCAATAATGCCTTTTTTCAGGTCTTGATTTTTTTTTTTTTTTGGTAATTGGGTCATAGTGCACAGAAACTGTACTTTTACTGGGGATTTCTGGAATTTGAAATCTGCAGTCTATTTAGGACCTACTATGTGGATACAAAGAATGACCCTCACATCTGGAGGACAGGAATCATTAGTTACACCTCAGAAATCTGAATTTAGAATTATTGTATATATCATTGGCCCGGTAATGTAAACACCCAAGGTACAGGAGAAGCTCTTGTTAAAATGGTTTCTACTATGGAAGTGGCCTCCTCTATAAGCTACTACGGGTAGCAAACCATTTTTTTATTTTTTATTTTTATTTATTGGAAATCTCCTCATTCGAAATCCCATGCAATTGCCATCATTCAAAATGATCTTACCTGTTCAAGTGAAAGAATATATTTCAAAGCATAGAAAAGAAAACAGGACAGTCTTTGCCATAATCTGTTATCTAGAATTATTGTCAAGTTGAGTTCTTCTTTAAACACTTCCGGACTGGAAGGATTTATCCCTCTTAATGACCAGGCCATTTTTTGTGATACAGCACTGTGTTAGTTTAACTGACAATTGCGCAGTCGTGCGATGCTGTACCCTAAAAAAATTGATGTTCTTTTTTTCCCACTTTGGTGGTATTTGATCACCTGTGCGATTTTTTTTTTTTTGCGCTATAAAAAAAGAGCGACAATTCTAAAAAAAAAAAAAAAAAAAAAAAATGTTACTTTCGGCTATATAACATTCCCAATAAAAAAATTGAAATATCTAATTTTTTCATCATTTTAGGCCAATTTGTATTCTTCTGCTACATATTTTTGGTAAAAAAAAAATCCCAATAAGTGTATATTAATTGGTTTGCTCAAAAGTTATTGCGTCTACAAACTAGGGGAAAGATTTATGTAATTTGTATTTATTTATTTATTTTTTTACTAGTAATAGTGGCGATCAGTGTTCGTCATTGCGGCAGACAAATCGGACCCCTAACTGACATTTTTGACACTTTTGGGGGGACCAGTGACATTACTACAGTAATCAGTGCTAAAAATATGCACTACTGTACTAATGACACTGGCAGGGAAGGGGTTAATACCATGGGTGATCAAAGGGTTAAATGTGTACCTAGGGGAGGGGCTTTCTAACTGTGGGGGGGGGTAGGGCTTGCTGCAGAGACTGGTGTTCCTAAATAAGAGGAACACAGGATCCCTGTGTTCATGGGCGTCCGCAGGTAGGGGCAAGGGGGGGAGCAAATGCCCCCCCCCCCTGGAATCACAACTTCCCCTTTAACCTCCCTGGCGGTAATCCCGAGCGTGACTGGGGTTGATTTTTCATATCAGGATCGGTATCCCCGAGTCACGCTCGGGGTAGATGTGCAGAGAGCGCAGCTGTGTTCTCTTACCTTCTCCTGGCGATCCAGCGATGATCTCTCATTGCTGTGACCAC
The DNA here is from genome assembly GCF_965119305.1 of Pelophylax lessonae. Classification (NCBI taxonomy): domain Eukaryota; kingdom Metazoa; phylum Chordata; class Amphibia; order Anura; family Ranidae; genus Pelophylax; species Pelophylax lessonae. Next base: position 399,921,769 of record NC_138772.1, read on the forward strand.
CAGCCGAGATCCCCGCCGCTCTCCGTCGGTCTCCGTCGGTGTGATCACTTCCTAGTTCCGTTCCCTACAGCAGCAATGCTGCATGGGAGCGGAACTAGGGAGGGAAATTCAAAAGAAAAAAAAAAAATTTGCACAAAATACAAACACATTACACATTTTATATTATATATATTATATGCATATATATATATATGCATATATATGCATATATATGTATATATATATATATATATATATATATATATATATATATATATATGTATATATATATATATATGCATATATGTATATATATATATATATGTGTATATATGTATATATATATATATATATATGTGTATATATGTATATATATATATATATATATATATATGCACACACACACACACACATATATATATATATATATATATATATATATAAATTATATTATTGATTCGATCATAATTCATGCGTTATATATATATCATGCGTTTGTGTTTCAAATTTATCACATCTTGGATGTCTACTAGAGTCTTGTTTTGGTCAGGTTTAAGTCAGTAATTACTAAGAATTGTAGGCCTATAATACATACCGCCAAATTTCCATGAAAAGAATTGTACCGCTTTTGGTATGTAATTCCTGACAGAATCATACCGCCAGGGAGGTTAAAGTGGCTGTTAAGCCACTTTATACCATCCTGTCTGGTCTGTTTATTAATCCTGTGTGCCCTTGTGTCTGTGTTTTAAAAACATAAGCCGTTCTTTACCAGTTTTTATAGCGCCGAGTGCCGCTCATGTGGCTCTCTCCATTCCCCGTCTGACAGCTGCCTGCCCCGGGTGGGGCCGAGGATTCCTTGCTGACATCAGTCAGGAGGGAGGGGGAGAGGAGGAGAGAGGCGCTCTAAAAACTTGTAAAGAATGGCTAATTTTTTATAAAACACAGACACAGGGGCACACAGGATTATTAAACAGACTGTAGACAGGATATGAAACGTTAAATTAAACTACAGCAGCAGGAGGGGAGGGGAGGGGGCGGACACTGACACATGAGCAGACAGGCAGGGAGGGAGGGGGGAGAGAGGATAGAGGAGGACAGGAGGGCTGCGGATGATGGAGACACGTAATCTGACCACGGTGTCAGGGCTCAGCAGCCATGGTATACCGTGGTCAGTTTACAGAGGGGAGGACATAGCCAGGCAGGATCAGCCAGGTATTTTAGGTGACAGAAGGGGCCAAATTACACAGCACAAGCACTGTGCTATATAAAATGCTTTAAAGGAAAAGGATCATTTTTTTTTTTTTTTGTTAACAAATGCTTTAAAAATAAATGCTGCCGTTTGCCCTTTAAAAATAAATACTCAAAATAAGTATAATGACTAAGCCCCTCCCCTTCATGACATTGTTAAAAAGGGGCGGAGCATGGGTGACCTTAAAATGATGCCCCCCCCCCCTGAAAAAAGTTCTGCGGACGCCCATGCCTGTGTTCATTACTGACAGAACGTTGTAAATATGGCAGACCCCGTTCTGTCTCCATGGGGAGCAAACGCAGGTGCCCGGAGGCAATCGCGTCCGCTGGACCCACTGATTAGCTTCCCCTGTGGCAAAGGGTGCATGCCCCCGCTAGCGGTCCCGCAAAGCGACGTACAGGTACGCTGTTTTGTGGTGCAGAGCCGATCTGCCACAGTAAAACTACGGCGGCTGGTTGGCAAGCGGTTAAAGTGGTTCCAAAGGTTTTTTTTCATCTCAATCCATTCTATGCCAGTGATGGCGAACCCTTTTCAGCCCGAATGACCAAAATGCAACACAAAACCAACATATTTATTTCAAAGAGCCAACACTAAAATTAGGCCTAAATACTGAGGTTTTAGTTTAGAAAAAAATAGACATGCTGTCCTGATGTTTTCAGGCCTCAAGAAATGAGATTTTCAAATATATATATATATACCATAGATTGTAAACGCTATAACTTTTCCCCCAAAGTTTTCAGTCTTTTTTAGTTTAGCAAAAAGTTAAAATCCCAGTGGGTATTAAATGCCACCAAAAGAAAGTTTTAGTTGTGTGAACAAAATGATAAAATGTTAATTTGGGTACAATGTTGCATAACCGCTCAATTGTCATTCAAAGTGTGACAGCACTGAAAGCTGAAAATTGGCCTGGACAGGAAGGTGGTAAAAGTGCTCGGTATTGAAGTGGTTAAAGGATTTGAAAACCCCCTAAACAGAATGCGGTAGCATGGAGGAGATTTTACTGCTGAACTATCCCAAGATATGTATCCCGACTTATATTGTTTGCAGCTTGGGTAGAGGAATGGCTGGCACTCATTCTAGATGATCTTTCCTCTTCCTTCTACCTCTAAAATGTTATCTCCACTTTTTCCAGAGCACAGAGACCATGGACAGACAGCAGCAGGGTGCAGGTGAGACCAGCACATTCGAATCTCACTCGGCCCCCAGTGTCCTACACGCCCCCCCCCCCCCCCTTCCCAGGACACATCATCCCTGGCCCCAGAGCCATGTGGGAGATATAGTTCTATGGGTCGGTGGGGGGGGGTGTGTACGAGACACACCTTGTATAGGATGGCTGGTCAGTGTGCGCTCTTCTTCCTCGCGTGCCCACAAAGAGAGCCAGCTGTGGTGAAATCAGTGGTGATTAATATGTAGGGCATGAGTGGAGTCCATGTCCGTGAGGTACCATGCAAGCCAACCAAGCTCTGTCCAAAGCTGGCCATATTTATACAGACTGTGCCCTTTTTTTCATGACCTATGGAATGTCTAAGGGGGGCCACAAACTGATTGCAGGGAGTTATGCTTCTAGCTTTAGGTTAAATGTGAAAATTCCCCTTGAATATTCTATAGAATTTAGGTACAAGTATGTTATCGTGGGCCCCTGACTACCACAGCCTACGGCCAAAAACAACTGTACAGTCTGCCAAATAGAGATGTCACAGATTCATCATGATACTATAATATTATATCTGGATTGGCAATTTTGGCATTTTTCATTAGGAGCAAGTTTGTTTTGCTTTAAAATAATTAAAAACTATGACGCTGCTCTTGGCCTTGAAGTAGTGTACTCAAAAAAAGTTTTGCTAATACATAAACACGCTTGTTTTCTTTGGCTTAGCAGGCATAGGTACTGTACACATAGGTTGGTGTGCTTTATATACCAGACCTGCTTTTTCAGGGCCATTCCAGACCTGCAAATATTGTGACCTTGTAGTATTTTGTATCATTTTCTGGATTCAGTTACATTATCTGTGTTAAATCTGAATTCATAAAGTCACATCTACCTCCTCCAAAGCCGCTGTTGTGCCAATCTGGCAGCTTTCCCGTGCACAATATAACATAGCACATTGCAGACAGTGAACAAATAGCAAGCAGTAGATACAATGAGTGTATGGAACAATAGTGTTTTTGTAGTGGCATAATGATAAGTTTCTTTTTCAATGCTCTTTGATACCAAGTTTCAAAGAGTAGTGGCAGTAGCAGAGTCGCTGTACAAATTACAGACTTAATGTTGAAAAAAAAGATAGCGTATATACTGTACAAGAGTGACCTCTATGGTCTGCCAATAAATGTGCTCAGAAAATCTCAACACGGTTACAATGTTTATAAATGTATCTCATGATCCAGGGTATTGAATGATTATTTTTTACTCCCTAAGCCCCAGTTTACACTGCCGCGACTTGTCATGCGACTTGAGAGTTCAAAGTCGCATGACAAGTCACGCCCTATTAACTGCAATGGAACCTGTCTTAAGGTTAGAAAAAGCTTTGTGCACTACTTTTGGTACGACTTGCATTGACTTCTGTTAAAGAAGTCATATGCAAGCTGCGATGAAGGGATGTCAGATTTAAAGTCGCGGCAGTGTGATCCCAGGCTTAATCATTGGCTAACTTTATAAGAACTTATTAAAGCGGAGTTCCGGCCACAAAATCGACATAATCGATTTTGTGGCCATCCGCTTGCTTTTCATCACCTGAAAAGGAAATGGATAGTTAGGATTTTTTTTTTTTTTTACTTACCTTGTTATTGCAGAAAAATATACTCACCTTTCTTCCACTTCCTCCCTCGACGGCACCGGTCCCGCTCGTCACTTCCGGGGCGACGCCGCATTTCCTGATAAACAGCTTCTGGGCATGCCCAGAAGCTGTGGAGGAATGCGGCGCCGCACCGGAAGTGAGGAGAGGGGCCGGTGCAGGCGCATTCTGGGAGAAGAGGACACGGAAGAGGACGCAGAAGAGGATCGCGCTGGCTTCAGCTGCCCACATCAGAGATGGCAACGCTGGAGAAGAAATTTTAAAAGTGAGTATTTCTTCTTGCAGGTAAGTGCGAACTGGGACAGATCAGAGGCTATCCATTGTGGAATGTACTAGCCCTGACTGTCCCGGGGGTATTTTCATTGAAAATATTTTTTGTGGCCGGAACTCCACTTAAAGGTTTCTGTTTAGGTGTTAACCTCCCTGGCGGTATGATTCTTTTGGATTTTAGGTGCTGAAAGCGGTACCATTATTTTGCATGTAATTCTTGTGAATGAGCAGCCCAAACCAACTGTATACATTTATTATATATATATATTATATATATATATATATATATATATATATATACATAATATATATATATATATATATATATATATATGTATATATGTATATATATATATCTATATATATATATGTATATATATATATATATACATATATTTACATAAAAAGTACAGTAAAACTGCAGGAAAGGGCACTGGGGGGCAATGTAATGTGAGTTTTTTTTATTTTGAATGATATCAGTATGTTTGGTGTGTTTTACATTTGAATTTGCCGCCGGTTCCACCCCCCGGCGGACGTCACGTCGCCGGAGACGGAAGCCGGGGCTCGCAGACGATCGGGAGAGAGCACCGCCACCGCACACCGCCGGGATACATCGCTGGATCCCGGAGAAAAGGTAAGTAAAACCTCTTCCAGGATCCAGCGATCTTCCTAGCGCTACCCCGAGTGTGGCTCGGGGTTACCGCTTTTGGCTCTGAAATGTAACCCCGAGTCCCGCTCGGGAATACCGCTAGGAAGGTTAATTGTGTATATTGTGCGGATCGATCCCCGCTGAGCATAACGAAATCCATCAAGCCCGTGTGAAAGGGGCCTTACTTTTATGATTATTTTTTTTTATTATTACTTTTATTATTTGTGAAATATTTTGTTAGTGTGTAAAAAAGTATGCATTTTCTTAAAGTATAAATAAAGGCAAAGCTTTTTTTTAGTTTTGGATAGTGAAGAGAGATTAGAACGCCCCGTAAGGAGATTCACTCTCTCTATTTGTCTTTTTTACCATTATCATTTAAAGTAAAAGTAATATAATCCCCAAATTTTGGGTTGTCCCCAGAAAAGTAATAGAGAGGAAATCTTCCAATAGGGACACTAGTTAAGGTGACATGGGGATCCCCAAGGAATTCCTTCAGTGTGCAGGGATTGCCTCCCACTTCCTGTTTAGCTACGGGGGAAGGAAGTGAAGGAAAATCTCTGTGATGGATCACACATGGCGAAAAAAAAAAATTTGACAGAGGTTTTAACCCTTCCTCTCTCTCTATCCAAAAACAAAAAAAAAGTTTTGCCTATAGTTCTACTTTAACCTAATGTGTAAAGACAGATATGATAACTGCATTTCACGACATAACTAGTAACCTTTGACTGTGTTAATTTGGCATCTCTGGTAGCCACAGAAGCTATTTAAATTGGAACCGTGGGTAGACTATAAATACTCAAATATTTACACATCTAAAAAGTTTTTGTTCTTACGTGAGGTGCACACATAAACTCTCTAATTTCAATCAGACAGAGAACATTTTTATAATTTTTATTTAAGGCACACCACCACTTCTTAGTAAATAAACCATATGTATGGGGTCACCTGTGTGCACATGATGGGCCCAGAAAGAAAATGCTATGATGGTGCAATCTGCTAATTCCTGCACAAGGGATACTGAAGCATACATCCATATGTTTTAGTAAGTCAATCCTGTTCTGGCTCATATTGGTTTCAGAGCTCGTGTCAGATATATTGTATAACAGATTCACTGTATGCCAGTATCATCATGACCGCATGTGGGTCACAGACACATGTCAGAGGTATTTACAGTATTTCACAAAAGTGAGTACACCCCTCACATTTTTGTAAATATTTTATTATACTTTTCATGTGACAACACTGAAGAAATTATACTTTGCTACAATGTAAAGTAGTGAGTGTACAGCTTGTATAACAGTGTAAATTTGCTGTCCCGTCAAAAAAACTCAACACACAGTCGTTAATGTCTAAACCGCTGGAAACAAAAGTGAGTACACCCCTGAATTAAAATGTCTAAATTGGGCCAAATTAGCCAATTTTCCCTCCCTGATGTCATGTGACTCATTAGTGTTACAAGGTCTCAGGTGTGAATGGGGAGCAGGTGTGTTAAATTTGGTGTTATCGCTCTCACTCTCTCATACTGGTCACTGGAAGTTCAACATGGCACCTCATGGCAAAGAACTCTCTGAGGATCTGAAAAAAAGAATTGTTGCTCTACATAAAGATGGCCTAGGCTATAAGAAGACTGCAAAGACCCTGAAACTGCGCTGCAGCATGGTGGCCAAGACCACAAAGTGGACAGATTCCACTCAGAACAGGCCTCGCCATGGTTGACCAAAGAAATTGAGTACACGTGCTCAGCGTCACACTCAGAGGTTGTCTTTGGAAAATAAACGTATGAGTTCTGCCATCATTGCTGCAAAGGTTGAAGGGGTGAGGGGTCAGCCTGTCAGTGCTCAGACCATACGCCGTACACTGCATCAAATTGGTCTCCATGGCTGTCGTTAAACAAGGAAGCCTCTTCTAAAGATGATGCTCAAGAATGCCTGCAAACAGTTTCCTGAAGACAAGCAGACCTAAGAACATTGATTACTGGAACCATGTCCTGTGGTCTGATGAGACCAAGATAAACTTATTTGGTTCAGATAGTGTCAAGCGTGTGTGGCGGCAACCAGGTGGGGAGCTACAGTTCATTGAGGGAACCATAAATGCCAACCTGTAGTGTGACATACTGAAGCAGAGCATGATCCCCTCCCTTCGGAGACTGGGCCACAGGGCAGTATTCCAACATGATAACGACCCCAAACACACCTCCAAGATGACCACTGCCTTTCTAAAGAAGCTGAGGGTAAAGGTGATAGACTGGCCAAGCATATCTCCACACCTAAACTCTATTGAGCATCTGTGGGGCATCTTCAAACGGAAGGTGGAGGAGCGCAAGGTTTCTAACATCCACCAGCTCCCTGATGTCGTCATGGAGGAGTGGAAGAGGACTCCAGTGGCAACATGTGAAGCTCTGGTGAACTCCATGCCCAAGAGGGTTAAGGCAATGCTGGAAAATAATGGTGGCCAAACCTATTATTGACATTTCGGGCCCAATTTGGACATTTTAACTTAGGGGTGTACTCACTTTTGTTGCCAGCAGTTTAGACATTATTGGCTGTGTGTTGAGGTTTTTTTAGGGGACAGCAAATTTACACTGTTATACAAACTGTACACTTACTACTTTACATTGTAGCAAATTGTCATTTCTTCAGTGTTTTTTTTACATGAAAAGATAATATATATAAAAAAAAGATAAAAATAATAAAATATTTACAAAAATGTGAGGGGTGTACTCACTTTTGAGAGATACAGTACTTCTATGCAAATTACACTATGTTCACCCTATGTTATGTAAAAGGGGGTAGATATACAAAAGGCGAAGAGCCCTGTTCACTTAGCAAAGTGAAAGTTTTTTAAGCTTAGTAAATGAGATTTGGATATGTTTATGTCAACCAACAAATGAAATGCTAAAATTAACATTTTTAATTTCCTTTACATATGATTAGGTATTGAACATGAACACAGATTCGCCTTCTTTACCAACATTATCTCTGAAAAGTGAACATCCACTTTGCAAAGTAAACAGTTTATAGTCCTTAGTAAATCAGCCCACTATGTATGGCTTGGATGTTGTGTTATGGCATATGTCCTATTGCTAAGATAAAGTGCATGTTCTAATTACCAACTAGTAAACATGTAGTGAACGAAGCTGGTACATGGTATTTAATCACAATAGGTACTGACTGTGGGTGGTCAGTGTCCTGGAATCCTGGCTACAAACAAGGAGAGGCAAAACATTATTTAGGGCAGATTTATCAGTTTGAGGCAGATCTAAGAGAAGATGCAAATCACACTACTTAGTGACTGGACACATTATCTACAAAGGGAAGAGGAAGTTGATGCTGGCCAATGGTCAGTAGGTCAGCACTGTTTATCTTCTTTGCATGACTCTCCATAGTAATAGAAAAGAACTGAAGTATGTTTTTACAATGAAAATGATTTTTAAACAGTCATTCTCACAAAAACATTGTTTGAAAGACAATAAATTAACATAGTTTCACTATGATGACTTACCTTACCTAGGGAATGAATAGTCTTTTCATTTCTTATCCGGTTAACATGTGAAAAAAATCAGCATGGCATAAATATTCGTATAAATATCTGTCAAATTAAAAAAAAAAAAAAAAAAATATATATATATATATATATATATATATATATATATATATATATATATATATATATATATATATATATATATACAGTGCCTTGCGAAAGTATTCGGCCCCCTTGAACTTTGCTACCTTTTGCCACATTTCAGGCTTCAAACATGAGGATATAAAACTGTAATTTTTTGTGAAGAATCAACAACAAGTGGGACACAATCATGAAGTGGAACAAAATTTATTTATATTTATTTATATTTATATTTATATTTCAAACTTTTTTAAAAAATAAAAAACTGAAAAATTGGGCATGCAAAATTATTCAGCTCCCTTAAGTTAAAGCGGAGTTCCACCCAGTGGCGTAGCGTGGGGGGTGCAGGGGGGGCCACTGGCACCGGGCGCAACATTTAGGGGGGCGCATCCCACGCCCGCAATCGGCGGGATCAAAGTGTCCCTTTATGCTGAAGTTGCCCGCCCGCACTCCACCTCTTGGCTCAGTGGCCGCCGCTTTGTGCAAGACGAGCGGCGGACCGCTAAAGGTGTCATGCGGCCAGGGGGCGGGGCTGGTCGTGGATGAAGATGCCAGTCTGTGGCGCGGTGCATGTGCAGCACCGCTTCCGGAGTCTCCCCCTGCTGTCCGGCCGGCCACCGACATGCTGTCTCTCCCCTCCTCGAGTCGCCAGTGTATTGGCACAGAACAAGGTAAGTGATGTCTTGCCTGCCCCCAGGGAAGTGGGGGGGGGGGGGGTGTCAGTGTAGTAGGGGGGTCAGCATAGGTGTCAGTGCAGGGGAAGTGGACATGGGAGGGAGGGGGGGGGGGTCAGTGTAGGTGTCAGTGTATGGGGGGGTCAGTGTATGTGGGAATGTAAGGGGGTCAGTATAGGTGTCAGTGTAGCTGTCAGTGTATGGGGGGGGGGGGTCAGTGTAGGTGTCAGTGTATGGGGGGTCAGTGTAGAGGAGGGTGTGTCAGTGTAGGGGGGTCAGCATAGGTGTCAGTGTATGGGGGGGGATCAGTGTAGGGGGGGTCAGTGTATGTGGAAATGTAGGGGTGTCAGTGTATGTGGCGCTCAGTGTAGGTGGGTCAGTATAGGTGTCAGTGTATGGGGGGGTCAGTATAGCTATTAGTGTAGGGGTCAGTGTATGTGGAAATGTAGGGGGGAGTCAGTGTAGGGGTCAGTGTATGTGGGAATGTAAGGGGGTCAGTATAGGTGTCAGTGTAGCTGTCAGTGTACGGGGGGGTCAGTGTAGCTGTCAGTGTATTGGGGGGGGGGGGTCAGTGTAGAGGAGGGTGTGTCAGTGTAGGGGGTCAGCATAGGTGTCAGTGTAGGTGTCAGTGTATGGGGGGGGAGATCAGTGTAGGGGGGGTCAGTGTATGTGGAAATGTAGGGGTGTCAGTGTATGTGGCGGTCAGTGTAGGGGGGTCAGTATAGGTGTCAGTGTATGGGGAAGGTCAGTATAGGTGGGTCAGTATAGGTGTCAGTGTATGGGGGGGTCAGTATAGCTATTAGTGTAGGGGTCAGTGTAGTGGGGGTCAGTGTATGTGGAAATGTAGGGGGGAGTCAGTGTAGGGGTCAGTGTATGTGGGAATGTAAGGGGGTCAGTATAGGTGTCAGTGTAGCTGTCATTGTAGGGGGGGTCAGTGTAGGTGTCAGTGTATGGGGGCGGGGGGTCAGTGTAAAGGAGGGTGTGTCAGTGTAGGGGGGTCAGCATAGGTGTCAGTGTATGGGGGGGGATCAGTGTAGGGGGGTCAGTGTATGTGGAAATGTAGGGGTGTCAGTGTATGTGGCGGTCAGTGTAGGGGGGTCAGTATAGGTGTCAGTGTATGGGGGAGGTCAGTGTAGGGGGGGTCAGTATAGCTATTAGTGTAGGGGTCAGTGTAGGGTGTCAGTGTATGCGAAAATGTAGGGGGAGTCAGTGTAGGGGTCAGTGTATGGGGGGGGGGAATCAGTGTAGGGGGGTCAGTGTATGGGGGGGGATCAGTGTAGGGGGGTCAGTGTATGGGGGGGGATCAGTGTAGGGGGGGTCAGTGTATGGGAGGGATCAGTGTAGGGGGGTCAGTGTATGTGGAAATGTAGGGGTGTCAGTGTATGTGGCGGTCAGTATAGGTGTCAGTGTATGGGGGAGGTCAGTGTAGGGGGGGTCAGTATAGCTATTAGTGTAGGGGGTCAGTGTATGTGAAAATGTAGGGGGAGTCAGTGTAGGGGTCAGTGTATTGGGGGTCAGTGTATGTGGGAATGTAAGGGGGGTCAGTATAGGTGTCAGTGTAGCTGTCAGTGTAGGGGGTGTCAGTATAGGTGTTAGTGTAGGGGTCAGTGTGTAGGGGGGTCTGTATAGGTGTCAGTGTAGGGGGTGTTAGTGTATGGGGGGTCAGTGTATAGAAATGTAAGGGGGAGTCAGTGTATGGGGGGTCAGTGTATGCGTCAGTGTAGTGGGGGTAAGTGAAGGGGGGTCAGTGTAGGTGTCAGTGTATGGGGGGGGGGTAGGTCTGTGTAGTGGTCTAGTAGGTTTGTGTAGGGGGTGCAAATGACTTGCCTTGCCCCAGGTGCTGACAACCCACGCTACGCCACTGGTTCCACCTAAAAAAAAAAAAAAAAAAAAATACATTAAAATACCCCCGGGACAGTCAAGGCTAGTGCATTCCACAATGGATAGCCTCTGAACTGTCCCGGGTTCAGTGGTGGAGCTAGACTTTTAAAACAGGGGTGGCAAAGGGGTGGCTAGGTATTATTTTGGGGGGTCAATATACAAAGTGTAATTTAGTGTCAGATTCGTCCACCGCAATGTCGCAGTCCCTCTAATGATTGCTGCCATTACTAGTAAAGACAGGATACAGGTGGTGGTGATCAGAGGATACAGACAGGATACAGGTGGCGATCAGAGGATACAGACAGGATACAGGTTTGCCCCCAATGATTATTGCAGAGTGCCACAGCCTTGCCCCCAATGATTATTGCAGAGTGAGACAGCAATGCCCCCAATGATTATTGCAGAGTGCCACAGCCTTGCCCCCAATGATTATTGCAGAGTGAGACAGCAATGCCCCCAATGATTATTGCAGAGTGCCACAGCAATGCCCCCAATGATTATTGCAGAGTGCCACAGCAATGCCCCCAATGATTATTGCAGAGTAAGACAGCAATGCCCCTAATGATTATTGCAGAGTGAGACAGCCTTGCCCCCAATGATTATTGCAGTGAGACAGCAATGCCCCCAATGATTATTGCAGTGAGACAGCAATGCCCCCAATGATTATTGCAGAGTGAGACAGCCTTGCCCCCAATGATTATTGCAGTGAGACAGCAATGCCCCCAATGATTATTGCAGAGTGAGACAGCCTTGCCCCCAATGATTATTGCAGAGTGCGACAGCAATGCCCCCAATGATTATTGCAGTGAGACAGCAATGCCCCCAATGATTATTGCAGAATGAGACAGCAATGCCCCCAATGATTATTGCAGAGTGAGACAGCCTTGCCCCCAATGATTATTGCAGTGAGACAGCAATGCCCCCAATGATTATTGCAGAGTGAGATAGCCTTGCCCCCAATGATTATTGCAGAGTGAGACAGAAATTCCCCCAATAATTATTGCAGAGTGAGACAGCAATGCCCCCAATGATTATTGCAGAGTGAGACAGCCTTGCCCCCAATGATTATTGCAGAGTGAGACAGCCTTGCCCCCAATGATTATTGCAGTGAGACAGCAATGCCCCCAATGATTATTGCAGTGAGACAGCAATGCCCCCAATGATTATTGTAGAGTGAGACAGCAATGCCCCCAATGATTATTGCAGAGTGAGACAGCAATGCCCCCAATGATTATTGCAGTGAGACAGCAATGCCCCCAATGATTATTGCAGAGTGAGACAGCAATGCCCCCAATGATTATTGCAGAGTGAGACAGCCTTGCCCCCAATGATTATTGCAGTGAGACAGCAATGCCCCCAATGATTATTGCAGTGAGACAGCAATGCCCCCAATGATTATTGCAGTGAGACAGCAATGCCCCCAATGATTATTGCAGAGTGAGACAGCCTTGCCCCCAATGATTATTGCAGTGAGACAGTAATGCCCCCAATGATTATTGCAGAGTGCCACAGCCACAGCATTTGCCCGCAATCATTGCAGAGTGCCAGCGTCCCCCCCCCCCCCGTGAGACCGGCTTACTTACCTCACGGACGGACGGTCATCACAGCAGCTTCTCATCGGTCCGCGGCTCCCTGCATCTTCTCAGTCCTCCCGCCGGCGCCTCCTCGACCAATGGCACGGCGTTTGCCATTCGGCCAATCAGGAAGCGGGAGGACCCGCTCCCTGATTGGCCGGAGGAGGATCCATGTGACAATAGCGAATTTTCATTCGCTATTGTCACAGTATGGGTGGGCTCGGCTTCGGGACGCACTGCTCTGCTGCTCCCTGACCCGCTGGCCGCCAGCTTAGAGGGATCAGCCGGTTCTGGGAACTGGCTGATCCCACCACTGCCTGTGATTCCTCCGCTGCCAGCCAGGATCGGGGTGGCAACAGGGGTGGCAGGGACTTTTTCTGGGGTGTCAATTGACACCCCAGCTAACCCTCTGGCTCCGCCACTGCCCGGGTTGCACTTACCTGCAAGAAGAAATACTTACCTTAAAAATGTATTGTCTAGCGCTGCCATCTCAGGTGTGGGCAGCTTGAAGCCAGCGCAATCCTCTTCTGCGTCCTCTTCCATCTTCTTCGGTCCCACGATGCACTGCATCGGCCCCGCCATCACTTCCGGTGCTTCAGCGTCATCCCTGCACAGCTTCTGGGCATGCCCAGAAGCTGTTTAGCAAGGTATGACGGCGCCTTCATTTGTTGCTATTATCCATTTGTTTTTCAGGTGACCCCGGGCATGAAGATGGACCGAAGTCACATTTTAGGGTGGGACTCCACTTTAATACTTTGTAGCGCCACCTTTGCTGCGACTACAGCTGTAAGTCGCTTGGGGTATGTCGCTATCAGTTTTGCACATCGAAAGACTGAAATTTTTGCCCATTCCTCCTTGCAAAACAGCTCGAGCTCAGTGAGGTTGGATAGAGAGCGTTTGTGAACAGCAGTTTTCAGTTCTTTCCACAGATTCTCGATTGGATTCAGGTCTGGACTTTGACTTGGCCATTCTAACACCTGGATATGTTTATTTGTGAACCATTCCATTGTAGATTTTGCTTTATGTTTTGGATCATTGTCTTGTTGAAAGCCAAATCTCTGTCCCAGTCTCAGGTCCTTTCCAGACTCCATCAGGTTTTCTTCCAGAATGGTCCTGTATTTGGCTCCATCCATCTTCCCATCAATTTTAACCATCTTCCCTGTCCCTGCTGAAGAAAAGCAGGCCCAAACCATGATGCTGCCACCACCATGTTTGACAGTGGGGATGGTGTGTTCAGGGTGATGAGCTGTGTTGCTTTTGCGCCAAACATAACGTTTTGCATTGTTGCCAAAAAGTTTGATTTTGGTTTCATCTGACCAGAGCACCTTCTTGCACATGTTTGGTGTGTCTCCCAGGTGGCTTGTGGCAAACTTTAAATGACACTTTTTATGGATATCTTTAAGAAATGGCTTTCTTCTTGCCACTCTTCCATAAAGGCCAGATTTGTGCAGTATAGGACTTATTGTTGTCCTATGGACAGAGTCTCCCACCTCAGCTGTAGATTTCTGCAGTTCATCCAGAGTGACCATGGGCCTCTTGGCTGCATCTCTGATCAGTCTTCTCCTTGTATGAGCTGAAAGTTTAGAGGGAGGGCCAGGTCTTCGTAGATTTGCAGTGGTCTGATACTCCTTCCATTTCAATATTATCCCTTGCACAGTGCTCCTTGGGATGTTTAAAGCTTGGGAAATCTTTTTGTATCCAAATCCAGCTTTAAACTTCTCCACAACAGTATCTCGGACCTGCCTGGTGCGTTCCTTGTTCTTCATGATGCTCTCTGCGCTTTAAACGGACCTCTGAGACTATCACAGTGCAGGTGCATTTATACGGAGACATAATTACACACAGGTGGATTCTATTTATCATCATTAGTCATTTAGGTCAACATTGGATCATTCAGAGATCCTCACTGAACTTCTGGAGAGAGTTTGCTGCACTGAAAGTAAAGGGGCTGAATAATTTTTCAGTTTTTTATTTCTTAACAAAGTTTGAAATATCCAATAAATTTCGTTCCACTTCATGATTGTGTCCCACTTGTTGTTGATTCTTCACAAAAGATTACAGTTTTATATCTTTATGTTTGAAGCCTGAAATGTGGCAAAAGGTCAAAAAGTTCAAGGGGGCCGAATACTTTCGCAAGGCACTGTGTGTATATATATATATATATATATATATATACATATATATATATATATATATATATATATATATTGCTAAAAAAAAGGAACACTTTGAAAACACATCAGATCTCAGTGGGGAAAAATATCATGCTGGATATCTATACTGATATGGACTGGGTAATGTGTTAGGAATGAAAGGATGTCACATCGTTTGATGGAAATGAAAATTATCAACCTACAGAGGGCTTAATTCAAAGATACCCTGAAAATCAAAATGAAAAAATGATGCAGCACGTTAGTCTATTTTGTTGAAATTTCAATGCAGTAGCTCAAAATGGTGCTCAATCGTTTGTATGGCCCCCCACATGCTTGTATGCATGCTTGACAACGTCAGGGCATGCTCCAAATGAGACGATGGAATGGTGTCCTGGGCAGTGGCGGCCGGTGTATTGAGGGCGCAGAGGCGCCGCCCCCCCATCCATGCGTCCGGCCTCCTAATCTGCGTGCAAGGGCGCGGACGCATGGAGCTTAATGGGTTTTTTTTTTAAATCACCTGATTAGAGCCAGAGGCTCTAATAGGGTGATGCAAAGGGTGGTCCCGGGGCGCAGAGCAGTGCGCCCCGAGCCCACCCATTGTGTGACAATAACAAATGAAAATTCGCTATTGTCACACCGATCCTCCTCCTGGCCAATCAGGAAGCCGGTTTAATACTGGCTTCCAAATTGGCCGCAAGGCAAACCCCATGCCATTGGCCGAGGAGGAGGCGGGAGCGGGAGGACTCGAGGAGAGTGGAGACGCGCCGCCGGGACTGAAGAGAAGCCGCTGCCGCGGCTGCTCCAGGGCTCCAGGTAAGTGCACTGGTCTCGGGGGGCCCACACTGCATTGCAGGGGCACGCACGCACGCTGGTCACTACATTGAAGGGGGCATGTATGCTGGTAACTACATTGAAGGGGGCATGTACACTGGTCACTACATTGAAGGGGGCATGTACACTGGTCACTACATTGAAGGGGGTATGTACGCTGGTCACTACATTGAAGGGGGCATGTACGCTGGTCACTACATTGAAGGGGGCATGTACGCTGATCCCTACATTGAAGGGGGCATGTACGCTGGTCACTGCATTGAAGGGGACATGTACGCTGGTCACTACTTTGAAGGGGGCATGTACGCCGGTCACTACATTGAAGGGGGCATGTACGCTGGTCACTACATTGAAGGGGGCATGTATGCTGGTCACTGCATTGAAGGGGGCATGTACACTGGTCACTACATTGAAGGGGGGCATGTACGCTGGTCACTGCATTGAAGGGGGCATGTACGCTGGTCACTGCATTGAAGGGGGCATGTGCGCTGGTCACTACATTGAAGGGGGCATGTATGCTGGTCACTACATTGAAGGGGGCATGTACGCTGGTCTCTGCATTGAAGGGGGCATGTACGCTGGTCCCTGCATTAAAGGGGGCATGTATGCTGGTCTCTGCATTGAAGGGGGCATGTACGCTGGTCTCTGCATTGAAGGAGGGCTGTATGCTGGTCTCTGCATTGAAGGGGGCACGCTGGTCAGTGTTTTGAAGGGGGCATGCTGGTCACTGTGCATTGAAAGGGTAAACGCTGGTCACTGTGCATTGAAAGGGGACACGCTGGTCACTGTGCATTGAAAGGGGGCACGCTGGTCACTGTGCATTGAAAGGGGGCACGCCGGTCTCTGCATTGAAAGGGGGCACGCTGGTCTCTCTGCTTTGAAAGGGGCAGGCTGGTCACTCTGCATTGAAAGGGGGCACGCTGGTCTCTCTGTATTAAAAGGGGGCACACTATACCTTAATTACTGAAGGCCCCTTTCACACTTTTGCGACCTCAAAGTCACGCAATTTTTTACAGCGTTTTTTGCCGCAAAGCAATGCCTATGACATTTTTCTGTTTGCGCCCCCCCCAAAAATTTTGAGCACCAGCCGCCACTGGTCCTGGGGTTTTTCCTCCCAGATCTGGACCAGGGCATCACTGAGCTCCTGAACAGATTGAGGTGCAACCTGGCCGCATTGGATGGGCCGAAACATAATGTCCCAGAGGGAGGTGTTCTCTTGGATTTAGGTTATATGAGCGTGGGGGCCATTCATCCTCCAGGAACTGGCTGCATACTCTCAACACATGAGGCGGGCAATGTCATGCACCAGGAGGAACCCAGGACCTGATACCTAATGGCAGACTGGGTGCCATTGTCTAGCCTGCAGAGGTCTGTGCGTCGCTCCATGGATATTCCTCCCCAGACCCTCACTGACCCACCACTAAGCCGGTCATGCTAAATGATGTTACAGGCAGCATACCTTTCTCCACGCCTTCTCCAGACCCCTTCACGTCTGTCACATGTGCTCAGGGTAGACCTGCTCTCGTCTGTGAAAAGCACAGTGCGCCAATGCCGGACCTGTCAATTATGGTGTTCAATGGCAAATGCCAATCGAGCTCCATGGTGCCTGGCAGTGAGCACAGGGCCTCAAGACATCAGGCCCTCAGGCCACCCCGATGAAGTCTGTTTCTTTTTTTTTTTTTTTTTTTTATTTATTGATTTTTTTTTTTAACATACAAAATCCAAACAAAACAAAAAAAAAAAAGATAGAAAAATATAAAGCAACAGTATTAATGCAGCCAAATACCCGGGAAGAACATGCGAAGACATTATATAATAGTTTAACCAAAAACAAAAAATGTACTTTCAAAAAGGGAAAGTCTGTTTCTGATTGTTTGGTCAGAGACATTCATACCAGTGGCCTGCTGGAGATCATTTTGTAGGGCTCTGGCAGTGCTCATCCTGTTCCTCCTTGCACAAAGGAGCAGATACTGGTCCTGCTGATGGGTTAAGGACCTTCTATGGCCCTGTCCAGCTCTCCTAGAGTAACTGCCTGTCTCCTGGAATCTCCTCCATGCTCTTGAGACACAGCAAACCTTCTGGCCTGTGCAACCTCTATAGGATCCAGCTTTATGCTACCAGTAATGACAATGACCCTAGCCAAATGCAAAACTAGTGAAAAACTGCTTCTAGATTGTAAGCTCTAATGAGCAGGGCCCTCTAGTTCCTCCTGTATTGAATTGTATTGTAACTGTATTATCTGTGTTGTCTTCCACATTGTAAAGCGCTGCACAAACTGTTGGCGCTATATAAATCCTGTATAATAATATAATAATAATAAAAACAGTCAGAAAAGATGAGTAGGGAAAAAAATGTCATTGGCCTCCACCTGTAAAACCATTCCTGTTTTTGGGGTCATCTCATTGTTGCCCATCTAGTGCACCTGTTGTTATTTTCATTAACACCAAAGCAGCTGAAGCTGATTAACATCCCCCTCTGCTACTTAACTGACCAGATCAATATCCCAGGGGTTTAATTGACTTGATTTTATACTGTAATTAAAAAGTGTTCCATTTTTTGAGCAGCGTATATTACTGAATGTATATATATATATATATATATATATATATATATATATAAATATTATTAAATATATACTGTATATTGGTAGATTTATGTACATGAGGCAGCCATACTTTCTCATTACATATGCAGGCTCTGCTTTTTTGCTTTACTGTCATACAGTAGTTTTGCTTTACTCATTATTCTCACAAAGCAAGTCAGTGGCAGCAATGCACTCTTTATGTAGCTTACATCAGTTGTTAAAGCTGTAGTAAAGTCCAAAAAAAAAAAAAAATTTGGACCCCCAGGCGGTTTAAGTCATAATGTGCTAGTATGGACCGCATACTAGCACATTCTGACAAACCTACCTTAAAACCACTTGCTTTCAAGGCCTTTTCTGGAACATTTGTTTTTTTCAAGTTTAAGTTAGTATTTTCTGCTAGAAAATTACTTAGAATCCCCAAACATTATATATATATATATATATATATATATATATATATATATATATATATATATATTTTAGCAGAGACCCTAGAGAATAAAATGGCTATTGTTGCAATATTTTATGTCACACTGTATTTGCGCAGAAGTCTTTCAAACATAATATTTTTGACATTTTGACTTAAAAAAAAAATCCCTTTATGCCCAAGAGCCAGAAGTGAGGTCATAGGGCCCTCTGGTCTTCCAAGGGCATAGAGCAAAGTGGGGGCCATCTTGCTCTCACTTAACTTCCTGCCTAGCCATTGGCCACATCAGATCGCTTCCAGGTTTACCGACGGCTCTGGTAAACCTGGAAATGACCGGGAAGCGTCGGGAGAGGGACACTTCTCCTGCTGCCTCTAAAAGTGATCTCGCGGCGAGTCCCTGCTGAGCAGAAGGACCAGCTGGACTGTCTTATTGCAGACACTAATCCTCTTCTGCCTCCCCCTGCAGTGCTATCAGCTTCTCCTCCTCTTCCTGCCTCCGGATGCACTGCAAGGGGATTGGCTCTAGAACATGCTCCCCCATTTCCCCCTTTTCCCTGCAGCGCTCCTGGCTTCCCTCCTCTCCTGCAGGCAGCTGCTGTGGGCACACAGGGGGATGTTTCAGGATGGAGAGTGGAAGAAGGGGCTAGTAAATGTGTAATTTACTGGCCCCTTCCTTTCCTTAATGAACACAGAGAGTGATTGGTGACAATCACTCCTTTGTCCATTAATCCCTGAAGCATAGTAAGCTGTGTCTAATATGCTTCAGTTTGTGAATGAGCAGGAAGCCTTGGAATGCATCCCAATCATTCATCTGTGCAGCTAAGGCTGCAAAGAAAGGGACTGATAATCTATGTCCTCAGTCACTTTCCAGCCGGGCGGAGGGGGGGGGGGTCTCTCAAGTAGGCTGTATAGGGCTCTTTGATTTCTATCAGCAGCCCCCCTCACCACCACCCCCCCCTCCCCAAAACCTCCACCTGTAAGCTACAAAGTTATCCAGGTGGGGTTGTATACTTGCTGCAGCCACAATGTTTTGCTTTGCAGTGCAGAAAGAATTATACCCTTGTCACAATCAGTGGGCAACCACTTGGGTTGCTGTGGGATGGTACAGACTTTTAAAGGTAAAATGAGCAGTAAGAAGGAGGACTCACCCTCTGAAAAGTGATCCATTGTAGATTACTATTTAGATGGCAACACTAATGTAAACTAGACCTCTGTCAGAGAACTATTATGAAAATGTAACTTCGAACGAGGCATCATGCTACAAATAATGTTATGAGTACACATCGGTCAGTTACCAAGAAGGCAACAGAGAAGCCAGCTCCTCCCATTCCTTCACACAGTGTTGTTTGTGCCAAGGAGCCAGGAAAGAATGCAGATTTGGGGTGCAGCGCTGGAAGCAATGTGCAGCGGGGCTCGGATGGATGTATGCCAAGGAGCCGTGAGAGTGCGGAGGGGGGTGCAGAGTTGGCAGCAATGTGCAGTGGAGTTGGAATGTAGAAAATTTTAAAGCTGTGTACAACGAATCGCTATCACTAATCAACCATATTTTACGCTCCTCTAAGTCTGCTGAATGTAACTTGTTTTATTTCTTATTTATAAATACTGAATATTTTAAACTTTCTTAAAGTATATATAAATCACCTTGTAAAAAGCAACCCAATATGTGTATACATATTGAAAAAAAAACATTATCAATATGATTAGTTTATAAGTGACCCAGGAGAAACAGCAGCACACTAGTCTTCTCAGTGAATGGCTGTGCGTGGGGGGGCGTTTCAGGACAAGTGTGATCATTGTAGAATAGCTGGCTTAGTACTCTGCACAGCTACAACACCGGCCATGCTGTGTTCTCCTGCCGATTGTCGTTAGTTTTTGAAAGGACTGGTGGGAACACCAGGGATTTCACACAAAGGAAGCAATACAAAGAGATCAGGAATATGAATGTTGGGTTAACATATTCTTTAACCCTAAGTGAGGATGATACCATGATTCTGTCTACAATAATCTGATTGACTCTGGCCCAATTTCCAAATGAAAGCACAATTCCAGGAAAAAAAAAACTAAATTCCAGAAAAAATGTATTTGAATTCACATGATCCTCTGCCATGCCTCTTCTGATGGTGACCACCAGTGAACCAAAACAGCTCTCTGTTCTCTCCACTGTTCAACCAACCAGTCTAGCGTTTGCCCCTTCAGTCATGATGTCAAACTTCAGAACCCTGCGAGCACTCTTTGATGGAGTCCTCCAGCTCCCAATGACCAATGTCCATATCACCAGGGAATGACGTGGCCACTGAAAGAAAGACTCTTCCACATTACAGACTAGAAGAAAGAAAACTTAGGACCAGGCCGGCAGCTAAGTTTTAGGCAAGTATTTAGGATCTTAGGAACATTTTAAAAATAGATCAGGGACAAGGACATGGCGTGGAAAAGGGTAATTATTTTCCTCTTGAAATCTGCTTTAAAGTGTTACTTGAAGTGGTTGTAAACCCTCACGTTTACCCAGTGAAGGGACTATCCTCAGGTGATACACAGAGATGAAACAAATCCTCCTACATAAGTTGTACCTGTTTATCTGTAGTCTTCTCTTCTCTACATCCGTTAAAAGTGCTCTATTTATAGGCTTGCCTGAGAGTTTAGAAAAAAGGGGGCAGAGAGCTGAAGTTACACTCTGCAGAGCTCAGTGAGGAGAAGTCTGAGAGCTGATTGGAGGGAAGAGAAACACCCTTCTTCACACAGCATACAGGAACAGAGCTAAGGCTGTCAATCAGCTGAAAGTCTCTCCGTCACCTTTTTTCTCTTAGTGTCAGGAAAAATTGTCAGAAGTGATTCATGCTGATAGCAGAGGAACGGGCGGCAGACAGAAATGACACTTAGCTCTCCTAATTGAGACAAGTAAACACTATAGAGGGATATGCTTTGTTCATATTTAATTTCGGAGATTTACAACCACTTTAAAGCGGTTGTATATCCCGCTGTATAAAGCGGTTGTATATAATAAGGCTTACCTGTAGGTAAAATGACTATCTCCTAAACCGTGATATTCACCCTGCATGCAGTCGTGGACATCAGCGGCGCATGCGCTCTGAAGGTCCGGTGTATTGTGCGGGAACTTTAGAGCTCCTTGCTGGAATTGAGGGCTCCCGCGCGCATGTGCAGGAGTGACGTCATCGCGGCTCACAGCGCCGGAGCTCGCAAACTCAAAAGAAACGCCGGGGGAACATGTCAGCTCCCTCAGCGGGGTGCAGGCGCCGCTGTGAGGGCTTCGTTCTAAGGTAAGTATTTTATATTGTGCTAGTATGCAATGCTATTGTCTTGAGGGTTTTTTTTTTTGTTTTTTAATGGGTTTTTTTTTTTGTTTTTTTAATGTTTTTTTTTCGCTTTACTACCGCTTTAATTATAAAATGCATGATAAAATGCATCACAATTTTCAGGTAAAGACTGGTTATAAAAATATAGAGTATATACGAGACCGGTGTTTTCAATGCAGAATCCCCTCATATTATAACACAAAAGGGCCTGATTTTTTAGCCAGATATCTTTCTCCTGTAGTGCCAACTGCTGGCAAAACCTGGAAAAATAAAATCCATTTGTTTCCTGATGGAAACCACTCAACTACACAGCATAAACACTAGGTTCACAATATTGTGTAGCAGGAATGCACACACAATCGCATTACGACACGGAAAGAAACGCTCTGCTTTTTTACGTTAATCCTAACGCCCCCCCAACGCATCAGCAAAATGCCCACATCTGTGGGGCGTAATTTTCAAAAAGGGTCCAGGATTTCCCCCACGTTTCTGTAGGAAACAAATGAGCTACCCTACCTACAGAACACGGATCAGCTAAATCTGAATGGGGCCCTACTGTTAAGGAGGGCTAGAGAAGAACTGGAAGGAAATCCTGAGATTACACAGGAAGTGTGAAAAGGACAGCACTGGAATTCTGGCAAGATAAACTGGTCATTTCTGCATTGATCAAACAGATTTATCAAAATACTTGTTAGTTTAACAGACCAAAGGGAAACAAATAAGAGATATTCTTTGCTAGACTGCTTTCACATATGTGGTGGTGTTTAGCGCCCACACTAAAAAACAATCCGCAGTGGATTGCTTTCCAGAGGATGATGAAACCGGTTTCCCGGTCGTTCAGAAGGTGATCTTGCCTTCTCCTGATGCCTGTTTTTTTTATCTTCTGTTTATTGCTGAGCAGCAATGTTGCATTGAGGGACCTCGCTACAACTGTGAGCCAAGCATTTGGCTTGCAATTACAGTATGGCCCTATTCACATACATGGGAAAGTTTGACTGGCAGCACCACCTGTCTAACTTGGCATGTAATGGTAAAATTGCTGCACCGTGATGCAAAGCACACAATATAGCTGTGGCAATGTATACTCATCTGAGCAGAACCATGTGCACTTGTAGGTGGGTGGGAGGCTATAGAAGATAGGAATTTTGCCTGTATACTGCACAAATTGCCCCCGCTCAAGGATATGGATCATTTCAATCTACATTATTTTTAACTTTAACACTACTGGCTTATTATATAATATGTAGCACCCTCCTAGGTAGGTGCTAGGAAAACACATTTGGTGGCTTTGTTCTGCTGCTCAGGAGAGCCAGATCTGTTCGTTTAGCCTGTCACATGTTTCCAGGTGTGACTCATTGGGTCTAAGGGAGTCTCCCCACTGTATCCAATGAGGGAGCTCGTTGGACGGTGGAGGAAACCTAACCAATGGCACACCAGGGTTTATTGTTGTCCCAGTGGGTGGGTATTGCTGCAATGCATGCTGGAATTGGGAATAAACACTGAGGAAGCATGTGACAGGGTGTTTTTTGGTGGGAGCAAAGTCCCAGGAGGAGGTGGACAGCTGTCTCTCCTCCTGCAGATGTGAGGAAGGTGGCCCAGGCAGTCGGCCTGTTGAACCAGGTGTGGAACTGGGCTGCAGAGGATCCAGTGTGCTGACCAGTACAGCTGTTGGACAGAGGACTTTGGGAAAAACAGTATCGTGAGTACTGAGGGATCTGCCTCAAGGGTCTGCCTAGGAGCAGGGCCAGATTAACTTAGGGGCTATTGGAGCTGCAGCTCCAGGCCCCTACCTTTATATAGGCCCCGGGTTGGCCATATTCACTGTTACCGGTCTTCTGTCACTTGTAAACACAGAAGTCTGGCTTCTATGCTCGCTTCCCCAGGCAGCTCCCTCAGAACCTCCCCACACAGCACGAAGGCCGGACAAGGAGGGACAGTTGCCGATGCATGGATGTGTTTATGGGCTTCAGAGACAGCATCCCATGTGGAATTAGGCATGCATGGCTGCACCCTTCCTCCTCTGGGTGCATGCCAAGGCACGGCCCTTAAGGCCCTTCAAAATCCTCAGCACCAAGCCCATGATGCTCTTAATCCGGCCCTGCCTAGGAGAGGAGACCACTTCAGAAAAATCAGGGGATCAAGGAGCCAGCTCACACAGAGTGTTACAGGAAAGGGGGTGCCAAGTAGTTAACCCTGAGGATTAGGGACAAAAGGAGGTGCCAGGAAAGGCCCTGAAGTTGTTCAGCAGTGCAGTCAACCTCAGAGTGCAGCTTACCTCAGGATACAGCTTACCTCGCAAGCTCTATTACTTCATTCACAGCCAAGGGCAAAGTTTAGCAGCGGCCTAGCCGTGACTAGCTCTATTCAGCGTTACTGAGTGTTATACAGCATTAATCAGCGCTATTCAGCTCAATTCAAGTTGTCCCAGCCTATTGTGCATAGTTCTTTAAGTTGGAGTATCCAACTCATTCCCTTCTCCTATCCAAGTTCCAAATAAAACCTAAAAACCAAAGATACTGGACTGCTTCTTGTCTGAGGTAAAACACTTGGAAAAATGCCAGACTGTTCTGTTGTTGCTAATGGTAACCCAGGGGAACCCACACACAGCAGCTCCCATGGGAGTAGTGCTATACATAGTACAGATAGCAGTAAAGATGTCCAGGGCACAGTAACTCATAACAATCACACTTTACACTTTGACCGTTTAGAACACTTAGATAGGAAATGTTTTAAATTCATTGTGCAAGGACAATGAAACATGACTTCTGATAGGTTGCTTTCGATTGCATTTTGCTATTTACGTGTAGCACTACCCCCTCAGGAGCCATTTAACCACTTAAGCCCCGGAAGATTTTACCCCCTTCCTGACCAGGGCCTATTTTGCGTTTCGGCACTGCGTGACTTTAACAGACAATTGCGCGGTCGTGCGATGCTGTACCTAAAATAATTTGACGTCCTTTTTTTCCCACAAACAGAGCTTTCTTTTGGTGGTATTTGATCACCTGTGCGATTTTTTGATCATGCGCTATAAACAAAAAAAGAGCGTCAATTTTGCAAAAATAACAATATTTTCACATTTTTTAATATGAAATTCCCCAAAAAAAATGTAAAAATCAAAATTTTTTAACATTTTCGGTCAATTTGTTTTATGCTACATATGTTTGGTAAAAAAAATCGCAAAAAGCGTATTTTGATTGGTTTGCGCAAAAGTTATCGCGTTTACTAACAAAGGGAAAGATTTTTGTCATTTTTGTTGTTTTTTTTTAACGCGTAATGGCGGTGATCTGCGATTTTTTTTGCGGTACTGCGACATTGCGGCGGATAGAGCGGACCCTTGACTGACATTTTTGACACTTTTGGGGTTATCAGTGACATTATTGCAGTAATCAGTGCTATACATATGCACTGTTACTGCAAAATGACACTGGTAGTGAAGGGGTTAACTTTATTTGTGCGGGAGGGGCTGTGTGTGTCCCTAGGGGCGTGATTCTAACTGTGATTGGCTGTGGCTTGAGCTTTAGAAACAGTGATCAACGGTCCTACATAGTAGAACCGTGTGATCACTGTTTCTACACAGGGGAGAATGACAGGCGGCTTGTTTACACTAGCCGCCTGACTTTCTCCCTCTGCAGCGACGATCGCAGAGTGACCGGCGGACA
Source organism: Pelophylax lessonae (assembly GCF_965119305.1). Lineage (NCBI taxonomy): Eukaryota > Metazoa > Chordata > Amphibia > Anura > Ranidae > Pelophylax > Pelophylax lessonae. The sequence continues at coordinate 399,947,426 of NC_138772.1, forward strand.
TCGGGTCCACCGGTCACACGCGCGGGGGGGTCCGTGACCACGCAGGAGTGGGAGCGCGCCTCCGGGGGTGCGCGCTCGCTCCCTAGACCCTCACAGGCTAGCGACGTAGATCTACGTCACTCTGCCTGTGAGGGGCTGACTGCCGCAGTAAATATACTGTGAACAGTCGGCAAATGGTTAAGTAAAACGGGTCCCTTGCTTTGCCTTTCAACCCCCAAGATCAAGCTCCGCCCCACTGACACACCTGGTAATTATTAGGGTGTATGCACCTTTAAAAATTCAGGAGCTGTGTCCATCAAGGAGCTGCTTCAGTTTTGGTAGCACGGATGAGTTGGCTTTAATGCTGCGTTCGCTGTTAATTTGCTGGAAATGATGCAAAAGATTGGCTTTAAAATGTGTATTAGATCCTGCCACTGGTCTTTTACAAAATCTCAGCATACAGCTGTCTTTGTTATTAGTACTTGTGTGTCCGCTTACTTTGTGTTGTGTAAAATTAGGAAACACAAAGTAATTCTTGTCTAGTATTTGTGAGCTTTAAAATGATCAGTGGCTCTATCAAATCCACATTTGTAGGATTCTGTAATAACGTATGTTACAGTGTCACTCCACTGAACCCCAATAATATAATAGGGGTTTAAAAGACTGACACCTCAGAAAATAAATGCTTACTTACAAGGTAATATAATAAATGAATGAGGTTAACTAAAATGATTATCAGCTTTAACTATAGGCCTATGAAGGATATGTAATAACCATAAACCTCACTTTGCTTCTGCAAAAGCCAGGCCTAGAGTTATCTAGTATTATCTAATGATGTTTTATACTATTGTCAGGGGATCCCCTTTAAGAATAGTGAAAGTGAAGTTCCTGCTTTGGCAAGGCCTTGCAGAATCTTCAACGGCAGTTGGAGCTCTTTATCACTCTTCTATGTGATATTTGTAATCCACATATAGTGATGGCTATGAGATCCTATCTGCTGTCAGTGTATTATGGATGCAGGTTTATACTTGCGATTTCAGTTGTCACCAGGTACCCATGGCAGCAGCGTCCACATGTCACTATCCGGTCCCCAGGCGGAATATCTCCTCACAATGCTCCGTCACTGGGGTTGTTCGATGCTCGGCTGTCCCGGTCAGTCAGCTCAGCTCAGCGTCCGCCCGCCCTCCATTCAGCCCCACATGATCTGCTACCGCTGTGTAATTACCAGCATCTGTACCGCTGAGGATGGGCTCCACTCTCACTAGGCCACATGCACTAGGTCTCAAACACCGACTGTGTCGAAGCACACCTCTCAAGCTGGTCTGTCCTCGCTGACACCGCTGAGTCCCGGAAGCAAGAGAGAGTGCGTGCTGTGAAACAGACAAGTTTATAGGCTCTGCTATGGTCCTTACCTTGCCCCGTTGCTCCCTGGGAGTGCAGTTTCCTCAGTAATCCTCCAGATAACAGTCTGCTCTCTATACAGAACTATATTTCCCACAATCCTGTTTTTCCACTGCCTGTGAGAGGCTGATCTCCTCTGCAAGCAATCTTAAAGTAGCACAGCCTGAAGGAGCAGAGGGTAAGTCAGCATTATCAAAGAATGACAGTTCGCTACATACCTAACGTGAATAATGTATTTTTAAAGTGGAACTTCACTCTCTTAATCAACATTAATTATTTGTAAATCCTTATGCTTAGTAAATAGATAGGAAAGTATATCATATTTACTTGTTTTAAAGACTTTTTTTACATTTCTTTAGTTACTTCCTGCTTTCCATGCCTAGGCAAATAATGTCATGCATCCCAGGAGACTTCAGGAGGGGAGGAGGAGTTTTCTCAGCTAAGTACATCCTCCTGTCTGTATGCCTGAGCTAAGTACAGATGGATTCCAGGACATAATTGCTACATGAACCATCTGCCCTTACTCAGGATGGCCACAGCCAGAAATGCTAGGGGTTTTTTTTTTTTTTCAAAGTGATTTCTCAGCAAAATAAAGCATGGAGATATGGATGGATGGGGGAGTTTGCTTTAAATATTAAAAAAAGAATTAAATAGCATTTTTGGCATGTGGTGCTCAGATGCAGTGTAGTTCTGCTTTAAGTTACTGGTTTTTATTTTTGGATAATTTTTGTAACTGTAAAAAGAAAATCAAGTACCTAAATAACCTTTTCACAATAGACAAAATTTCCATATTTGCCTGTTGAGGTTTAAAAACCCTGAAAAATAAATTGTAGTTATAGTTGTGCAGCATGAACAAAAAACATTGTAGAGCTTAAATGCACTAAGTGACAAGTCTACTTTTACCATTGTAAGTATTTTATTAAAAAAAAAAAAAAAAAAAAAAAAAAAAAAAGAACTATTGTTTAAAATACACTCTAGGGCAATAATTCAATCTGTGCAGACCCATACCTCATAAATGTGATGCATAATTTAATGCTTTTTAATGTTCTTTGGACAATTTTAGTCTCACATTTCCAGACATCATTGTGTGGTGCAACAATAAAAGGAAAATATCAGAGATCAAATATGTATAGTGCTGTCTGTCAAAATACAATACATAAATATTCTGTACCAATATGGACATTTTTGTGTTTCTATAAATAGCCAGTAGAGAAAGCTGACAGATCAGAAAGAGAGCAGCAATGGCACAACATTTATTTTTCTGAGTTTCAGACAAATGTACATAAACAACCATTTAAAGTGGTATTAAACCCCAAACCAAAAATGTAATATATTGCAGCTTACCCATCAATGTGTTATGTTAGTTTTCTTTTTTAGGCTTTTTTTCCCCTCTGTTTTTACCTGGTGATCCGGCCAGTAACACACTGCCTGTACTGTATTAAAGTGCCTACTTTCTGCATGATGGAGCAGCAGAGACACCTTTGGACAGCAGCATTGTCAGTCTGGGGGAAGGGGAATAATAGAATGACTAGCAGATTTAGATACACTAACAAACAGAAGACTAAACATATTTTAGGCAGTTACAGCAATAGTTTTGTTCCTTTTAGGATAAAGGATTCATATATGTAGCACTACCACCGTACGAGCCCCTGGTATTTTGCCCAGGTCTACCCCCTTTTTGCCCCACAGCCAGGCACAAGGTAGATTCACACAACCAGGTGCACAGACACTTCGGTTTATTGTCTTCAATGACCAGTCTAGGGGGTTTTGGTTTTAGTTGTTTTATTTTTGGACAACTTGGATAGGGGAAGGGATTTAGTGGGATACTCCAAGAAATAGAACTTTTCACAATTGAGGACAACTAACTGATCTTTCAGTTAAGCTCTGGTGAAGTCCTTGCTGATAGCAGATAGCAGACTTCTTATTAGAAATAGCAACACAGTAGTTTCAGGAGTGAGCAAAGTACCTCAGTAGTAGTTGTAGCCCTACCCCCAAAGGAGCCGCTTGAGTATATTTGGTACTGTACCCTGCCTCTCAACCCCAGGAACAGCCTCAAACCCTCTGGCACACCTAGACAGCAACGTTACTCCAAACATGGTAGTAAACAGACACAAGTGGTATTTAACCAGAAGTCAGTTTTTACTGAAATTTCCTTAGCACAGAGTAACACAGTGACATGACTGTCAAAGGTAACCCACTTAGATCAACTGTATCTTATTAGTCCCACTTAGATCAACTGTATCTTAAAAGTTTTACCATATGATCTGGCTACTCCCGGAGATCTCCTTAAGGTGAATAACCCCGAAAGCAGAGATCACCACACAAAATGACAAATTGCATTATGAACAATAACACTTCAATAGATTAGTCACCAACTTCTATTTAAGTTTGGCTCTATAAGTCCAGGCAGGAGAAGGGTAGAGGAATGACTCTTTTATGTCAAACCTCTACCTTCTGTACATCAACACCACAGCCCCAAAGTACTGGTCAAACACAATTTCTGGTTTAGTACATCAACCTAACCCTTAAGTCTTAAACCGGCTCATTAAGCAACTAGAGTCCTGGGTGTAAATAGGGGCCTCATAGTACCAACTAAACCAATCCCTTGAGGGGAAATAGGTTGTCGTTTTTCTAAAAGAAGAAGGCTTAATGTCTTTAGCTAGGTTATTGTTGGGGCACTTGATGTCCTGTTGGCAGTGGTGATGCAAAATGTGTTAGCAGTATCCAGGTAAGCAAGGCAGATACTATAAATGTGCAGTAGGGTGTAAAGGATATCACAGGTTCTCCTATTTAGGCGAGGCAGAGAAACAACATTGGTGTCTGTGCGCAGTGTTCTGGCTTATAGAAGATTAGGCAATTGCCCGCTTACCAATCCTGTGTCTGGAGGCCCAAGGAAAAGATGTCCTGTGATTAGTTCTTCCATTTGCCCGACTGGCTACCTAATCACTGAAATGCCTCACGCCTTCAGGAACGCCTAGAGATGACACTCAGGGTCTTCTCTCTGGTGGGATGTCCACGACCAGCCATAGATCTGTGGCTGGAAATAGTTTACCGACCCTGGGTGGCAGCACCGCTTCTCCTGCATCCAGTCCTTCCCCTCGCCTCATGGTTCTCCCCTTTCCCAGGCAGCCTTGTGGTGTGTGAATCCTCCCATGGTGTGAGGGCATGCTGGGCTGTGTAGTTCTGCCCCATAGAATGCTATGGGATCACTGGGGATGGGGACACCATGTCCCAAGATGCTTTGCCCCTCTGCCTTGAAGCCCCATTGGTTCCCTTCCCCTGCCAATGAGGAAGCAAGGGAGGGAGCAGATCAAGCTGCAGAGTCTTTGCAAGTGGCGCTCACATACAGTAAAGTGCGAGAAGGAAAGGGAGGAGGGAATTGCCCCACAGCTGCTGACAGGCTCCCTCTCACTGCCAGCGGGCCTGTCTGTGTCTGAAACTGGCGGCGGCCAGGGGAAGGTGCAGGTAATATAACTGAGCAAAGTCTATGCAGTAGCAACAGTTGGACAAGCTCTTCAGTACACCAGCCAGTGTTCCCTTTAGCAAACACACAGCAACCTTCTAGCACAAGAGGGGTGGCAAAAGTCTCTAAGATCTTTCAGCAGTCTGTACTCACATAATGCCCAGGAAAATCTAATAGCCAACTTCCAAGCGGCACTTTCCTCCAGTGATCCCAGACCAGATCTTCAGCAGACAGTCCTTCAGTCAACTCTCAGTAGAACCAGGATCACTCTCACTAACTTCAGGCCTTTAGGACTCACACCTGAGGCTGCATGGCAGAACATTTTCTCTCAATTAAGGACCTCAGGTCGCCCACCTGAGGCCTCATGGTAGAAGGTGGCAGGGGAGGCAGCAGCCTCTTCCCTAGCTGATACAATCCACTCCTGGCAAAGAATAAATACCCTATTCCAGCATCCTCTAGAGCCACCCTCCCTTGGATTGGTTGGAGCAGCATTAATATTCATGCTGCATTCAGCATAGTATCCACCATTACATCCAGAACTTTCCTAGGTTGCTTGGATACAGAGGAGACCAGAGGCAGAACAAAACAGCAGTTGAGCACACTAAAAAGGCTACACTAGGCGATCACAGCTCTCTTTTAAAGTGATTCTAAACGATCACCTTGTAAAACAACCCATTCAATTTAAAATAGAAATTAAAGGCAAAACATTTTTTTATATATAAAAAAAACATTATAAATACCTTGACTGAGGGACCTGCAGAATGCCGAGGCTCTGGGTATCTATAAAATATCAAACACTTGACTCATCTACCCTTCCAAATGACCAGACGACACATTTTATTTGGAGTCGAATGGCCATAGCAGCCTTTTTATTACAAACCATTAAATACAACATTCACAAGAAAAACAAGTTTAGTGCATATAATACAGTCAATGCATACCAAATAAACCAACCTCAGCTTATGCCCCGGTCTAAGGTCTTTGAAGGCCTATATACTCATGATTAACCGGTTGAATCTGCCATCCAATCAAAGGCCCCTAGCCGCATCTACACCGGCTCTGGGACAATTAACTACTTACGTACTACCAGATACAACCTAATTAATACCCTGATGTTACCACCGTATTGTTAGGAAGGGACACACATACCTCAGATGGGCCCAACCCACAATTTTTCACAATTTTTTTAACCAGCACCACCTTCCAAGGCCCAATGGACCCCCTGCCACAGCACATTAGCGTGATACCTTAGGCACGTGTTGCCCCCAAAACCTGGGAGGCCCGCTGAATACCCTCCTGCAATTCCAGATGCCACAGATCAATGCTGATGGCATTCAGATGCACACCATCAAATTTCAGATATTGCAGGACTCATCCTCCAGTTCTCAATGACGTTTTGCCAGGTACCCATTTCAGGTAAAAAACCTTGCTACCTCCTTGTTCATCCTGGCTTCGCTGATCTTTTCAACAGAGTGAGCCATATTCCACTCAGACCTGGCAACTATATCGGACCACACAAATATGGTATCCAAGAAAAAATGACTGAAGTTGTAAAAAAAATGTAACTCAATATCCCCTATTAGCTCGCGCATGGAGCGTAAGCCAAGGTCATTGCCCCCGACATGCAAGAGGACCACATCAGGGGGCCTGTCCAATCTAGAATAAAGATGCATGTTGTGCAAGATCCTAGACCATAGGATTCCTGGAACACCCAGCCAGCAAACTCTGACCTCACTCCTGGACAAGCCTAACTGCCTACCCTCTGTCCTAACCTCCGTCCACCTGGCATCCCAAAAAAATATGAGTGACCCTGGATCTACACCAAGCACACCTCAGAAATCAGCAAGAGAAAAGAAAAAGGGTGGGGGAAATACAACACCCCCAAGAATCCTAACCATATTAACAAACAACCAAAAGAGGATAGGAAACACATTAAATAATGAAGACAGGTTGTACCCTATAAGACGGCACATCTTAGCCCGACCCAACAGATAGCAAACCTTAGAAGTTACAATAAATGAGGGCGCACATATGAACAAAAATCTGACTGATACCCACCGCCCAATGCGCTGAACGACCTGGTCATTAAGTCCCCATCGGACTGCTTACATTGCCGCCCCAATCCGAAAGCAATGAGAAGAATAGTTGTCTGCACTCAAACCACTGCCTAAACTGGAATTGAGACATTGCTGTCCCACCCACATGCATAAAGGAAACTCCCAGAAGATTTGGCCGAATGCTGTGAAAAAAAAAACCCACAGCCAGGACAGGGCAAACTGGAGAAGAGGGAACCACACACAGCTCATTTCAAGAACCCCTCCTACTGATCTGTGTTTTTTTTTTTTTGCATTGCTGGTGGCATAAACCATCCCCTTCAGATCTTCAAGTTTGTCCAAAGGAAAAACAGCATTCCATCGCCACGGTGTCTATGACAATACCTAGAAACCTCAACTCAGTGGCAGGGCCAATGGCACACCAAAAAACTCGAAAACATGTTGGACCATGGCCAAAAGTGAGGCACAGATAGTGCTTCCAGCAGACCCCATGCACAAGAAATCATCTAAATAATGGATGACTGAATTAAGCCCAGAAACATCCCGAATTACCCATTCCAAAAAAAGAACTTAACCTTTCAAACAACAAACAAGAAATGGCACAGCTTATTGGTTAACATCTATCAACAAAAATTCTGTCATTGCCATTTTCACCCTAGCAGAAGGCAACAACTAGGATCAGTCTTGGCCAGCAACGAACCTTTACCATACCTACAAACCCACGACACTGCCATATCAAAAGTATAGGACACTGTGCAAAGCTCCAGATCAATGGCATCATTCACTGAACCCCCTACAGGATGCGACAACTGACGAATGTGGCATAACATATTGTGCTCCTTTTTGGGGATAATACCCAAAGGGGAAATACTGGCGGTGAATCAAAAGGAAGAGCCATGTGAACCAAAGCAACTTCTTTGAAAAGTTTTCCTGAAAATGACCGCTGGATGTAAATGAGATGACTGCAAGTTATTTGCCATAGGAGGAACAACGAGCAACTGGCAGGGTATCAGAAAAACCATACAAGAAACCCAGCTGCAACACACAACCTGTTAGGATAATGCTTTAGGAAAGGCGCCATCTTTTCTACTCTCACCAGCGTCTTCCCTCTTTTCAGCATCTCCTTTTTCTTTTCCTTGCTTGGAGCATAAGGACAGCTCATGGAACCCTCCACACCCCGAAAAGTCATGACGGAAAATGCACATGGTACCAAACTTGCATTAAATTGCCAACATAACCCCTTGCGATTTGTGGCCAGTTGTGAAGAGGCTGCTGCACCCCTAGCCCCACCTGCGATGTCAGGACACAGGGGAAAGCTGCCACCCATGTCTTCTGTCACTGGGGGCCCCAGCCGCTCCCAGAACATGGCTGGCACCCGCTGTCACCCATCTTTTGTTCTTCCTACAGGTGAAGTCCAGGAATGCAGAAGAAAACTGTCTGATGCTGCGATGAGCTCCAACTGAGCTCTGACACAATCCCCCCTCCTCTCTACCCACAATAGGACACACCCTCTGCCTTAAACTCTTCAATCTTGTAAACAGAATGCATCATTCTAAATCACCCTACTAATACTCCTCCTCTCCTGCAGGCCCCAGTCATGCTGGCCCTCCTCCTCGTTTCACTTAGCTCCAGGCCATATACTTTTTTCCCTTTTTTATAAATGTACACATTTCCTCTGTTCTCACCTGCATAAGAGCTGGGGGGGGGGGGGGGGAGATAGAAGCAGCAGCACACTGAGCTTGCCGGTGAATGGCTGTGCAGCAAGGGCATGTCAGGACAAGTCTGATCATTGGAGGAGAGTACACTGAGTTCCCAGCATAGCTAGAGAACTGACCGCACTGTGCTCTACTGCTCAGTGTGGTCAGTTTTCAATAGGAAAGCAAGGGGACTAGCAGGAACACCAGGGATTTCACACAAAGGAAGCGATACAAAGAGAACAGGATATTTTCTTATATAAATACATGGTACAGCAGGCACATTTCAGGAACATGAAGTGTTGGGGTAACAAACGCCTTAACCACTTGCCAACCGCCGTCCGACTATATACGGCGGCGGTCAGCCCCTCCCAGGCAAAGTGACGTACCGGTACGTCACTAGCCTGGGAGCGAATAGGGGGCGAGCGCGCGCTGCCGGAGGCGCGCTCCAGCCCCCGCTCGTACCCGAAGAAGCCAGCGCGTGTGACCAGCGGACCCGATGTCCGCCGGTCACTCGCGATTGTCGGGTGGAGAGGGAGAAAGGCAGGTGGCTAATGTAAACAAAGCCGCCTGTCACTCTCCCCTGTGTAAAAGCACTGATCACTCGGTCCTGCTATGTAGGACCGTTGATCTGTGCTGTTACACACAAAGCCACATCCAATCACAGTAAGAAACACGCCCCTAGGGACACACTTAACCCCTTCCATCCCAGTGTCATTTTTACAGTAACAGTGCATATGTATAGCACTGATTACTGTAGTAATGTCACTGGTACCCCCAAAAGTATCAAAAATGTCAGTCAAGGGTCCGATCTGTCCGCCGCAATGTCGCAGTACCGCAAAAAAAAATCGCACATCGTCGCCATTACTCGTTAAAAAAAAACATTAAAAAATGACAAAAATCTTTCCCTTAGTTAGTAAACGCAATAACTTTTGTGCAAACCAATCAAAATACGCTTTTTGAGATTTTTTTTACCAAACATATGTAGCAGAAAACAAATTGGCCTAAAATGTTAAAAAACTTTGATTTTTACATTTTTTTGGGGGGAATTTCATATAAAAAAATTTGAAAAATATTGTTATTTTTGCAAAATTGTCGCTCTTTTTTTGTTTATAGCGCATGATCAAAAAATCCCACAGGTGATCAAATACCACCAAAAGAAAGCTCTGTTTGTGGGAATAAAAGGACGTCAATTTCATT